>NW_006408522.1:36190165-36201029 GCF_000296735.1 Chrysochloris asiatica | reverse complement strand
CAGCCAGGTGGCATCATTGATGGACTCAAGTGTGGCAGCGGTAGTGAGGTTGGCCCAGGATCAGACATTGTTTCTTTCTGCTGTGCATGGGGTCGTTATGAGTCGGTTCTGACTCGATGGCTCCTGACAACAACAACAATGTGATTTAATGTAGTCAAATTGCTACCAGGTAGCTTGTTGGTCTTCTGAGAGGATAGTGCCATATCAGGGGCTCAGCATCATTCTCTGTTGCTGACAGGTTGGATTTAGCAGTGAAAGTAACTGGACCAGCCTTGGTGAGTGGGAGCCCATTCTGTTGATCTGATCCCTGCTACCATACTCAATCGGCCTATGTGTAGCCTCCGTCACTACCAGGATGATCACTTTGTTGATGTGCCCATTGTGCCAGCATTGAGGTGGTGATAGACAGACATCCTGTGTCCAAATCATTCTCTCTACTCAATTGTTTAGTGTGTCCTTCATGGCAGATGTGCTCTTGTAAGCATTAACGTGTAATTATAGATCTTCACACTTTGTATCCATTCCCATAGACCTTTCTATATCTACTCATCTGTCAGTTTGTTGTATTGTGGTAGCTTGTGTGTTGTTGTGATATTTTAAACACCAGCAAGGTCATCAATGGTGGGCAGGTTTCAGCAGTGCTAGCAGACTAAGACAGACCAGGAAGAAGGTGTGGCAGACTATTTCTAAATGGTTAGCCACTGAAAACCTTATGATTAACAGTGGAACATTGTCAGATCTAGTGCCAGAAGATGAAAATATTATGAATAGCACCAGAATATTGTCAGATAGAGTGCCAGAAGATGAGCCCCTGAAAACATAACTAGAGAGGAGTTGACTCCTCAAAGTAGGGTTGACCATGATGATGTGAATAAAATAAAGCTATTGATTGCTGATGGGGCACAAGTCAAAATGAAAAGAAACACCTGCAAACAACTATTAATAATCCAAACATGGAATGTATGCAGTGAACCTAGGAAAATCGGAAGTTGCCAAAATTGAAATGGAATGCATAAACATTGATAATCTAAGCATTAGTGAGTTGAAATAAACTGGTATTGGAAATTCTGAATCTGACAATCACAAGGTTTACTATGCCAGGAACAACAAATTGAAAAGGAATGGCGTCTCATTAAAGATCAAAAAGAGCATTTCAAGATCTGTCATGAAATACAATGTTGTCTGTGATAGGATAATATCCATGCCCCTACAAGAAAACCAGTTAATACCAGTATTCTTCAAATTCATGCACCAATCACTAAAGCTAATGATAATGAAATTGAAGAATTTTACCAACTTCTTCAGTCTGAAATTGATCAAGCATGCAATCAAGATGTATTGATAATTACTCGTGATTAGAATGTGAAGGTTGGAAACAAAGAGGAAGTATCAATCATTGGAAAATATGGCCTTGGTGATAAAAATTATGTTGGAGATCACATGATAGAATTTTGCAAGACCAAGGACTTATTCATCGCAAATATACTTATTTAAACAACATAAATGATGGCTATACACATGGACCTTCCTAGATAGAATGCACAGAAATCAACTTAACTACATTTGTGGGAAGAGACAGAGACAATATCATCAGCCAAAACAAGGCCAGGAGCAGACCATCAACTTCTCATATGCAAGTTCAGGCTGAAGCTGAAGAAAATTAAAACAAATCTACAAGAGCTAAAATATGACCTTGAACATATCCCACGTGAATTTAGAGATCATCTCAAGAACAGATTGAATGGATTAGACATTAATGAACAAAGACCAGAAGAGTTGTGGAAGAAAGCAAAAGGTCATTAAGAAGACAAAAAAGAAGAAAAAGACGAAAATGGATGTCAAAAGAGACTCTGAAACTTGCTCTCCAGTACAGAGATGCTAAAGAAAATGGAAGAAATGAGGGAGTAAAAAAGCTGAATAGAAAATTTCAAAGGGAAGCTTGAGAAGACAAAGACAATTATGATGAAATGTACAAAGACCTGGAGTTAGAAAACCAAAAGGGAAGAACACACACAGCATTTCTCAAGCTGAAAGAACTGAAGAAAAAATTCAAGCCTAAACTTGAAATATTAAAGGATTCTATGGGCAAAATATTAAATGATGAAGAAAGCATCAAAAGGAGATGGAAGGAATACATGAAATCACTGTACCAAAAAGAAATAGTCAATGTTCAGCCATTTCAAGAGGTAGTGTATGATCAAGAGCCAATGGTACTGAACGAAGAAGTCCAAGGTGCATTGAAGGCATTAGCAAAGAACAAGGCTCTGGGAATTGATGAAATACTGGAGGCACTCATTCCTCTATGCCAAGAAATTTGGAAGACAGCTACCTGGCCATCTGATTAGAAGAGATCCATATTTGTGCCTATTCCAAAGAGAGGTGACCCAATGGAATTCTGAAACCATCAGACAACATCATTAATATCACAAGCAAGTTAAATTTTGCTGAAGGTAATTTAAAAATGACTGCCAAAGTACATTGACAGGGAACTGCCAGAGGCTCCCGAAGGATTCAGATGAGGATGTAAAACAAGATCTATCATTGCTAACATCAGATGAATCTTGGCTAAAAGCAGAGAACACCAGAAAGATGCTTACCCATGCTTTACTGATTTTGCAAAGGCTTTTGACTGTGTGGTTTATGACAAGCTGTGGATAACATTGTGAAGAATGGGTGTTCTGGAACACTTCATTGTGCCCATGAGAAACCTGTACATAGACTAAGAGGTACTCGTTTGAGCAGAACAAGATGACACTGAATGGTTTAAAATCAGGAAAACTGTGCATCAGGGTTGTATCATTACAGAGAACTTAAATTACTTACTGATGAAGATCAAAGATCACAGTCTTCAATATGGGTTACACTTTAATGTAAAGAAAACAAAAATGCTTACAACTAGACCAATAAATGAAATCATGATAAATGGAGAAAAGATTCATTTTGCTTGGATCCACAATCAACACTCATGGAAGCAGCAGTCAAGAAATCAAATGATGTATTGCATTAGGCAAATGTGCTGCACAAGACCACTTTAAAGTGTTCAAGAGCAAAGATATCAGTTTGAGGACTAAGGTATGCCCCACCCAAGCCATGATATTTTCAACAGCTTCATATGCATATAAAAGTTGGATAATGGATGAGTAAGACTGTAGAAGAATTCATGCATTTGAGTCATGGTGTTGGAGAAGAATTTTTAAAGTATCATGGACTCCCAGAAAAGCAAATAAGTCTGCGTTGGAAAAAGTACAGCCAGAATGCTCCATAGAAGCCAGGATGGCGAAACTTCGTCTCTCATACTTCGAACATGCTATCAGGAGGGACCAGTCCCTGGAGAAGGATATCATGCTTGGTAAAGTAGAGGATCAGAAAAAAAGGAAGCCTTCTAATGAGATGGATTGGCACAGGGACAGCAGCAATGGGCTCAAGCATAATAACAACTGTGAGGCTATTGCAGGACCAGGCCGGGTTTTATTCTGTTGTGCACAGGGTCACTATGAATCAGAACCGACTCAGCAGCCATAACAACATGCTTCTTCCCAAGATGGTGTTGTCTCCAATTCGCCTATATTTCTCTTTCTAGGCCCATCTCCAACCTGTCAGGTCATTTGCCACTGCCCATGAATCTCTCTATATTTGTACACCAGGCCACGTCACCACAGCATCATATTGATGACTCAAGTGACTCAAGTCCCCAGATATCAATGTCAATTTAGGCTCTCCATCCAGCAGACCTCAAATGTTTGGCTATTCCACTTTCCTCAGGGTACAGTTACTCAGGTAGATGCCTATTGGACACTTTGGGGGAAGGACTGCGGAAATTATATTGTATTGTCATAATTTTTCAGGATCCTTCCTTCTGGGGATGTGGCCTTGCCTTTGGTTAATGTGTTCTGAACCTGAAAACTGACTCAGATCTAGAAATGGAACAAAGTATTGTGACTTTGTAGTGGAACAATAGCCACCAACCTCCTGCTCTTTCATCTTGGATTGGTTTTCTTTTTATAGCTCATCAATTCTGTTTGTGGTTTGAGGGCTCCTGGGGGGTCCCTGAGACCACTTCAGGGAGTTCACAAGGTCAAAGTTAGTATCATAATAATGCTCAGATATTATGTGCCTTTTTTACCAAGTTGACTCTTTACATTGGTCTATTTACACTGATGGCAAAAAGCAACAGTGGATAAAACTCGACACCTTACATCAAGGCAGTGGAATCAAACTCCTTGTAGTTTATTGTTTTGTTTCAAGTTATTTTCACTTCTAGAATATCCTGGATGTGACTGTAAAATGATTAATTTTATTAAATCCTGACTGTTGAATATATGTCTTTTCAATATTCTATGTGATTCAATGGAAAGTACTCTACAGTATATGGAAGTACAATGTTCTCTTGAGGAAGAGCAATTGTGAGATTGAGTTTGAGCTGAACTAGCCACTTTTTTCATGGAACACAATTTCTACTTAAAAGCATGGCTGGTAGATAAATTATGATTATTCAGAGTTGGGTGTTTTCTCAAATTTAAGCCAAGTGAGTCTGTTTTTGCTGAGGAAAACAACTGATACCATTTACTGCTAGTGATAAAATGGGAGCTTTCATGTAAAAATCAGAATTTCAGAACATCTCTAAGCATTGACATGATCTTGACATCTTCCCAAACTTAAACTTTTTCTAATGAGATCACTGATATTTACCTAATGTGACTTTTAAAATAATAGTGAGATGTATCGAATTTTTCTAAGTAATCAAATCTTTGGCACTGTGTAGTTTTTATCTAGTGGTTAATGCTATAAAGGCACATTTTCACTGTGTAAGTATATAGACATCTGGCAGTTCTAACCCACTAGCCACTCCTCTGAAACCCTATACAGGTTCGCTATGAGTTGGAACCGACTCCACGGCACTTAACAACAACAACAGCAACAAATATGGAAGACTGGAGTCCTGGTGTGGTGCTGCAGGATAAACCGAAAGGTTGGTGGTTCAAACTCACCAGTCACCCAGGGTCATTGTGAGTCAGAATCGACTCAACAGCACTTAACAACAATAATATGGAGGACTATTGATAGCCTAAGGAGCTCTGGTGGTGTAGTGGTTATGAACCTTAAGGTCAGCAGTTTGAAACTACCAGCCGCTTCACGGGAGAAAGATGAGGCTTTCTACTCCCGTCAAGATTTACAGCCTTGGAAACCCTATACAGGGTCGCTATGGGTCGGAATCGACTCAACGGCACTTATCAACAACATCGATATTTAGAAGATAATATCATTCAGTGAGCTATTACTTCTAAATGACCAAAGCAGGATGTTACAAAACCATTCATGATTGAAAAAGATCCATTCAAAGTGCAGGGCCTCCAGGGCTCTCCTGCTCTGTGAGTATGTTAACCAGCAGACTCAGAAGTTCCAAGGGAGAAAGCACACAGAAGTTCCCAACACCTACCACGGGGAAGGCACTGCCACGCACCTGGCCCAGACTGTGCTGGACTTCATGGTGGAGGAAGACCTGAAGGCTCACCTCATGTGCTGGTACATCCAGAAATATGTCATGGAGAACCCCCGGCCATAGTACCTGGTGCCTGTGGGTCCAGGCCCCTCCCCATGCCACCCCCTGTGAGTTGCCTACCCAACCACCAGGATACACTTAGCTCTGGGGCACTCAATGTTTCTGAGGAATTCCTTTTGGGGACTATTAGGCACCCCTCTGAGGAGCTCTGGTAGCGTAGTGGTAGTGGTTATGAATCAGGCTGTAAACCTTAAGGCCAGCAGTTCGAAACTACCAGTTGCTCCGTGGGAGAAAGATGAGGTGTTCTGCTCCCGTAAAGATTTACAGCCTCGGAAACCCTGTACAGGGTCGCTATGGGTTGGAACTGACTCAATGGCACTTAACAACTAGTTTAAAGTCCTTTTAAAAATAAAAAAAGTGCAGGGAAACCAGTGGATTTTAATGTTAATGAACACAAAAATTTATGGGTATGCTTTCATATTCTACACTGAAACTACCATTTAAGAAAAGACTGCTTATTGACTTTACATTTAGTATTAAAGAAAAATGGAGTCCTGGTGTGACACTGTAGGATAAGCACTGGACTGTGAATCGCAAGGTCAGTGGTTCAAAGCCACCAGCCACTCCTTGGAAAAGGGCTCTATGAGTCAGAAAGTATGACTTGAGGGTACTTAACAAGATCAAAGAAAAGTAGCCACAATTATCTGAAAAGACTCTTCTCTTTTTACATTATCTGTGTGAAACTGGATTTCCTTCACATATTTAATCAGAGAAACTTATGGCACAGGTTAAAAGCAAAAGTAAACATGGGATCCAGCTTTCCTCTCTCTATAAAGCCAGACATTTAAGAGATTTACAGAAATGAAAAACAAAGCCCCTTTTTTTACTATTTTTTTTTAAGTTTTTATTGTGAATTGAGTGATAGTTTACATGGGGGAACATCAGTTTTACACTCATCATTTCATTGCAATGAATACAATCTTCTCCGTGCATCATCATTCAACAATATTTGCTCCTACTCCCTCTGTTTTTTGTTTTGTTTTGTTTTGTTTTGGGGGGGGGGGTGCAGTGTACACAAAAACACTCAGAAATATATAATCATTTTAAAAACCAAAGGGCATATTCTGCAAGCCTGCCTCCTGGTAACCAGCACACAGCCTTTCTCTTTCCATGAGTCTAGACTCCTCAGCTGCTCTCTCTCCATGCCCTCATCTCTGTCCCCATCTCTGGTTTTTTCATTATTTTTGTTTTGGAAAATGTATTTGCCATAAAAATATGCTATTTGTGTTAACATATTGTTTTTGTTGTTGGCGGTGGTGGTGGTGTTAAGTACCGTGGAGTCAGTTCCTACTCATATTGACCCTGCACAGGGTTTCCGAGGCTGTAAATCTTTATGGGAGCAGAACGCCTCATCTTTCTCCCTTGGAACTGCTGGTAATTTCGAACTGCTGATCTTGAGGTTGGCAGCTTGACTTGCAACCACTATGCTACCAGTGTTAACATATAGATATATATTTTTAAAGAATCAATATTTTCCATATGTTTCTGTATTATTTCTAAATTAGCAAGTATCAATAGATATACCGCACACACCTCAATAATTGGGGACCTCACTAAACCTTAAGAATATAAAGTGATTCTGAGATTTTTTTAAAAAATTGAGAACCACTGGTATACATTGAGCAACAGGGTTTCCAGCTGTCCAGCTAGCTTGTCCCAGGGATGCTATGGAACAGTTCTACTCTGTCCTATAGGGTTGCGATGAATCCAACTTGACTTGACGACAGTGAAGTGATAGTTCTACTGGTCAGGATTGCTCACTACTACTCCATTTTGTTGCTCATTATAACAGTGCCAACCTTGCCTCTGACAATTAAGAGCCTCCCCTTGGTTTCTGTTATTTCATGATCCTGTCATTCCCATTGCTATCAGGCCGCAAGCTCTATAGTGACCGCTCTTGCTGTCAGCCTGGTCTATAGAGAACATCCAAAGCTAATCTTCTCAGGGATGCTGTTCCCCTCTCACTTTGGTAACCAGAGTATCCTCTGGGCTTGTCTGCAGAACATCAGAGGGTTGTCTGGCATTATATAAAATACCCACTATAGTATGCTCACTTCTCTGAGCTTTTTGAATCCTTCTTCCACCTTCTGCTATGCAGTTTTGGCATTTTCATTTCACTTTGGTGGGCCATTGCCTGTCTTCTATCTCCCAGAATCCTTGTCAGAGTATTAAATCCTATTTCATGGTTGAGTGTTCCCATATCAGGAAACTCTCCTTGTTTCAATTTTACATTCATTCCCCTTTGATCCAGCTTTTACATACCCAGGACCCAGTCCTATACATGTTCCCCTGGCTGCTCCAGGAACATGTTGATACTCCTGCAGGCTCTTTTCTTCACAGGCTAGGTTAAGTTGCAGCTTGGCCCTATTTATTGGTCTGGTAGTCCAGGAGGGAGAGGCAGCTCCCCCTTGGTGCCCAAAGGAATGCCCAGGAATAGACTCAACTATGAGACATCAGTAGCCAACACTCCTGGCACCTGGGTGAAGGAATGCCTGGATGCTGAAAGTGATCTAAGTGGTAACCTACAGCATCCACCATAGAAGCAGAGCTCATCTCTGCCTAGAAGACAGAGGAGCTGGGATTAAGAACCTAATTCCCTCAAGTCAGAAATACTGAGATTTGAATTATCTTTCTCCTTCTCTAGCTATGGATCTTTGGGCAAATTAACCTTTTTGAGGCAGTTTCCTCACCTATAAAATTAAGAGAAACGGCTAAGTAGCTGGTAGGCTGTTGTGAGATTTAATAAGACAAGAAATGTAAGTGCTTAGCTTGGTACATAGTGAGGGCATGGTTGTGCTACTCTTATAATTGATCATAACTTTCCAAAGCCTGAAAAGGCTACCCCAGGCCGCGACAGTAAGGTAGATTTTAGTTGACGTGAAAAAGTGTTCTGCAGGGATATTGTGGAGGGGATTCTGGAGCCCATGGAGTATTATTTATCTTGGGCCTCTTCCATCCCCAAACTGCCTTGATTCTGATTCCTGCCTACCCTTAGAGGGGGAGAAGCACTTAGAGAAGCATATTCACTTTCAAGCCACTAGGGGGCCATTTAGTTGCTTGCAACAGGAATACACTAATGGTTTCTTAATGGCTCAGGCACCAGGGAGATCAGGCTCAATTATATCTGAAAGCATTTTGAGTTCCCGGGGTAAAAGACACTATGTAAATCTAGATAATAAATAGGGATTATTGATGACAGGTTAAAGAATCTGGCACCATTTCGTTTGGAAAAGAATAGGGTGAGAATAATGGAATAAGGGCTTCAAGTATTTTATCCTTTAGAATAGAAGAGACATGCTGTTTTTCTGCTCCACTGGGAACCAAACAAGAAGAAAGAAGTTTAATTTACAGCAGAAGAAATATGGAGTGCATTCAAGAAAGAGGATTGAGGGAGGCTCTAGGTTGGCCTTACATGAAATCTTTAAGAATAATTCCCCTTAGTGTGGCTTTTTGATCAGTTCTACCAGTGAACAGATTGATCTGGGGTGGTGCTATGGGTTAATGCGCTGGACTGCAAGGACGGATTGAACTGCAAGGTTGGTGGTTCAAGCTCACCAGCCACTCCTCAGAAATCCTATACAGGGTCACTCTGAGTCGGAACCAACTCGACAGCACTTAACAACAACCACCAGAGAAGCCAGAGAGGAGAGAGAATTTCCAGAGACAATTTAAGAATTTAAGCTTGGATTTAATAGTTCAAACTGCTAGAGGGCTCTGGCTAACCTGGGAACAGGGTGGGGAAGGAGTGAGTCCCATTAGCCCAAGGAAGACAATAAACAATCCTCCAAACTTCCAGTGTCCTTGAAATTTCTCAGAAGGTAAAAAGGCAGGCTGTCCCTAGACATAGCATCCAATTGGCCATTGCTAGTGGCAGAGCCAGGATTGAGGGACTAGGTCATAGTCCTATGGTTCCTGCAGTCCATCAGGACACTTGGTGACCACTCTATGACGCTCAAGTGGCAGGGCACCTGAGTGGAGGAGAGGTGTTATGTTAGAGTCTGTAAGGCAAATATTTCTGGGGAAGAACGAGGGAAAGTGGGGATAATAAAGAGGGTCCTGTCCCTCAGGGTCTGAAGTCCAGGAGTCATTCTCACATGGGCAGGGGCAGGAGTGACCACAGTTCTCTTCCCACACTCTACTCATCAGGCACACTCTCCCACACCCGCTCAGACACCCAGACGGTCCACACACCCAGCTCTGGGAACACAGGAAATGGAATTCAAGGAGGAGGGAATCAGAAATTCTGGAAAGCTTTATCAGAGAGAGGAGGAGAGATAAAAGACGCAGAGGAAGCGGCTACTGAGAGTTCGAGGTGAAAGAACAATTTTCAGCACCGACCTCCCAGGAGAACCCAAAGACCAAACACAAAAAGCAACTACCCAGGCTCTGAGGCCCGAAGAAAATCAGAGAGAAAAAAGTCCTCGTAGTCAAACGCCACAGTTCAAAGCAACCCCTTGAGTCCAAATCAAGCATAAACCCGGAAGTCAGGAGCCCCAAAAAGCGGGAGCTAGAAACTTCGGGACAGAGGTGGGATATGAGTTTGCGTAGCCTGCTTATCCCGGGGCTTTGTCCCGGAGGTTCCGGGAGAATTGGGCAGACTGATTCAGGGGCTCTAAGAGGACAAAGAACCCCAAAAAACGAGAGTACCAAAGCTCAACCCCGACAGCAGGTGGGGGGAGGCGCGACCCGCGGTGACCACTGTGCGCGCTCCCAGAGGGACACAGGCCAGGATCGATAAGTGCAGAGCGGCCTGGGAGAACTGAGGACAAGTGGAGCGGGACAAGAGCCAAGAACACGAGCGTGGTATCGCCCCCCTCCCCCAGACACACACACTTCAGGGGTAAATTGAGGCCCGGGGGCCGAAGCGCTGCTCTTCCACCTGTACTACCGAAGGTCAGCGTCTGGAAAAACAAAGAGATGAGATGCCAGAGTTGACAGCTTTGCTCCGGGATTGCCCCTCCTCTCCCCTGCTTCCAGTTCCGCGCTCCGCCCTACACAACGCCGTTCCCCTTTTAAAGAAGCGCCCCGGGCTCCCCTTCCACGAGTGCGAGCGCGCGCGGGCCTGCGTCGGCGTTGCCCTTTTAAGAACCAGCCTCCATTAACTCTCTCTTAACGGGGCGTCCCGGCGGGGCTGGCGGCGCCCGACAGAAGCCCGCCTCCCCGCACCGCACTTCCGGACCCCGGCGTCGCCCTTTTAAGAGGCAGCCCCCAGCAGCGTTCTCCTCCGCCCCTGTGGCCGGCGCGCAGGCGGGGGAGCCCGGCTAGAGCGGAGCGCGCCCTGTCCCGGCGGTCACTGGAGACCCG
>NW_006408522.1:36160373-36189430 GCF_000296735.1 Chrysochloris asiatica | reverse complement strand
GCCGACAGCCCCCCGACCGGGCCGCTGGAGCGGCCTCAGGGACCGGACGAGGATGATGAGGAAGCGGCAGCGGCGCCCGGGAGTCGCTGAAGCCTGTAGCGCTGGGAGCGGCTGAGAACCATTCTCCCCGAACCCAGAGGCAGGACTTTGCAGCAGGACGGGGCAGGGAGCCCGCGGGAGCGACCCCCACGGGAGCGAACCTCTCCTCCAACGATCGTCAGTTCATCCCGGGGCGGGTGGCCCGCAGCCCGATCTGCAGCTAAGGGACCACGATTCTCGATTCACTGAGGGCCCGGGGCTTGGTCTTCCCAGGACCGTGATGGCCAGGGCCCCCCAGCCATAAGGGGAGTGATAGAGAACCCCAACACCGAACCCTTCTGCGCCGCTTGCTCTTGTGTTTCTTACGTGCAGGGGAGACTCGGGCTTTCCCCCAAGACTCAGGGGAAGGAGGGAGCTGTAGGGGCTCTTTTTTTGATAAGCTGAAGCTCTCGCAAGGAGGAGGGCACCAAAAGTAGTGGAGCTCAGGTACGTCTACCTAGTTGCAGTGGCCACAGATGCATTTAATTTATAGATCCGTGTATATAGTATTGACATATGCACTAGAAACTATAATTATATAGAACTATATGTATCCTCTCACAACCCGGGTAGCTACTGACTGATGGGGCCAAGCAAAGGCTATTTGCTGGCCCCGCAAAATGCAGCTAGCCAGAAGGGTGCAAACATGGCTTTTTTCATCATTCATTCCTTTCCCCCTATATTCATCCTACTTCAGAGAGATTTAGGATGTTCTTACACTAAAGAGTATAATCATTCTTAGACTTGTTGACATGACAGTGGGGAAGCAATTTAGGGAGGGTGAGGAATGTACTGATCCACTCCTCTTCTCACCCTAGTGCCCCCACCAAAAAGGCTTCTTAAGTATTTGGATTGGGGCCAAGGAAGAAGGAAGGGAAAGAGCAATGCATGGGTACTTCAGTCCCTGGCCTTCCCCTCACAGAGTTCATTGAGGAAGAGCAAGCCTTTCTGAGTGACTAGCAAGTGGATTTTTTGTTTTGGTTTTAAATTGCTTTTTTACTGCTCAGTAATCACCCTTGCCTTCCCTCTTTCTTAAGCCTGTAGCAACAAAGCAGCCTTGAGGTTGGGATGGAATATGAATCCAGAGTCTTGATCATTAACGTTGGGTTTTGAGTTATGCTACAGAATTCAAGGGCTGGAAGTAGGCTTCAAATTCAGGATTGTTCTTGTATGTACGTAGCTTTGAAAGCCAGTCAACAGACCAGCCATGGGAAGGTCAAGTTGGCTTGTACTTTATCTCTCCTGATAAGCCCTACTTATATGCAACCTATGCTTTCACTGAGTTGCGAAACATAAAGGGAATGACTGACCAGCCATGTAGCTCTGGGACAGAAAGGATTCTACTACTACAATTTGGATTTCATTTCCTTGGCTTTTAAACAATTGAGTGTGGCTAATGATGAGATATCAAACCCTTTAGTATTTCCTTTTTGGGAAATGAGGCACTTTAACAAAACAAAACAAAATATTTAAAAAAGAAAACAAAGTATATCCACCTGGGTTCTGACACCTTTTGTCTCTCCAGTTTTCTGACCTACACTTTGGTTAGCTCTGATCCAAGTTTACAGGACAACAGCCTTGCTTTAAGCCATGTCCTGTTGTGTGCAAGATAACAGCAACTGAGCTGTTACAGCCTACAGGCAGGCTGCTAAGGTGTCTTGGCTGGAGATTTCTTAGCTGACTTCAGTCCTTAGGAAGCCCATGAAGTCTTTTAAATTTTCAGTGGGGGAACAGGGGAAGAAATATAAAATGCCACCTTTATAACTTCAACAATAGCCTGTACTTTATATTTACTGTGTGAATTTTTAGTCCTCTATTTTAAAAATTTCTAAATTGATCTCTTCAAGAATGCTTTGAACTTGCAGGAGAACAGCTGGGAGTTCACTCCCCTGTCCCCATCCTGACCCCAACATTCTGGACTGTTTCAATCCACTTTGGGATGGGTCACAGAGTCTAGAGAGACCACTCTAGGTCCAGCTGCTGGCCTCCTGACTCTCTAAAGCCTTCACTGGAATTGGGACATTAGCTCCAGCTCTAGCTGTGAACATGACCAGAGACATTATTTCTAATTCAGCCATTTAAGATATACCTGTATTCAAAAAGTCCTGTATATTTTTTAAAAGTTTTATTTTTGAGGTAAACAAAAATACACCATAAGAACTCTGCCTAAGCCTGTGTAAGTTGGTTATTTCTCTTTTCACACTTCTTGGGGAAGGTGTAGAGGCCAGGAGAGTCAGCGGTTTGAGATGTGGGAAGAGGGTGATGGTGAGTAGGTTTGGGAGAGAAAAGCAATTGCTCCAAGCCTCTCGGTGCCTAGTGGCTGGACTGACTTACTTGGTGAATGGTGGTATAAATCTTTCATGGGGAAGCAATCATGGGGTCAAAGCATAGTGATATCTAGCTCAGCCACCTGTTCTAGCCTTGGTTGATTGGTTATGTGCCGTGGAGCCGATTCCGACTCATAGCGACTCTGTACAGGGTTTCCGAGGCTGTAAATCTTTACAGGAGCAGAAAGCCTCATCTTTCTCCCGTGGAACAGCTGGTAGTTTGGAACTGCTGACCTTGCGATTTGCACCCCGTAACCAGAGCTCCAAGGTTGAAAAAAAGTTGCTCGGAGTCCTGGTGTGGCGCTGTGGGTTAATGTACCGGACTGCAAGGTCAGTTGGAACTGCAAGGTCAGAGGTTCAAGCTTACCAGTTGCTCCTCGGAAACCCTATACAAGGTCACTGTGAGTTGGAACATCAACAACAAGCAGATGCTTAGCTGACAAAGTTAAGAAAGCAGTAAGCAAGAATTTTAACATTTGTTGTGAACTTTTAGCTTGCCAAGAGCTGACTGAGGTAAGGATCAGCTGCCTGGTAGTATCACTGGTCTCTCCGTTAAACCCTTGGTGCATAGATAGCTCAAAAAGTGCAAAAATGGGAAAGCCGAGCCTATGCATCTTCAGTGGTTTGGTCAAAGCATCATTATCCACAGCAGTGGAGGCCAGAGAGCCAAATGGCTGAGAGAAGGGGCTTCAAAGGTGAAGCTTTTTCTCCCCCAAAAGCAAACAATAAAAGCATGTGGGTGAAAAGCACAAATATAAGGGATTAGTTATGCTGCAAAATACATGGCAAGCAATTGAGCTCAGCTCATTATGAGACAATGCTGCCCAGTACAAATCGGGAGTGAGAAGCCAGTGTCGGTGGGGCCCCCTGAGGCCTGCACTTCACCAGAGCTGTTGGGGGCAGCTACTTTGCTTTTACATCACCTTGTAGTCTGCTGGGAAGCATGGAAAAAAGTCCGCCCTTCTTTTATTTCCCTCTCCAGCCCACACAATGGCTTTCTGTGAGAGGGCTTGGTAAGGCAGAGCAGAAGGGGAGTGAAAGAGTTTGTGAGATTCTTTTTAGTTAGCCCCTCCTTCTGTAGACGGTGGCGGCGGGGACATGTGGCTCTTGCAGCTGCACCTGGTTTCACACGTTGGGCACACACAGCAGTGTGTGTAGCAGGAGACTGTGGCTAATTAGAAGGGTGCTATTCTACCAGAACAGGGCCCAGTTGGCCAGGGAGCAGTGGTTGGCAGGGCTGATTTTCAAGGGTGAGAAATTAGCTGTGAAATTGTTCATCTGGTATTGAGCCAGGAAGGAGAGGTTTGTGCATACTTTCCTAAAACTGCTTTCTACCTGAACTGCCAGGACCATGTCTAGGTGTTTGCTTGTATACAAGCAACTGTGTGCTTTTGTTCTCTGTCGGCCTGGATTTGAAGGAAGAGATAATCCTCTTTTTGACGTGAAGTTTTGGAGAGCTGGAGGGTCAGGGAATTTGCTAAACCGTTAAGTGTGTATCATTTATGTGCGAGTGTATCATTTATTTCCCTCATTGACGCTGAGATGCTAAGAAGTGTCTCTCTGAAGTGTTAAGCATTTATCATTTTCTTCCTACCAGCTCTAGATTCTTCCTACTTTGAAGTTACAGTTGGGTGGGTAGCTTCTCCATTTACCTTGTTTTTCAGTTTTAACTGGAGAGTTCTAGATAGTGTGTTCTTTAGTTGAGGATTTATATCCTATTTTGAAATGCTGAGTGGAGAGCATCTACTTGTTTCTACATGTTTCTTCTGGGAGAACTGAAAGGTCAGTCCCGAGTTTAGGGCAACCACAGCTATTTAAAAGAGGTAACAGTCATCCTCCCTTCTCCTCTGCACAGTAGTAGAGATATTTCTGGAATTCCAGTTCAGTACCTAAAGGGCTCCAATGTGCTTTTGTGATAGCTACCTCAGAGGAGGAAGGGACCACCATGGCTTTGTGCATCTCACCTGCTCAGTGTTCAGCCCAGTGCCGAGCACGTAGGAATAGATCCTCAGTGTTTGGTGAGCGGCTGCTTGACTGATGGTTGAATTGGCCTGGTATCACTGGCGTGGCAGTTATAATCCACTGGTGTACCTACATCCACAGCCTATAAACGGATTCAAGGAGCGGGTTGCTAAACTGAAGACCTGCAAACCGCAGCTGTCCTCATCACCTTTGGCTTCAGTGTCTTCATTTGTAACCTGAAGGGCTTGGGCTTGGCCTTCTTATTCTTTCCAAGAACCAGAATCCCACAGCTAGCTGTATTCCATGTGGTGCTTACTGGAAACAACATATGACACTTGACCCATTCCTTATCTCCTCTGTCCCAGCCTTATGCCCTAACATTAAACTATAAAGATACCAGCTCTAATCAGTGCTTTTTAGGCCCCTTGTCCCACTTGCTGACGTAACCAGTGGGTTTCCAATGTCAGTTGTGCTATGCTTTTTGTTCCCTTCAATGGTTAAATTTAAAACAAAACTTTTTTTTTAGCCATACATCCAGAAACTACCAGACGCTCCATTTTACGTGTATAGACACTCATAGTTCCTAGTGGTATGCCATGCATGTGCAATTGGCCAAGCCAGCTTCCCTATGGGCCACTCAAATCTATAAACATGTTAAGCTACTCCTGAGGGGCCAGAAAATTGCTACATAGTTCTTACCTTCAAGGAATATATAGTCAACCCTACACAAGAGTCTTCCTTGTTACTTCCCTGCTTCTTAACTTCAGGATTCTGCTCTTACAATAGTTTATCAGTTAATGGTCATCAAGATTCATTCTCACTTTCCTTAGGAATCATGTCAAAGCCATGATCTATTTAGTGCCTGTGTGCCAGGTGAGCCTCAAAAGTTCAAAACCCAACTTGTCCAAAAAAGCAATTATGTTGACTTCCTTTCAAATATACCTATCTCTCTCTTTATTGTGGTAAATATATATGTAATGAAACATTTATCATTTCAACATGGTTTCATATAACTCAGTGCATTAATTAGTTCTCTCTACTACTTCAGTGGGAGCTCCGTTGTGCTATACAATAAGCACTGCACTGCTAATCACAAGGTTGGCAGTTCAAACCTATGGACCACTCCTTGGAAACCCTATACAGTGTGTCTGAGAACAACTCAACAGCACTTAACAACTACTTCAATGGAGTCATGATATGGCACTTAGGACAAGCACTGGACTGCTAATCACAAGACTTGTGGTTCAAACTTACCAGCTGCTCCTCAGAAACCCTATACAGGGTTGCTATGATTCGGAACTGACTTAGCGGCATGTAACGGCACTAATTCAATGTTAAGATTCATTAGTTGATGTCTCCCCTCACTTGTGCCCTGCAGATTCTCTGCTGGTGTTCTGGGTAGGATCAGGTCACAGCAGCCAGTCTCTGAGCTAGAGGCAGCTCACAACATCATGGGTACTTGAGTGGGAAGGCAGGGAACCCTGAACTGGAAGATAGGAAATCTGGGGACTCAACTATGTCATTGGCCTCTCAGTTTTCTCCTACCCAAGTGGAAATTTATGAGAGTAATTGGAAATAGAAGATGAAAAGGGCTTTGAGATCTTGGGAATAAAGTCACAATGTATGGCTGGTCGGCTTTGTGCCATCGAGCCGATTCTGACTCATAGCAACCCTGTATAGGATTTCCAAGGTTATCAACCTTTACAGGAAGAGAAAGCCTCATCTGTCTTCCGCGGAGCACCTGATGGATTTGAACTGCTGACCTTGCGTTTAGTAACCCAATTTGACATCAGAACTTCTTGGCATAGTATATACACATGAGGTTCTGTATAAGTGGAGAGATGTGAACACGCGCAGGTGGCAACCACCATACTGATGTTCTGACTAGCGGTTTCAATTTGACCTATGAACTTACTAGAAAGTCTTAGGCCCTGTTCCAGACCTACTGACTGAGAAATTGGGTGTGGGGAGCCCAGCAGTTTGTTTTAACCAGCTGCCCAGGTGACTTAGCTGCACAATTAAATTTGAGAATCGCTGGCTTAGCCTCTCCCTCTGGTCCTATAACGTCAGGTTAGGGTATTTCTGTTTCGACAGATAGCTCTCGAAAGTGACTTTCGACCTCTTTTCATGGTTGAAGCCAGCTGCCCTCTTGGGGGAAAGGAAAAACTGTGTCCCCAGGCTTTGCAAAAAAAAGGGGGAAAGCCTACATTAATAGTTATTTTTGTCAGTAGCAGGAGAAGTTGCTCTGCAGAGCTTGTTAAGAAGGAGGCAGGCCTGAAGGAGCCTCCCCTCCCTCCCACAAAGGTATTGCTGTGTTTGCCTCACCTCCTGCCCCCGGGGCCTGCTGCTCCTCAAGCCAGTCCTTAAAAGGAGCAGTGGGTGCCACGTTTGTTCTTTCTGGTGCCAGGTCTGCGCTGTTTCACTTCCCTGGTGTCAAGTGGATGCTTAATGAGGGGACTGTGACGTAAGGCCAGCAGACTGGCTGAGAGAAAGCAGTCTCAGTCAGTCTGTCAGTCAGCTGCTCATTCCCCTCCCCAGTCTTGAGTTCTCTGCCCAGTAAGGTTTTGATCACCCTGTGTTGGGCCTTCCTCACAAGTCCTGATAACCCTTGTTCTGAAAGCGAAGCTGTGGCTGCGTCTGTGGACACTGATAAATGACTCCAGAGCAGAAGGGAAGTGGTGTTTTAGGCTCTTTTATTCTCTTACCCTGCCCTCCCCTCATCAAGGCCCCCAAATAAAAAGATATGACTATAAGATGCTTTTCACCATTTCCTTTGTTCTTTGGAGGACTCATTCCATCGTTTCCTCTCACTCTTGTCCCTAAGGCTGGCGTAGACAAGTGATTAAACATTCCAAATGTGTGCCTAGTTAGGTAGCTAGGGCCTTTCTCCTGCTTCGGTGATCCGCAGCTTCGGTGATTAGCTCCCCATAAGGGAATATAGTGAAGATGCTCCCCAAACTCGACTCTGGGAGGCATGGAGCAAACTCCACAAGGGGCGTTGTTTGGAGGGAAAATATTAAAGAAGCAAAAAGTGTGGGGTGATTTCATCAGATCACTACTTGTGTAAATTCTGACTCTAAGAGCCAGGATGTGAAGTGATGGAGAAGTGTTTTAGGCATCCTTGTCATCGAGCTGGCAGGAGGCAAAGAGCACTTCTTGTGAAAACAGAGTCACTTTGTGAGGCTTTTTAACCTGACTAGACAACCCTGGGAGTCCTTGTGTGGCGTTGGGAGTTAATGCGCTGGACTGCAAGGTTAGGTCAGTTTGAACCGCAAGGTTGGCAGTTCAAGCTCACCAGCTACTCCTCAGAAACCTCTACACGAACACTATGAGTTGGAGCCGACTCGACAGCACTTAACAATAACAATAACAGACAACCCAGAGTGGCATTGTAGGATAAGTACTGGACTGCTAAATGGACTGTTAACCACAAGGTCAGCAGTTCAAACCCACCAGCTGCTCCTCATAAACTCTATACAGGCTTTCTAGGAGTTGGAAGCAACTTAATGACAACAATAGACAACCCAGAGGAATTAAAAGAAGTGAACTGTCCTGTAAGGCTGGACAAACCATCCTTGTTTCCCTGAGAGCATACTGTGACCTCCTCAGTGAAGGTGAGGCTGGAAGAGAAGGTAAAGAAAAAGAAAGTAGAGATCACACCAAATAGCTACTTCATTTATTTAGCAAATATTTGCTGAGCCAGGCTACTGTTAATAGAATGGACCATGTATGGTTTATATAATCTTATCTCTCATTTTCTCAGCCCTTAAAAGTAGGTATTACTAGCCCCATTTTGCAGATAGAGAAACTGGCATGTACAGAAGTTAAAATTGACCAGGGTCACCCAGCTAGCAGATAGCCAACCTAGGGTTCAGATTCACTCTGTGATTCCACTCTACCATGCTGCCTATCCAAAAATCCTCCTCTCCTACAGTCTAGTTTATGGAATCTCCCTTCTGCCAAAGGAAGATGAGCCTGGGACACAGACCTCTCGCCTCTTCTGCCCTTCTCACTTCACATGAAGCTGTCTTTTCTCTGCTGCCTCATTACACCACTCGTGTTCCCTCCTCTCCAAGGTCCTCCAGCTCTGTGCCTGGCCTTCTGATAGCCTTGTCTAAGGAACAACTAACCACCTTGGAGTTTTGTCTGTTGGTGGGAGAGGAGAAGGGCAGCTGAGAGGAAGACTCATAGGAGCCAGGAGGAGATACAGCCAGTCTTCCATGACCCCGAGGTTTGTGGGTAGGGATGTCTATGCTTCCTACGACTCCATAGGTGGCTCATCATAGAGCGGGCAGGGAGGAAGGAGACCACAGCCATTTCTACCCTAACCCCAAAGTAAACCCAAACCTACCACTGCTAAGTCAATTCCAACTCACAGCAATCCTGTAGGGACACAGTAGAACTAACTACCCCCTAGGGTTTCCAAGGCTGTAAGCTTTATGAAAGCAGACTGCTGTATCTTTCTCCTGTGGAACTGTTCCAAACCGCTGACCTTTTGGTTAGCAGCAGAGCGGTTTAACCACCGTGATACCAGGGCTCCTGTCCCAAAGTAGAGTTCCCATTCACTGAGGAAAATCCCAAACCCACTGCCAACTCAGATCCCAACTCAGTGACCCTATTTCGGGTTTCCAAGACTGTAAATCTTTAGAGGAGCAGACATTCAGTCTCATCTTTATCCCATGATTGGCTGGTGGGTTTGAACCTCCAACCTTGTGGTTAGCACTCCTATGCCTGGCCCACAGCGCCACCAGGGCTCTTTATTAAGGAAAGTTCAGTGTGACTTGCCTTGAACCCTAATCTTCCTACAACAAAGATGTCATGTGCCCAGCTTCCATTCTCTCCAACCCCTAGAGACTCCCATGCCATCCTTTCTCCCAACATTCTTCTGGATATTACTTTAGGGAAAGAAGACCTGTGTCTCCCTCCTGAGCCCTACTGCCCAGCTTTCCCTCCCTCGTTTGTAAATCCTGTTGTGAGGGCTGAACCAGAGCTCCGCCCCATTTGTACATCCCCCATCCCAGAGCCAAACATGCATCTACCCTTTAAGGAAGGCACAGCTGTACACAGTTGGCAGCACTGAGGGTTTGGGAGCAGTGTGTGAATGTTAAAATTCAAATTCTTGATCAAAATAGCTTTCGGAGACATTCAAATTCAAGGGCTCTGCCTGAGCCTGCTCTACCTCAGCACCAGCCTTTGGGAGCCACAGGTTTCAAGGCCTGTACTGCCTTCCAAAGCCACATATGAGTGACTGGGAGGCAAGAGGAAAACCGGAGCGTGGAATCTTTCACCCTGGCCAATGCATGTCTCACAGGGGTCTTCCTCCCACCTGCATAGGAATGTGCCTCAGCGGCCCCCAAATTCCTCTAATCAACCATGCACCCATCTTGTCCACTCCCCTTTGCTCCCTCTCATTCTCCCACAGGAAGGTGGCAGCACCCACACATTGCCCTCTCAATTATCCTTCCCAGAAGCCTCCACTTCCCACTCACCCCTCACCCAGCATGGCCAGCACTTGCCCCATCCCTGACACTTCCAGTAACCAGCCTTTAAGCCCCTAACGTCTATTTTGGTCTCCCAGCCCTCCATATGTATGTTTACTACTCAAATAGTGTCCAGTACCAATAGCATAGGCATCACTTGGGAGTCTATTAAAAATGCAAAGTCTTAAACCCAATCCAGACCCTCTGAATAAGAATTTGCATTCATCTGTACATTAAAGTGGGAGAAGCTCCCTTGCTTACCCCCCCACCCCCACCTGCATCTAACAATCTTGATGTGCTGAAGATACTTTGATGCTTATGCTTCCTGTATGGAGATGATGGGGTCAAGAGCCAGTGAACCCTGGGAGAGAGGAAACTCGGCTAGGACCCCACAGTGTAGGCCTCACTTTGAACAAAGGAGATACCCTGGGGCTGATGTGGACACTCCCCATAGCCCCCCCAGGGCAGAACAGAGGGGACCACTTGTGGTAACCAAACAAGGGTTTGAGGGCAGAGAGCACACATCTCAACAAAGAGAGGCACACCAGCCTTTGCCAAGCAGAAGTGGGGCCGTTCCATTTGGGACCTGACCACCATTGTGCCCCAGCCTCTGCCAGGCACCTCCAGCCAAGATGTCTGTTCAGCTTTTGCTGTCAGTCTGGATCTGCCGGATGACTGGGTTTCTTCCCTCCCTCTTGCTGGCAAAGTCACCATCGCCCACCGGCCAATTACTCCTAGTGGGTGCTCAGGAAATGTTTGTTGAATTGAGAGGAAGCCACAGCTTGTGCGGAGTCGATAATTCACCAGACGTGGGCCCCAGGGGGAGGGGCGAGAATGGAGACCAAGAAAGAGAGACAAGTCCTGTTGTCATACTTAGCTGGAGTCTCTTAAGTCCCTGGTCATGGTTAGGGGAGGTATTAAGGGAAAAGGAAGTAGGAGTGGGCAGGAAATGACCCTGGGTCACTTGCAGTCTGATCTGCAGGGCTTCCTAGTGGTTAGCTCGCTCTTCCTATCCTGTGGTGAGAGGAGGTCCCCACCCTACCCCACCTCACCTCCGTTCAGAGACGAGGCCTTTCCAATGATCATATGCTTCCTAGAGAAGATCTGAACTCTACCTTTCGATTCCCAGCCCAGTTCCTGCCAGTTATGTGGCCTTTCCTGTCTCTGGGCCTCAGTCCCTCTTCAGGAAAAGAAGAAGGTTGGGCAGATGGCCACTAAGATCCCCGTGACTCTGCCATTTGATGAGTCTGGGACTGGGAGTTACTTGATTCAAAGCAGGGTGTGGGAAAGGGCCCTGGCTTTGAGGGGACCTGCACCTGAGAAACCTGAAGCTGGCAGCTGGGGCTGGAACCCAAGCCCTTGGGGATGATAGGGAGTCAAGTGTCAAGTGCTTCCAAACCTGACTTCTCACCATGGCAGGGAATGTAGTCTGGGCAGCAGTAGGCCAGGAAGGGGCTGACCAGGGGCCAGCAGGGGCTGCACCTACACATGAAAGCACACACACGCACACTGGGGTGGACCGATGATGAGGTGCAAGGAATGAAGAGTTTGCCAAACTCCTCAGCCAACCTAGCACAAGCTTCCAGCAACTAGATACTCATCAAACAGAAGACTCCCAACTGAGTTTTCCCTCTCTGTCCTGGCTCCCAGCTCCCAGGCACTGTGCTCAGCATCTTCCTGCAGGGCCAGGCCCCCCTGTCCTGCTCCTCACACTTCCTCCAGTGCCTCTTGCCCTTTGGCTGGCTCCTCTAGCAGGCCTGCTTCTTGGTGCCAGGTCCTGCTGGGTCCCAACCTTGCCAGACCCATTTTCTCTGAGCTGTAGGGGCCCTGCTCCACTCTGTGGCTCAGAGCAAGTCTGCACCTGTGGCACGGTCTGCTGTTTAGTCCATTGAGGTTGCTCTGAACCATCCAGCCAGATCACTGGACTTTCTTGGGCCCCAGGCCCTGGGCTTCTGGCCCCTCCTAGAGAGAGGTCAAGGGGAGCCAAGTCAGACTGTTGTGGAGAGCCAGGAGCTGAACTGGATGCCAAAGTCCCTGACTCCCCCTTAGGCCCCTCTGGGGATGCCAGGGCTGGGCTGGTGGCTGGGGCACTCCCTAGTTTGCCCGCCTCTGCTCCGCTCTGCTCCTGTTCATGTTCATCTTCACTTGGAGTCTTACTGGTGCTTTGACTTCCCTGAAACACAAGATTGGCCCTGTGGCTAGTAAATTCTGGACCCCTGTTCCGGATCCACCTCACCTTGTGCCCAAGTAACCCACCTTATGAGTCTTGGGCTCCTCCTTTTCTTCCCACCTGTAGAAACACAGTATGTGGCAGTCCCTCCTGCTACCCATTCCCACTTCACATCACCTCCTCCACCACCAATGGCCAGGTCCCCCAGGGAGAAGTTAAAGTCCAAAAGTCTCAGAAAGGATCAGAGCTGGAATGAGACTCCAGGCTGTTTCCCTCACAGCCTGACCTTGCTCCCAAAATTCAACCACTTCCTCTGAACACCTCCCACCCTGGCCCCATCCCAGGTCCCCAGCTGCTGTTTATACCCATGGCCCGCAGCACCTTGCGGATCTATAGGGACTCTAGGCATGTCCCTGCCTGCACTGCCTGGGAAAGGCGAGCCTGACTTCCCGGGGGAAGGTGACTATTGTAATTACTGCCCGCCTCCCTGGGCACCAGGCTCTCACTGCCGCTGCCTCTGCTGATGGCCTCTCTCAGCATCTCATTCACCTGCTGCCAGGCAGCAGTCAGTAGGGAGCAGAGGACCTGGGGCACCAGGGCCTGCTTTCCTAGGAAGAGGGGCAATCCAGAAAATGGGGAGCCCCAGATGCTCCTTTGCTCCTGCAGTCTGTTACCTTCGGGCCCTACCCGTCAGCCTCTCCTTCCCCTGGGCTTTGCTGCCTGTGGCCGGTGCCACCGAGGGTCTGCCTTGTTGCCCACCCCTAGTGGCACCACCTGTAAGAGATTACCACCAAGTCAAGGAGAGGAGAGCCATCACCACCCTTCCCCCATCCATCCACCTTCTCCAACACACCTTTCCCATCAGGAGCCAATGGTGGGGGCTGCTGCTTCCGGTGGCTCCTGGAACCTAAGGCAGGCAATGGAAATAGGGATGGGGGTGGGTGACAAATGACCCAAGGCAGGGGTATTTTTATCTCTGGGACCAGAAAACTGTCAGTCCTTCTCTTGGTCCAGTTGTGGGGTTTCTGCCTTCTGAAAAGAGCCCTGGCCTAGTGGGGCTGGAGAGCTGGGCTCCTGTGTTTACTTTGTTCCTTTTTGGGTGACTCTGACAAGCCACCTCACCTGTCTGGCCCCAGCTTCCTCTTAGCATAAAGTAAGGGCCAGCAGTGTTCTGTTCTGGCACTGAAGGTGGAAACAGGGAGTGTAGGACTCCCACACAGGAGGGACCAACACCCTGGAAAGGGCCTTCCATGTGAGCTCCTTCAGTGACCTGGAGTTTGAGGGATAGGAGGGGAGGTGCAGGCACCCTCCTCTGAGAATGAGGAAAGGAAGATGTTCTTCCATGATTCTTTCCAGCTCTGAAAATAACTGGGAAGCAGAAAACGAGATGGGTGAGGGGCACTAAGAGCTGACTCACCCCTTTTGCTGCCCCGGGCAAAGCCCTCTTCCCTGGGGTTGCTGGGGCCCAGTGACCTGTGTAGACATGGAGGGGGAGTCAAGCTGCTGTCTGGCAGGGAGGCCAGAGACTGCAGCAGGACCCACGCCAACACCACATCCCGACCCAGACCCAGAACAGAAAGGAGGAAGGAGATGGTGGCTTAAGACCCCTGAGCCCAAGCCCTGTGAGAAGGTAAAGCAGAGCCCTACACCTCTGGGGAGGGTCACACCAGCCTCAGGCAACACCCACACTTAGCCCTAGTCCCAGATCCCCATGTGTGTCAGCCCAGCAAGCTGCTTGGCCCTGCCACCCACATGGGCTTGGCCTTGTCCAGGTCCCACGGGCGGCGCCAGTCACCCTGTGCGTCTCTGTGCCTAGCGAGGCGGGCCAGGTCGATCTGCTCCCGCTCCTGCTTCCACTGGACATAATCCCAGCCCACCTCTGTGAGTCCCCCTGCTGACCACTGGGGAGCTGGGCCTGGGATCCTGCCTGGACTCTGGAGCTCCTGGACACCCTGTGAAGAGAAGGCACTGGGCACCATGGGGTAGGAGCAGAAATAGCACTGAGAGCTAGAACTATCCCTCTCAGAACCTCCACTTGCCCTCCTACAAATTGGTTCTGTTCTGTCTCTAACGTGTATTGCTTGGGGAATGGTTTCCATCCACTTATTAACTCTGTTTCCCGCAAGTTCTTTAACTTCTCTGTGTATCATTTCCGTATCTGTAAAATGAAGATAATAATAGTACCTATCTCATAAGCTGGTAGAGCAGTGGTTACGCATCAGGCTGCGAACCGCAAGGTCAGCAGTTCGAAACTACCAGCTGTTCTGCAGGAGAAAGATGAGGCTTTCTGCTCCCGTAAAGATTTACAGTCTCAGAAACCCTGTACAGGGTTGCTATGGGTCGGAACCGACTCCACGGCACATACCAACCAAACCAATCTCATAAGGGCGTCGCGAGGGTGGGAGGGGCACCCAGGAACTATGAGCAAGAGCAAGGACTAGGGGCTGCTGCCACCTAGAGGTCACACCTGGCACATGGCCAGCCCTCTCCTCAACCACCAACAGGTCCAGAAAGGGGCCAGGGTTTCCCATCCTGTCAGGCTAGGTAGGATAGGGAGGTGGCTTGCCTTACTGTGTCTGCCCCTGCAGATGGGGAACATATCTGATTCAGCATCTCTGTCTTCCCCAAATTAGGACCCCACTTAAATGTCCCTGTTGTTGTTGTTGTTCCTTCTAGTCGGTTCCGATCCATAGTCACTCTGTACAGTTTCCAAGGAGAGGCTGATGAGTTTGAACCACTGACGTTGCTGTTCAAACTGACTTTGCAGCCCAGCACATTAACCCACAGCACCACACCAGGACTCTCTCTTATCCTTTCTTAAAGATGTACCTTCCTCACAGAATTCAAGCTGGTAGTGATCTGTGAAGGGCAGTCCCTTCTGAAGCCCCCTCCGGGTGGTCCACCTGTCCCCTGGTTCCTTGCTTTGATGGGTTTTTCACTTACGATCCTCTTGGCCTGGAGAGATGAGGGAGCCAGGGAAGAAGAGTCTACTCCTCCTGGTGACTGGTCCCCTCTTCCTCACCCTGCTCACCTCAGCTTTGTTTTCCATGGTGACAGCCAGCTCCACCCGCTCCCCCAAGGAGAAGGCAGCAGTGTAGTCCTCATCCTCATTCTCAAGCATCTCACTGGCTGCACCAGGCCCAAGGCCACTCCTTGCTCTGCTGACCACTCGCTTTTCCTGTAGGGCACATGGCAAGAGCTGGGCAGGAGCTGGCTGCTGGGTCCTTTGAGTGGCTCCCAGCACCAGCCCTCTCTGGAATGCCCTCAGAGAATCTGACTCCCGCCCCTCTCAAATGCCAATAGCATTAGTTATCCAGGGCCCAGGGCCACCAGACGCCAAGATACCACATAGTGGCCCATCATTTCTGAGCTGGGAAATCCAGGGCACCCAGACAATGACACTTTGTGCCTCAGACACTGACCCTGGCATTTAGCTGTCCCCTACTTCTAGCAGAGTTTTTAGCCCCTGGGTTTTGGGGTTTAGGAGCAGTCTGCTTTGGGCCATTGGGTGCAGGGCTATGGGGCCAGAACCGGGAGGCTTCCATTTGGTGGTCTTTCAGCTCTGGCCATTTAGGGTGTGCAGCAATGGTCTAGACTGTTGGAGATGGTGGGTATACCCCAGAACTGTAGGTGGGAGGAGAAGAGGAGGGTGATCCTCCCTAACAAGGGCGGGGTCACCACTTGGCTGTCTATGGGGTGAAGCTTACGCCAGGAACCTGGCTGATGGTGACGGTGAGGCTGTCAGATGGAGGGGGTTGCAGCATGCTCACAGCCATGCCCCCCTGCTCCGCCTGGCGCCGGTCTTCCTGGATCTCCTGTGGGAGGGCCTGGGGTCAGCACAGGCCATGGCCCCCCAGACTCACAGACACAGACACCAACAGGCCTACACAGAGAGACACCAGTGGGACACCAGGGGGCAGAGGTAGAGGATCACAGAGTGCCCACACCTTTGACTGAGTCACTGAGAGGGACCATGCAAGCCCCAGTGCTGGCTCCAAGCCCAGAGGCACATTCCTGAGCCTGATGCCAGTGTGGCCTCCAGGACAGTGTGCTGTGTGGGGTCTTCGGGTCAGCATCCAAGCGTATCCTCCCAGCCCACCAGCAGCCAGCCCACTCACCTGGTACCTTCGGAGTAAGGCCTGGTTCTTCTTGCGAAGGGCAACTATCCTCCGGTCCAGTTCAGCATCCTTCTCTTCCTGCCTCCTCATTGGGGACTCAGCCCCAGGAGGTCCCTGCACAGGAAGAAGGCCCAAGCTCCTGGCTGCAGGTCCCATCCTTTGCCCGTTCCCCAACTTTCACACTCACCCACCTAACCATATTCTTACAACCTAAAGAGCAAACTCAGGCCCAGAGCTGGGCCCCATAGGAAAGAAGAGGGATCCTGAAGGAGTGGTTCGTGGAAGACCCCAAGTGTCCTCCTCAACAGCCTATCTGCCTGCCTCTCTACCTCCTAGGGGATCAGGTCAGGGCCCCCTATACCCAAGCCTGAAGTACCAGCAGTGGGCTGCCCCTCCCCCCAGCTCTCCAGGGAGCTAGACTGCCAAGCAGAGCCTGGAATAGGAGTTATAAATGGCTCTGGCAGCGAAACCTGCCGTGACTGGGAAATTGCCAAGGGATTCAGGAGGTCGAGGCGGGAGCTGTTTGGCTCCCAGGCTCAGAGTCACAGGAAAAAAAAGAGGCCCCTATTCCACTCTGAGCTACCAGGCCCTGGACCCCACTCCCTGGGCCTGTGTTCAGCCTGGGCAAGTGCTGCTCCAACAAGCCTAGCTTCTCTGGGCCTTGGACTGCTGACAGTCTCAGCGAGTCCTCCTTGTTCAGCAAGCCCAGCCAGGAACCACCCAAAGTAGGCTGTGCCCCTGGAGTGAGATTCCCGGGTCCCTCCCCACCTGACTACCGGTCAGCCCCGTCCTCCACTGCTTAGGCACAGCCCTTTGCTTCCCAGGCCCAGCTGTCCCCAGCTGCTCTCAGAGTGTGGCTGCCTGTTATCCTAGCCACTCCCACCCTTATCCCCAAGAAGCCCCCCGCCAAAGGCAAGGTGGCACTCACAGCCAAGTGCATGACAACAGCAGCAGACACCGAGAGAATTCCAGAGCAGCCCCAGGGGAGCCAGAGCGGGGAGGGAAGCTGGAACCACTGGAACCAGACCTCTGCCGGCCTCTCCCTGCCGGCTTCACTGCTCAGCACACGAGATCATGTTGTGATTACAAAAGACTCCTCTGGGCTCCCAGCCAGAAAAGCTACGGTCACCGCCCCCATCCCTACACTCTGGGAGGGTGAGGACCAGGGCACTGGCGGCCAGCTGGCCCTGCCCAGCACCTCTCCACGCCCTGCCCCAGCATCCCCAGACAGACTATCAGAGCTTCTCCCTGGCAGACTGAGCCGACACAGGAGGACCCTGCTGCGCAGCCTGGATAGCCTGCAAACAGACGGGCAATCTCAGCCTATGTCCCCCCCATATGATCTAGTAAGGAAAGGCCTATAAGACACCGTCCAGCCCATTGGGCCCATGGTCTGAGGCCCCACCCCCACCTCAAATATACCTATGCTGTTCTGCTCACTGTAAGAAATTCGAAGAGACCAAGAAGCTTACTGCTCTGTTCCTCATCCCAGGTCACCAAACATCACATACCTAAAATAACACCATTAGTCATTTATTCCTTTAGGTTGAACTACATTGAGCGACACAGTCAGTGAAGGACAGACTGAGGCTTGGCTGGTTGAATTTCTAGTCCTTTTGCACAGGAAACTGGGCCTTCTTCTAGGGCCATTGCCACCACAGCTCCAAGTGGGCCAACAGCCTTCCCTCCACCGACTCCTAATCTCTAGGCCTGGTTCTTTCAGCCTCTCTGGACTTGGATTACCTGCTGTCTCACCGGGGGTGGGGCTCTCCCTGGGAAAGCCTCTCTCCCATCTTCTCCATGCAGCTGAGGCTGGTTCTCCCTGCCCAGGGAACAGCGGCCTAGCAGCCCTCCTTGGGAGAACCTCTAGGACCTGGAACTTGAGGGTTCTGCAAGGAGGAGTGGTCCCTCTGTCTTTTTCAGTAGCTACAGGGACCAGATTCCTAAACCATGAGATGAGTGAGGGTCAAAAGCTCCTGCATTCCCCACACCCGAATTTGGACTCAGTCTCCTTAACCCCATGCCACAATTTGTCCCCTTCTATGGGTCAGAATCGACTTGACGGCACTTATCAACAACAACAACAACAATCCAGGACAGAAAGTCCAGCTGTCTTCTCTCTCCTCCCCAGACCAGCCTAGGGAGCCACAGATCAAGGCTGGGACTGCTCCCTCCTAGAAATGCCCCTTCCGCCTCACCCTCCCCACCATGATCAGCCCCTTTCCTTCACACAGCACCCCTGACCCCACACCCGATCTCTGCTGCCCCGGAGTTCCCATCCTGCTTGGAAATGCCACTGCGCTCTCATCTTCCTTTCCTGCCGGATGTTCCCACTGAGTCAGACTCCTCTCCGTCTCCTTTCCCAGCTCCAGTGACGCACCAGGCTCTGCGCCATGGGCCTCTTCTCTCTCACACACATTCCCTCATTCTCCCACCCTCTCCTCCTCTTGCCCCACACAGGCTGCTGAGGTGCAGCCCAGCTTCAGAAGTGAGTGGGTTGGTGGTCAAGCTTCTTGTCACTACCCCCACACTGTGTTACTGGGCAGGGAGGTCCACAGAGCACTGGCCTGGGAGGGAGAAATGGCAGCTGAGACCTAATGTTCCCCACCCTCTTTGGAATCCAGGTCCCCAGACCCAGTCAGAGGAGGAGGGTAGACAGGGTCTGTTAGCCCCTGACACTTGCTTCCATCCAGAGTAGGGAGAGTGGAGCATCAGGCACAGGTAGAAATCAGCCAATATGTAGGCAGGGAGGTCCTTCTGGAAGGGCCAACAGGGAGACACACCCCTAATCTAGAAGCAGAAACCTCCTGGCTCAACAGGTCAGAAGCCTATGTTGTTGTTAGGTGCTTTGGAGTCGGTTCTGACTCATAACAACCCTATGCACAACAGAGCATGCTACCTGGTTCAGCTCCATCCTTACAATTGTTATGCTTAGAACCCGGGACAAACCAGCCTTCATCAAAGTTCTTGGATATGACCTTTCACAGCATTCCTCAATGTGTTGCACCTCTGAGCTCCCCTGCATTCTCTCAGACTCTCTAGAGTCTGTGATTTTCCTGGCCACTTCCAGAGGCACCCTGAGGGCAGGGATGGTGCACCAAGTAAGTGCCTCTGAATCCCCAGTGCCTCACATTGAACATTTACGTATTATAGAACCTTCACGGGTGCCTGCAGAATGAACACATGAGTGGATAGATCATGCTGTCCTGTGCATAGCTGTGATGTCTCCCTTCATCTCCACCCAAAAGGCATGCAGTCTTAAGGGTTCTAAAGGAAGTAGTGAATGGTGAAGTACCCTATTGTGCTTCTCTACCTGGGGCAGGGAGAGATGTGACCAGCATGTTGTTCCCCAGTGGGACTGTGGCGCAATTACTCCTTATTACCACCAGAGGGCAGCCAAGCTACGAGCACCTGGTTGCTGGGGGCGGAGAAGCGCGGGGATTTCCACCTATCCGCGGGTCTTGTTCTCCAGAAACTCTTCCCCAAACTTTGTCAATCTAGAGAAATCTGGTGGTTATGTGCCATGAAGTTGGTTCCGACTCATAGCGACCCTATATCGGGTTTCCAAGGCTGTAAGTCTTTACGGGAGCAGAAAGCCTCATCTTTCTCCCGCGGAACAGCTGGTAGTTTCGAACTGCTGACCTTGATGTTCGCCCGATTCGTAACCACTATGCTACCAGAAAAACCTACCTAGTTGTAAAACCCTTGTTTTGTTGATAAGGAAGCTGAGACTCGGAGAGACAGCGCCATCTGCCCAGGGCCACACAGCTTGTTTGCGGAATAGATAAGACTAGAAGCCAGTGGGGCTGACCTGCCAACGCAGATTCTGCTGATACTTCACGCTGTACCCTCTTTCTCTGTTCAGGGATGGTCTAGTTGTTCCATCACCTCAAGGCACAACCCTCAAAATAGTAAGGAGCCAGGGAGAAACAAAAGAGTGGCTTAGAGTATGACATTCCTTTCCTACAAAGCCACTGCCTCTGCCCTCCTGTGGCCATTCCTATCTCAAGAAACTGCTGGAGATCATTGTGCAGGCCTCTGAAGGCTCTCACAACCTGCTCCGGGTGAGGAGGACCCAGAGTGCAGGAGGTAGGACTAGAGGGACTGGCTCTGGGTAGACTCCAGAGGTCAGAGACAAACTCCTCTGCGCCACACCCCTCCCAAGAATGCAGATGTTAGAGCAGGGCAGGCCCAGGTCCAAACTTTTAAGGAGTCATGAGACAGAGCAAGGACTAGTCTGGGAACACACGCCTCCGTTTTGCTCTCCAGGGTCCACTCGGCACTGGGGCATCTCCAACTTTCCAGTTCCAGGCCCAGCAGTGGGAGGAGAACCGTGGGTGGAGCCCAGCCCTGGGGTTTCCTTTGTTCAGGACCCTGTCCTCCGTGGAGGACCCATACAGGCTCCCGCCTTGACTCCCAGAGCTGTCCATAACCAGAGGTTGAAAGCTACCCCACCAGGGCTGGTCCATGGCATACCATTAGGAGGGCACCTATGGTTTGCATTACTTGACCTAGGCAATTGAGAAGACAAAAGGATGAAGACCCAAGCTCCACCTCAGAGACACTTGGCAGAACCTGAGATCAGGCATGAGCAGGACTCAGGCAAGGGGCTGGTAATGAGAGGGCATTCCATGGGTACAGAAGAGCACCATGGTGAGAAGCAGGAAAGTGGTGTGGCTTCTGCCATTAGGAAGGTAGGAACTAGACTGAGAAGTGACTGAAGGACAGACTGAGGTGCTAACATGACCCTGTAGTCCAGAGGGGCTCACTTTAAATGCATTCAGTCATTTAGGAAGCCAACATGGCCTGGCTCAGAGAGTGCAGCTAGGAGGTTGTGTCCAGGTGTAGGACAGAGGGGTGTAGGCCAAGCAGGGCAGTGGAGGGTGGAGAGATGAAGTAACAAGGTGGACCTTGGAGACCTCAGAGTCTTAGCGTGGTTGGAGGCTGGACACAGTGTGTTGGAGGGACCAACACAGCATTAGGTTTGAGGCTTAGGAGCCCTCACAGATGTGAGCAGCAAAATGGTTTCCCTATATGTTCCCAGGATACTCCTTTCTCTGGGTCAAGAGGGAGGAGAAAACCTGGCTGGTCTTGTGGGGGCTGGTCTTGTGGGGAAGGTACTAATGGGGCTGGCAGAGGGCTGGTGGGTTCACATGGGCAGACACCCCCCCCCCCCTTGAAGCGCAGCACAGGAGTCTTTCATGGGAATGAGGTATGGAAGGGGTCCCACCCTTAAGGGAAATGTAAGAAGGGTCCTACCCTCAAGGCAAAAGGTGTGGCACCGCTTCTAGAGGTGGAGGAAAAGGCCCAATGGAAAGCCAAGGGATTGTTGGAAGAAGGATGGCCTTTGGAGTGATCATGGGTGGCACCATGGCTTGGTGGCTGTCACCCAGCCTAGATGCTTCAAGGCAGGGAGAGGCCAACCAGAGTGTGGGAGCGTATGAGGACATGTCAGGGAGGGGACATGGTGGTGGCCATAGGAAAGGAGGAGTGGCCTGGAGGTAGAGAGGAAAACAGGATGACCAGTCATTCCAATTTACCTGGTGTGGTGCTGTGGGCTAATGCGTCAGACTACAAAGTCGGTTTGAACCACAAGGTCGGTGGTCCAAGCTCACCAACCACTCCTTGGAAACCCTGTACAGGGTTGCTATGGGTCAGAACTGACTCAGCAGCACTTAACAACAACAATAGCATCTTTGTTTTTGCACTGAAAGCCCTGCATACAGGAACACCCATCAGTTCTAGGTAAACCGGATCTTCCAAGGGTGTTTCGGGAGGTTGGGCAGGGAGGGAACCTCTCAGAAGCCTGTGAGTGCAATGTTCTGAACACCAGCAGCCAATGGTGGTGACATATCACAGAGGACAGAGCCACAGTAGTGAGCAGAAGGAACAATAAGGCCAGGATATCAAATACGTCATCAATGCTTATACTGATAACCATAATAATTATAGCACTTACACTCTTATCCAACACTTCCAAAACCCACACACATGTGATGTCATTTGATCTCTTCAAGCTTTGAAATCTGTGAATTCCCAGGACAGATATTATTAGCTTCTCCTTGGAGATCAGGGTCAGTGATCTGCCTAAAAGTCTCCCCAGGGGGGCGGGAACCTTCTCCTTGGCTCCATCCCTGAAGCACTGTCTCCAGCCCACGGCCAGGGCAGGGACACTCAAACTGGTGTAAAGGTACCTAGCCACCTCCTTCCTCATCGCACAGGGCAGTTCACAGGGCAGGAAGGCCTGGCTGGCTGTGTTGAGTAGGAATTAGGGACCATAGAGAAGACCAAAATCCTCCCTTTGGTCCTCCCTAAGTCCTCACCCACCCAAAGTCCCACACAAACGCTTCCAGTGCTACAGAAACTGCCCTTCAGCCTCTTCCTGGCCCTGCCCCTTCCTCTCCCTGATTCCAGCCCTCTTACCCCAGAAACAAAGAGTCCTAGTGGATAACTGGGTTAACCATTAGGCTGCTAACCACAAGGTCAGCAGTTCAAACCCACCAGCAGAAGTGTGCTGCTCTCATATAGATTTGTTGTTGTTAAGTGCTGTCTAGTCAGCTCTGACTCATAGCAACCATGTACAGGGTTTCTGAGGAGCAGCTGATGAAATCTAACCGTCCACCTTGAGGTTCACCCAACGTTTTGGTCTAGTGCTTATCCTACAGTACCACACCAGTACCCAAGTCTCAGAAACCCGAAGGAGAAGCTAGTTCCATGTCCTGTAGGGGTCGCTATGAATCAGGCTTGATGGCAATAGGGTTTTTCACCCCAGAAATGTTTCTTCTGACTCCACAGAGCTTCTTTCTTGCCCACTCTGTGATGTTCTGTCAGGCAAGCCCCACCTCTGTCAGTCAGGTAATAAATCCAGTCAGGACCTACTGTCTGTGAGGAAAGTGTGGAAGGATAGAGGGGTCATGCACATGGTTGAGGCTCTTCTTATTCTCAGAGGCTTAGAATTGGGCAGGGGAAGAGCCCATGCACATACATCACAGTTCCCAGTTGCCACCAAGTCGACGCTGACTCAGGGTGACCCCATGTGGATCCAAGAAGAATTGGGCTCTGAAGGGTTTTCAGTGGTTGAGTTTTCAGACATAGATCATCAGGCTTTTCTTCTGTGGTACCTCTGGGTGGACTCGAACCTCTGACCTTTCACTTCACAACATAGCTCATTAACCATTCGTTACCATCCAGGGACTCCTTGAACATACATGTTGTTGTTAGGTGGCATCGAGGTGGTTCCAACTTAGAGTGATTCATATATACAACAGAACAAGACACGACCTGCATTTGTTGCAATCCTCACAAATTGTTGTTGGTTGCATCTGAGCCCATTGTTGTTGCCACTGTGTCAATCATCTTGTTGAGGGTCTTCCTCTTTTTCACTGATCCTCCATTTTAACAAGCATGATGTCCTTTTCCAGGGACGGTCCTTTCTGAGAACATATCCAAAGCAAAAGACACAGTTTTGCCATGGTGGCTTCCAAGGATCAATTCTGGCTGCGCTTCCAGAACAGACGTGTTTGTTCTTCTGGAACACCATGGTATATTCAACATTCTTTGCAAAAACCATAATTCAAATGTATTAATTTTCTCTGGTCTTTCTTATTCATTGCCCAGCTTTCACATGCATATGAGGCAATTAGAAATGACATGATTTGGGTCATGTGCACCTTGTTGTTGTTACTAGGTATCGTCGAGTCAGCTCCGACTCATAACCAACCTTGTGCACAACAGAATGAAACCCTGCCCAGTTCTGTGCCAACCTCACAATCATTGTTACATTACGTTGTTTGCTGCTGCTACTGTGCCAATCCATCTCATTGAGGGTCTTCCTCTCTTTCACTACTCCTCCACTTTACCAAGCATGACGTTCCCCAGGGACTAGTCCCTACTGATAATACGTCCAAAGTATAAGAGATGAAGTCTGGCCATCCTGGCTTCTAAGAATCATTTTGGCTGTACTTCTTCCTACACAAATTTGTTTGTTCTTTTGGCGACCCGTGGTACTTTCAATGTTCTCTCCCAACACCATAACTCAAATGCATGAATTCTTCTACAATCTTCTTTATTCACTGTCCAACTTTCACATGCATATGAGGTTATTGAAAATTCCATGGCTTGGGTCAGGCTCTTAGTCCTCAAACTGACATCTTTGGTCTTCAACACTTGAAAGAGGTCTTGTACAGCTGATTTGCCTAATGCAATCTGACATTTGACTTCTTGACTGCTGCTTCCATGAGTGTTGATAGTTGATCTAAGCAAAATGAAGTCTTTGACAACTTCAATCTTTTCTCCATTTATATGGATGTTGCTTATTGATCCAGTGGTGAGGATTTTTGTTTTCTTTACATTGAGGTGCAACCCATACTGAAGACTGTGGTCTTTGATCTTCATCAGTAAGTATTTTAAATCCTCTTAGCTTTCAGCAGGCAGGGTTGTACCATCTGCATATTGCAGGTTGGAGTCTTCCTCCAACCCTGATGCCATGTTGTTCTTCATATAATCCAGCTTCTCAAATTATTTGCTCAGCATACAGGTTGAGTAAGTAAAAGAAATACAACCCTGCTGCACATCCATCCTGATTTTAAACCAATCAGTGTTCCCTTGTTCTATTCAAGTGACTGCCTTTTGGTTCCTCATGAGCACAATTAAGTGTCCTGGAATACTCATTCTCTGCAATGTTGTTGATAGCTTGCCATGATCCACACAGTCAAAAGCCTTTGTATAATCAATAAAGCATAGATAAACATCTTTCTGGTATTCTCTGCTTTCAGTAAAAATCCATCTGATGTCAGCAATGGTATCCCTCATTTCATATCCTCGACTGAATCTGGCTTGAACCTCAAAATGACATCTTTTCTCTTCAACACTTTAAAGAGATCTTGTGCAGCAGATTTGCCTCACACAGTATGTCATTTGAATTCTTGATTGCTATTTCCATTAGTGTTGATTGTGGATCCAAGTAAAATGAAAGGTTTGACAACTTCAATATTCATTGTTAAGTTGTTCTGACTCAGCGACCCTGTATAGGGTTTCCAAGGAGCAGCTGGTGAGGCTGAACCACCGACGTTGCGGTTCAAACTGACCTGCAGTCCAGTGTATTAACCCACAGCGCCACACCATAAATACCACACAATAAATAATGTTATTTATTGGTCCAATTTTAAGGATTTTCATTTGCATTACAATGAGGTGTGATCCATATTTAAGGAGATAGTCTTTGATCTTTATCAGTAAGTACTTACCTTCCAGCAAGATTGTGTCATCTGCATATCGCAGGTTGTTGATTAGTCTTCTTCCAGTCCTGAGGTCACATTCTTCTTCATATAATCCTGTTTCTCATATTATTCACTAAACATAAAAATTGAATAAGTATGGTGAAAGGATCCAACCCAGATGCACACTTTTCCTTCTTTCAAACGACACAGTATCACCTTGTTCTGTTCAAACAGCTGTTTCTTGACTGTGCACAGGTTCTTGATGAACACAATTAAGTGTTCTGGAATTCCCATTCTTTACAATGTTATCCACAGTTTATTATGATCCACACAACCAAATGCCTTTTCACAGTCAATAAAACACAGTAAACGTTTGTCTTTCTGGGAACGCTGTGGCTCTGTACAATAAGTAGTGGACTGTGAACCACAAGGTCAGCTGTTCAAGCCCTCTAACTGTTTGCTCCTCAGGAAAAATATGAGACTTTCTGCTCCTACAAAGATGTACAGCCTCAGAAACCCTATACAGGGTTGTTATGAGTCAGAATCAACTCAATGGCACTTAACAACAACAATAACAAACATCTTTCTGCAATAAATTGACTCCAACCAGCAACCATTGCTCTGGACACCATTTTCCTTCCTGGCAGGTCTCCCAATCCCATGTCTCCTGGTCCCACCAGGAGCTCATCCTGCCCCATATTCTCTGTCCACCCCATCAAAGCAATCTCTCTCCTCTTCCCAGGTCACTACCTGCCTGCTATGAACCAGTCCCTGTGCTCAGCCCTTAACTCCAGAGATGCTGAGAACTTAGGTCCTGGTCTTCGAACTCAGAGCACTGAGCCTCAACCCTGTATCTGAGCCCTGAAGCTCTGCTTGCCCTCTTAGGGGTCTATGAGAACACCAGCCTCTCCTTTTGGCTTCCTGCCAAAGGCTGGTGCATGGGGGTGAGGAGGTCATGTCCTCAGGATCCCAGATGGGGTAAAGGAGGCTCCCTGGAGAAGGACTTGGAAGGCTGGTGAGGGTAGGTAGTAGGTGGGACCCAGGCAGTGCTAAGTACACTGTAAGGGCTGGAAGACTGGAACATATCAGGGTTCCCTGTTCCTCCTAGGAGCCCACTGGTCCTACTGGCCCTCAAATGCTGCAGACCCAGAGCAGATGTGGACTCAATGATTAATAACTTCTGAAGGAGCACTGATGGTGTAGTGGGTTATGCGTTGGGCTGCTAACCCCTTGGTCAGCAGTTCGAATCCACAGGAGAAAGATCAGGCTTTCTGTTTCTGTAAAGATTTACAGGCTCAGAAACCCTATACAGGGTTTTGATAAGTCAGGACCAACTCGATGGTACACAGCAGCATAGGTCTAGTCATGAACCAAAGTCCTTTGATCACAATGTTAACAAAGCAAACTAGAATTTTTCAAAACAGCATCCCTAAAATGACCAACAAGGCAATGTTGAGAAGGGGCTCAGGCTTCACACTCAGACAGTTCCCTACTGGGACTAACCACACACTGGCTGGGTGACCTCGAACAAGTGTCTTAACTTCACTGAACCATAGCTTTTGTACCTACAAAAGAGATAAAACACCTGCCTTTAATAATTGGCAATCACTCTTTTTCCTTACCCCTTTTTTAGATTGTTTTCTTTCTTTCTTTTAATCTTTTGAACATTCTATTGTGGTTTAGTTGAAAGTTTGCAAAGCAAATTAGTTTCCTACTCAACAATTTCTATATAGATGGTTTTGTGGCATTGATTGCAAAGCCTTCGATGTGTCACCAAATTGTTTTCTGATGTGGTTGTGTCACTTTTGTTTTTACAGTTGTAACTGAGGTTAAATTGATTACCCCCCCCAATAATCTGTATATGTTGAAAGTGTACAGTTTGACAGTGTTGCTGTATGTCTGTTTCCATGAAAGCATTACCACAATTGAGATTAGGAACAGATGCAGCAACTCTGTCAATGACCTCCCTGTCCCTGTCCCTGTCCCTGCCACCTTATCCCTGGCAACCACTAATCTGTTTTCTCTCACTGTTCGTTAGTTTGCATTTTTTACATTTCAACTCTGGAATTCTGTAAATTGAATCATACAGAATATATTCTTTTTGATTGTCTTTTCTCTCAGCAAAGTTATTTTGAGATTCAGTTATGTTGTAGTGTGTATCAGCAGTTCATTCCTTTCTGTTGCTGAGAAGTATTCCATTGAATCCATGTACCACAATTTGTTTATCCATATACCTACTGATGGACATTAGAGAAGTTTCCAAGTTTCAGTTATTCTAAATAAAGCTGCTAGGGCCATTCATATACGAATGGGTTTCAAAAAGTTCGTGGAAGATGGAATAAAAAGGTAATGGAATTTTTTTTATGAGCTTTTGGGAACTTCCTCATAGAAATCTTTGTGAGGACTTACGCTTGCATTTCTCTTTAGTATATGTTCCTTTAAAAAATTTTTTTCATTAATAAATGTTTCAGTATTTATTTCAAAAGGGATAAGGACTCTTATAAACATATCTACAATAGCATTATTCCATACAAGATTAGCAATAAATCATTAATACCAAATCATATTTAATATTAATGTATTAATTATACATTTAATACAATTCAAATATAACTAGTTCACCCAAACTCTTTACAGGCAAACCTGGAAACAGTGTTTTACTTCTCGGCTTTCCTCTCTGCTGTAGATTTCACATGGTTCTGTGTCTCTGCATTTGTAATGAGAGGCAGACCAGGGCCCTATTGCCTCACTGATGATGGTGAGACTTGACTGTCCTCAGTTGGGCATGGCATTGTGAGTTCAGAGATAGGCCGCATACGCCAGGTCAACCATGGGGGGTGAGACCAATGAAGAACTTTTCCTTCTTTTTAATTCAGAAATAAATCATTTACTTTTTTTTAATGCATAAAAAGGAGAGAAAGAAAAAATAAGCACCGAAAATTAAACCATGATGGAGGCCAGTTATTATTCAACTACACTCCAGGCTTTCATTCATTCACCAAATATTTATTGAGCACATGCTGTGTACTCCACACTGAATCAGTCCCTGGGGATGCAAAAATGACTGAGCACTGCCACAATCCCTGCATCTGAGGGGCATACAGTCTAGCAGGAGCAGGTAACATCAGAAGAAAGGAGGCAAGGAAAGAGACAAGCTTGTAACAGGGGCCCCTAGTCAGTCTGCAGGAAACTAAACACACAGAGCAAGGGTTCACAGTCAAGGTCAGAGGGGTTGATGGCCAACAGGTTCCTGGTGCGTTACAGACTTCAGAGCAATCTGGCAGCCTGGACTCCAAAGACCTCAGCTCCCTTCATGCTCATCTATGGCTCATTCTGAAATCCCCCTTTTCTGCTTTGTGCAATTTCCACTCTCAGGCCATCTCCCTAGACTAGGGGAGAACTCAGACCTGGGGTTTGGGACTCAGGGCAAAGATTCTACAGATCCCTCCACTCTTTCCACCTCAGCCTGGTGGGAGGAGGTGATAATGCCATCTATGTTGTAGAGATCAGTGGGTTATCAACGGAGAAAAGATTGAACTTGTCAAGGACTTCATTCTTCTTGGATCAACTATCAACACTTGTGGAAGTAGTAGTCAAGAGATCAGACGATGTATTGCATTGGGCAAATCTGCTGCACAGGAACTTTTTTTTTTTTTAATGTTTTATTGTGAATTATATGATAGTTTACATGAGAGAACTTTAGT
>NW_006408522.1:36158655-36159293 GCF_000296735.1 Chrysochloris asiatica | reverse complement strand
ATGCTGGGTAAGATGGAGGGTCAGAAAAAAAGAGGAAGACCCCCAACGAGATGGATCAGCCAGGTGACATCATTGATGGCATCAAGTGTGGCAGCGGTTGTGAGGTTGGCCCAGGATCGGACATTGTTTCGTTCTGCTGTGCATGGGCCACTATGAGTCGGTTCCGACTCAATGGCACCTGACAATAACAACATATTGTAGAGATCAGTGGGCTAACTAATATGCATGAATCCCCTAATGCATGGCTTGCCATCCAGTCGCCAGTAACCCATTGCCATTGAGCTGTTTTGACTCATGGTAATCTTGTGTGTGTCAGAGTAGAACGTGCTCCAAAGGATTTTCATTTTCAGGATTAAATTGCTAGGCCTTTCTTCGGAGGTGCGTCTAGGTGAACTTGAACTTCTCACTTTTCAGTTAGCAGATAAGCACACTAACCCTTAACGTTTGCATCACCCAGGGACTCCAGCACTCAACAGGAAGGAGACCCACAAATGTTCAGAGCAGGTTGAATAGTTCTGCCCAAGTTTGGGACCCCTACCTTGGTTCTATGGCATTTCTTTACCAGGAAAATCTGTTCTGCATCCCACTTGCATCATCACTCTCTCCCCCATAACCACACACACACACACACACACACA
>NW_006408522.1:36117760-36158380 GCF_000296735.1 Chrysochloris asiatica | reverse complement strand
ATCCAATTTGTCTAGGTGGAGCTGATGAAATGAAATACATATGGGTTACGCACGATACTGTAGTGAATAATGGTTATCAGGATGGATTGTGAGTGCTGGAAATGCAAAGGTGGACATTTTGTGGCAAGGAAGGGAGCGACTGTTTCTCCAGTCTAGGAGCGGAGGTCTCTGGGACCACCAATGGAGAAGAGCAGAGAGTGGGACCCTACCTAGAGAAGCAGGGATGCCTGAGATGGAGATAGGGAAGTACAGAGGACTGGCTTCCAGGATATTTCCTTTGGTCGGGAGATGATGCATAGAAGGGATTGGAACCATGGCAATGTAATGATATGCAATGGAATGAATGTAAAACTAGCGTTCTCTCATGTAAACTATCATATAATTCACAATAAAACATTGAAAAAAAAAGATTAGCTTACTGTCTTCATTCCCCACATACTCTGTCCATGACTCTCCCAGTGCACCCTGACCAATCAGCCCCTCCCACAACATACAAATACACCTGCTGACAGACAAAGCCTTAGACTTGCTTCTACCCCTGTTTTGCACTCACAGATAGAGATCTGACCCTGCTTACTTTGTGCAGTGGGCAGACAGGAGGATCTCTGCATCTCTCTGAATTTGTGTGGGCAGGTGTTGCACCTGTGCCTTTGTGTGGGCATTGTGCGTCTGTGTGTGTTGGTCTGTGTCTCTGAAGAATACAATATGTGTCTTCCTATCCTGCCCTTGCGTTTATGAGGAATCTGTACCTGGACCAAGAAGCAGTTGTTCGAACAGAACATGGGAACACAGCTGAACAGTTTTGGCACAAGTGGAAGCCAAGAAAAATGGACAGCTTGCAAGGAGCCAGGGCTGTTGTATTACATGTGTGTGTGTGTGAACATTTGTGCTTGCTTGTGTGTTGAGCAACTAGAGGAGTATCAGAAAGTGATAATGTCCTGATGTGTGGATGTACTATGTGTGTAATGTATCCATTCTGGGTTTGCCATTGTAAATTGTGTGCCAGCCCCAAGCAAGATGAGGCCAGTCTTGACACGTGGGAACCTCAGCAGCTCCCTCCAATAGCAGCATGACTTGTTGGTGAATGCCAACATGGATCAGACCCTAAACTTCCCATTCTCTCCCAATCCTGGTAGATGGAGTCAGGAGCAGGCAACTAGGTCCCTAGAAGACTTTCCATTCACTTGTGCTGTAGGAGCAAAGATCATAGGATCTCCTAGGTCTCCCAGGGGTCCCCACCCACTGGTCTTCCCTTCCCTTCTCTGTCCAGGCACACTGACCCCTCCATGGCTTTCTCTTGTCTCTACACCAGATGTCTACACAGAGACAAGAGGCTGTAGGGACATGGACACCCTGACCTGGCACATGGTTGGCATGAAAGGTACATGCATTTGTTTCTTAAGCTACGAAGTATTGTAGAAAACACAAGTATAAAGGCCTGTTTTCACATTAGCCCTATAACACCATAACACACACACACACATCCGTGCTGCTTGGCATGCAGAAGTCATGCGAATTGACCCACCTTTCTTCTCAAGGTCTTCCATCTCACAGCCTCTGACCATTGTGCTTACCTGGTTCCTTCGTTACAGGGTGAGAGCACAAGGAACAGCTGGTTTTCACCAGGTGAAATGCATGTACCTTTCATCTCACCAAATCTTCAACCTCAGGAATAAAATGGGCAGATGCTTCTCCCATTGCATATACAAGGTCCAGGAAAGGTAGCTTGGTTAGGTCTGAAGCCCGGAACCCAGCTCCTGGAAACTGCACCATTGGCTCTCCTCAAAAGGAGCTGAAGACCACTCTGGGTCTCAAGAAGTAGAAATATCATCAAGTAGGTGAGTCCTACCAAAGGAGCTGTGGTAGCGTAGTGGTTATGAATTGGGCTGCTAACCTCAAGGTCAGCAGTTCGAAACTACCAGCTGTTCCTAGGGAGAAAGATGAGGCTTTCTGCTCCCATAAAGATTTGCAGCCTCAGAAACCCTGTGCAGGGTAACTATAAGTCTGAATCAACTCCCAGGTACTTAACAACAACAACAACCAAGGGAGTACTTGAGAATATACTGAATCACTCAGGCTGACTAGCTGCAGAATGAACCCAGTGGACTAGAAGCTGGGCAGGCAGGCTGCCACTACTGAAACAGGCTTCCTGCAGGAAGGTAGTGCAGAACTGAGCTGTAAGGATAGCCAAGTAGCTGGAAGGCTTGAGAAGTGGCTAAGAACTAACAAACAGCTCTGAGGTACTGAGCAGAGGTTGGACTAAGATAAGTGAGTGAGACACAAGGGGAATGATATGAAAGATAGGTGGGACCTGCCTAGATCTAGAGACAGAAGGATCAGAATTTGCTACTGAGGAGTACCTCCTTTAGTGTCATAGGTTTAGCAGAGATTAGGAGGACAGACAGCTGACAGATGGGCACACAACGCACACACAAACCTGGAAGACTCAGCCAGCTCTCAAGCACACACAGACAGGGATGTATGCACCACAGAACTTTCAATACTTACGTATCTACTGCTGAGTAAATGCATGAAGGTGTGATTATCAGGTAAGTGACCAGATCTGAGAGTCGTGTTGGGATGGGGGTATGGAAACACAAAAACCATTCCAGTGAGAAGCAAGTTTCTCACTGCAAAGCCATTGTCCTAAGCTGCTTCTCCTTTCCCCCTCTTCTCCCACAGGTCCAAAGATAGGAAAGCTTTCCAGCCCACTCTCCTTCTACCTTTCCCTGCCAGGTCCTGAGACCTCCAGGGATCAGCTACTACTCCCCCGAATTGAAGGAAGAGTGCAGGCTCAGGCCTCAGTCCCTGGGGCGGGGCAGCGCTGCGCTGCACTCCCTCACCCGCTGCCGGCTGCAGCCCTCTCCTTGGCAGTCTCTCCTCTGTTTTCCCATCTGTCTCTCTCCTTCCCTCACACCCCCTCCCTGCCCCAGCAGCCCATCCTCTCCTGCTGCTTCCCCTCCTGTTCTCTGCTTTTCTGCCCTGCTGGATAACTGGCTTGCTCCCAAACCTCAATCACACTGCATTGTGGGGCTTCTGGTCCTGCCTCTGCCACACAGGGAGCCTATTTGCCCTCCACTCTGCTTCTCCTTATTGGCTACCCCTTACATGCACACACATACACACACACACACCACATGAACACTTAGAGAAGGAGAGGCAGGCAGGGTGGAAAGTGGATTTCCAAGCAGTGTTAAACTCTGATGGGGCAGGAACTGCTAGGACATAGTCACAGGAAGACCCCCACCCTAGAGCAGAGGTCTGCCTCTTTCCCACCCCTTTCTCACCAGTACTAAACCCTATAAAGTCTCAGGAGGCAAAAGCAGACTGGGGAGCAATCCAACCTTTAGGGTAGAGGCCAATCCCACCCCTGCTACCCCAGAAGTGAGGGGCTGTCTCCTTTTCCTTGGTCCTGTGACAAAAAGCAAAGAAACTCTTCTGACCTTGTGACCTCAGGAGTAGTCCAGCCATTCTCTTTTAAGGCCTTTTCTGCCTCAGACAACAAAGCCTTGATTCTTCCTTCTGTTCTTCCTGGTTTCTTGAATCTGGCACCTGCTCACAGACTGGCATGGGCTCCCACACACTCCCTTTCTCATGTACACACACCCTATATGAATGTATCTATGCATACAGCACACATGTACATGTGCCCACCCATGCATATGTATACAATCATTGTTAGCTACTTGTATGTAAATACAGCACACACCCATGTACAAACACACTACCTCTGTGGGGAGCAACTCACCTTGGCACCTCCTACCTTCAATCTCCTTCCTTCTCATCCTCACTCCTGCATAACCCTCCCCATCTGCTTCCTGTCTTGCCTTTTTGCCCTCAGTAAGCTCCTCTGGAGCCACCCACAGCCTCAGCCTCACTTTTTTTTTTTTTTTCCTTAAATGTTTTCTTGTGAATTATGTGATAGTTTACATGGGAGAACATTAGTTTTACATTCATTCTATCTTATATGTCTCATTGCTATGGTTACAATCCCCTCCATGCAATCCTTCCCCTGTACCCCCCAGGTCTTCAGCACACAGTTGCTCTCCCTCTTTGGATCTAAAGTCTCCAGCTGCTCCATCACTCCACATCATCATCTCTGGCTCCATTTCAGGCATCACTGCTTCTCTGGGTAGGGTCCCGCTCTCTGCTCTTCTCCCTTGATGGTCCTAGGGACCTCCGCTCCTAGACTGAAAAGTGAATCACTCCCCTCCTTGCTATAAAACATCTACCTTTACATTTCTGACCCTCACAATCAGTCCTGATAACAATTATTCACTATTGTATCACAAGAGACCCGTCTGCATTTCATTGCATCAGCACCGGCTAGTCAGATTGAATACTACTCACTGGAGATTCTACCTTCCTCCAGGCCCTCTGGATCTAGGTTCCCTCTTGAAAGCTTGTAAGCCAGTCATTTCTTGCCTTTGTAGCCCCCCACCCTCCATTTTGGGTAGCCAATGTCCAAGTTGCCCATCCCTGTCTACTCTGTGTGTGGAGGGGGTGGGAATGATTATTGTTGTAAGGATTTATTCCCTCTTTTGAGCTATTGCATCCATAGGTGTAGGTCAAGTTCATCAAATTGTATAAGAATAATTTTTTTTTTTTTCCTCTTCTTTTTACTTCTGGTTGACCTCTGATCATCCAGTCATTGAAGCCAGGATAAGTGGGTATTATCTGCAAGTGTGGGTGTTCTTATGCATATGCCCTCTCTTCTTATCAGCTGGACGTTTCACTCTCCACTCTAGTATTCTGTGGCTATGTCACTGACTCTGGGCCCAAGATTCCCCAGGTCTTGCCACACTGCTGGCCAACCAGGTCTTCACCCGGGTTCACAGAAGTCTATTGAACATTGTAGGGCTTAGCTCACCGCTTCATTGCTGTTTTTCCTTCACTTCCCCTTATCTGTGTCGAGTGTGGTCACCAATCAGAGCGTGTATTCCCATTGAGTCTTAGTCTTGGAAGGGGGTTTGCACTGAGGGGACCCGACCACTTGCCTTGATGTTTCCTGGGCAAGCAAGTTGCTTGTTCTTGTAGTAACAGCCAGTCTGCCTATGTTGTTTTATATTTTTCCTGTAGGTCTTTCTTTCAAGAAGTATCTTCTGTTCTTCTAGCCACTCCAGGTTGTCTGCTTGTCCTTTCAAGAGGGAATTTCCCATCTCTGGAGATCTGGATGTGGTTCAGTCAGCCTCACTTCTATATACACAGTCTGCCTACAGTTCCTAGGTGGCAAAATCTCTAATCGCTTTGCAAGGGTTTCTAGGTGAGGGAAGGGAGACGATGAGACAATTCTGCCTCTTGTTGTTGTTGTTAAAAGCCACTGAGTTGATACAGACTCATAGCAACCCTGCATAGGATTTCCGAGGCTTTAAATCTTGGCAGGAGCAGAAAGCCTCATCTTAGTTACACACAAAATAAACTGAGGTCCAGGAAGTAGAAGTCAAAGCCCCAATAAATCTAGGTGCCTCCCTTTTGTTGGCCCAATGCTCCGGTTTTAAGGCAAAGCCCTGGGCTAGGAGCAGTCAGGCATTGAGCCTCCCACCCAGGTGCCCATGAGTCCTCTCCTGGAGGGGGAGGAGTGATCTCAGGTGAGACTGGCACTGATCTCTAACTCTGACATTGCTCATTTGACTTTCCACTAATATGGTGGAAGCAGGGCTCTAGCAGGGCTCTGAACATGTCATGAGAAAGGGCTCTCCTAGCCATGGAGATCATCCTCCTGGTCACTGTGGGTATCCACCTGTGGTATCCACCATCCCACAGGGCCATGTGGTAAGTCCCCAGGTCCACATCACTGAGAAAGCAGAAGGAAAAAGGACACAGTTGGGAAGCCTGAGTGGGTTTCCTAGTTGACGTGCTATGGAAGCTGAACCAGAATCTTCTCTTCCTAATAAACAGCCTCCTGAAGGCCATGGTCTTTTCTTCATTCCTGCCCAGCCTAGCACTCAGGGGCCAGCTGTTCTTTCATTTCCCCAGTGATAAAAATGGGACACCTAGCCCAGTATTCTCAGAAGTGTGGCTCAGTGGAGCACAATGCATATGATTACATAAAGCCACCTCCCTCCTTTACTTTTCTTTTATACTCTTTTTCATCAAAGAGACTCAAGTATGTTCTTATCACCTCTGTTGTTGTTAAGTGCTATCGAGTTGATTCCGACCCATAGGTTTCCGAGGAGCAGGTGGTGGTTTTGAACCACTGATCTTGCAGTCTAGTTCGTTATCCCGCAGTGTCACACTAGGACTCCTTATCACCTCTACCTCATTCTATATAACTATGCTTGATGGACCTTTCAAGGTTCCATCTTGCATGCCTCACTACAGATTAGAAGCCTTCAATGGCTCCCTCCTGTTCAGATGGATTTCTTCCTATTCCCTGAAAATACACTGATGTTTCTGGCCTCCTTAACTTTGCCCCCACCAAGACTGCCTTTCCTCTCCACATTTTCAAAGCCTACCTTTCTTTCCAAATCCCCTAAGCCCACCATCTCCATGAAGCCTACTCCAAGGTCCATTAGGAAGAGTGAGGTCCTTCCTTTTTGCACACTGTCCACTTCTCTTCAGCTTATACCAAACACCAACATGAACCTCACCACACCCTGCCCATTCTGCACCTACTTATGGGCTGGCCTTTCATCTCTCCAACCAGACTATAAAGTATGCAGGGCAGGCTCCACCATGCCCACACCTCTGGGTACTCCCACTCCCACTCCCCCATAACCCTTGCCTTGCATAGACTGGCATTGGCACCACACATCTCGCACCAATAAGCCAAACGTTCCTGGCTTCTGATTCGCCCCAGTCACATTCCTTCAGCAAAAATCACTTGCTGCAACTGTAATGCAGTCCTGAACACCTATGAAATCTTTTCTGCTTATCCAGATCGCATATTAGGGACTCTCTCTTCTCTGCCAGAATTCTTACACTGCCAGTATCTATTCTAGTTCGGTCATCGTCCTCTAGTCAGCTCTGTTCATGGCCCGTCACACTCAAATGTGCCACGAGGTGACCTCCAAGGTTGGATTCTTGATGTGGCGCTATGGGATCAGCACTGAACTGTGAACCACAAGGTCGGCAGTTCAAACCCACCAACTGCTCCTTGGAAACCCTATACAGGATCGCTATGAGTCAGAACCTGATCGACGGCACTCAACAACAAGGCTAAGAAGCAGTGTAATGGTGGGTTATAAGAAAAGGAGGAGTTCTCTGAATGTCGCCCTTCCCTTCTCCAGCTCCCTTCATTTCCCGCATTTGAAGAACAGTTCTGGCTCCATGTTTGAGGGGCGCAGGCCCATACGAACCTGAAGAAATACTCAAACTAAAAAGATGCACAGCCCCAGTGGGTAGGAAAGGGAGACAGAGCGGATCCAAGAGAAATTTGGGCCTAAAGCCGCCTGGTCTTTCTGGCTGGACGTCTGCGGTTTTGGGAGATGTAAGGATCTCAGCGCAGAGCGGAGGATCGCGCTCCTTTGTTCCTCACGGGAAGACCATGTTCCCCCAGGGAAGACTGGTGAAGATTCGAGCCAGACCGCCAGACTCAAAGCAGCTATCAGCCCAGCCCCAGGACAAGGGGTTTACACCACCAGTCCCGGGGGTCTAGAGATATAGTGGTGTCAGGCGCTGGCCGGTGGTGCAGCGAAAGGCTTGGTCCCCGCCCTCCGGCATCTCTCCTATTTGCGGGGCTTCTCTTCGACCCCGCCTACAGATGGGCACGCCTGGCGCTGACGCATGCGCAGGATCCCGCCGCCACCGCGGCTTCAGCACCAGCGCACGGACAGCGGCGCCGCCCCCGGGCATGGACGGTGGTAGTCACAGCGGCGGCGGCAGCTGTCCCGCGCCCGGCCCGGGTCCAGAAGGGGAGCAGCGGCCCGAGGGGGAGTCCTTGGCCCCAGACGGCAGCTCCCCAGACAGGTAAGGCAGACTGCTCCGCAGCCCCAGGTTCGCAGCCTTTCCAGCACCCCGCCCCAGGTACCCCCAGTAGCCGCCATATGCCGCTCCATTCATTCCTTGACCCCACCCAAAACCCCTCCCCGTGGTCTCTTCGATCCAAGTACCCCCTTGCCACGCCCTCATCCTGCCGGGTCAATTTCCCCGCTCCCTGACACCCCCTAGTGTCGGTCTCAAGGTTCTCACCTCCCGGGGGACCTGCCCCACCCACTGTCTACCTTTCCTCTTAGGCCTAAGGTGCCCACTCCCCTCCAGCCTCCGAGTCCCCTTGACTAGTCCCTCCCACCTGGCCTTGTCCGTGCGTCTTCTCTGGAAGCCCCTGACCTCAGCACTGGACCAGCGTGTCAGGGTGCATGAGGGTGCGTATGTGTCATGCGGAAGTCTTGCGAAGACAGGTGTCCTGGGACGGGTAGATGCTCTTCTACCACGTCAGGGATTGTCTTTGTCCAGCACCGTCTGTCTCCTGCTTGCCCTGCTTGGCTCCAGCTATGCACGTGTGGGCCAGAGTACCCACATGCAGAAGCCACCTGCATTCGGCACTTGCTGGAGCCGCTAGCGTGGGCAGGCTTTGAAGCTTGGCCTGCAGTCTGCACCTCCTCTGAAGGAGCCCCGCCCCAGGCTGGTGGGGCAAAAGGGACAGCTTCCTGCTGAGGACCACATCCTGGTGCCTCTCTTTTGCCTTCCTCCACTATATGTGTGAGGAAAGAGCCCACAGCCCAGGTAGCAATATGGCGTAATTTCTGTGTCCTGTCTGATACTGCCGCCCCCAGAATCCTCTCCTGACATGGCAATGCCTGTCTCTCAGGCCTAGGCAAAAACAAAAGGTATTATTTAGAGGGTAGAATTAGAGGTGGGCACACTGTCTCCAGACTGCCCCATTCAAATGTATATTCTGTACCTCAGAGGGAAGACCCCACAAGTGAAATGTTTTTTCCCTCTGTTGTTAATACACCAGCGTAAATAGATTTATCCACTTTTCAGTCTAAAAGCCACAGAACCTTCTTTGAGAAAGTGAGCCGTCCCTGGGCCAGGTGTCTTCCTGGGCCAGGGATAGATCTGCGACAGGCAGAGACCTGGGGCCTAGAACATCCCTAGACGGGGCTGGACAGTCATTTACTGCCATGGCTATTGTGTGGTCTTCTCACTTTCCTTGCACACAGCGGGCATTTTGGGGCATAGGAACCACTTACTGTCTTCCAGCAACTCCTTGGCACCTTTGGCCCCTCAGTGCACTTCCCTAGAGTCTTTAATCCAGCATAGGGACTCAGTACAATTTACTTCAAGAACACAAATGTGCTCCTGCTTCTGGGGATAGAGACATAGTGAGTAAGACAGCAAATACACTCTCTCCTTTACAGATGCATGCACTTTAGAACAATTTGAAATATTTGATTCTTTGTGTTTTTTAAATTACTCCCTTACCCTGCTTTTTTCCCTAATGGAATAAGCTGCTGCCCCATCTGTCCTGGCCACCTGCATGTTGATGTGTGTCCATGTGGCTGTGTGTCTGTAATCATGTACATTTGCCCCTTACATGGTTCCTGTGTATGGATTCTGTGTTTGGGACCCTGTAAGTCAAGGCCTAACTGCTGTGATGTTGGTCTCTTGTATGGCACGGGCCACCACATTCCATCCCCCACCTGCCTGCCCCAGTCACTTGGTTTATAGGCCAGCAGGTCTAGGCAGGCAGCCCAGGAGGCTACACATCCCAGGAAGGTCTATGGAACTGAGACTGTGAGAATGAAAGCAGCCCTGGGAGGTGAGGCCTGGAGTGCTTAACTTGTATTATTACTAAGTCTCTTGGGAGCAGAGGGCAGCAGGGACTGCCAGGAGAAAGCTTTTATTCTCAGAAGAGTAGAGTTTGGCTCTTCTCATTTTGGAGAGTTGAGACAAAGTCCCAGCTCCACAGTAGTCAGAATGTCGTGATTTTCAAACTCTGCCACATTGACAGCAACAGGCACAGTCAAGAAAGGTGAGCTCTGGGGCAACTGATCTTAGATGTCTGGAGAAAGATAAAAGGGAGCTCAGGGCTTGGAGGGACCCTAGTGGAAGCATACCAATGGTGGAGGCTGGAATCCCCCTTAGGCGGGAGCCATTAAAAAAGAAGTGGGTTCATGAAGCCTGACTGACTGGTTAAGGGGATGTTTCCCATTTTCCAGCACTCCCTGGGGTGCTGGCTTCCCTTAATGTAAAAAACTGATATCCAAAACGGGAGCCTGGATCCTAGGAGAAGCCCAGTACTTAGTACTCTAAGGCCATGAGCAGCCAGAACAGAACTCTCACCTCCACCCTAGCTGCCCACCCTCCTGACCCCTGGTTAGTAGACTGTGCTCTAAAAAGGGAAACTAAGACTGATGGGTCACTTCCATGCCTTAAGGACCCAACCCAGACAAAGCACGGTGGCCAGTACCTGGCAGGTGATCAGAAAAGACCCTTAGAATAAAGATAAATAAATAAACAAGTAGCTGTCCAAACATCTACTTGTCCAAACAATCCCAGGTCATTTCTCCAGCTTCTCTTTGACTTACAGGGATTGGTCTACAAGGTCTTTTATCTGCCAAGAAACTGATTGTTTATGTCACTAACTTGCATTGTGGAGTTATCTGAGATCTTGTTGTAGAACTACTTTGGTCAAATTCCTATTTTTCTAAATGTTGAATTAGCAAAAACATATTAGTGATTTAAATCATGAGATTGAATTTTTATGCAGCTTTTGGATGAAGTACAGGCTCCCTACAACATATTAAAAGTGGAAAGGGGCAGGAAAGCATATGGATCTCCTATATGCCAGGTTCTGTGGCAGGCACCTCACATATACTATTCCAGTTACTCCCCATATCCACCCCAAGACAGGCATTATCACTATGCTCTCACTCAACAGACAAGGACACTAATGCTTCCAGAATTTCATGTCCAAGGAGCCAGAAGCCACTTCCACTGCTCCCCCAATTTTGCCCTTAAAATAAGGATCATTCCTTCCCAGACTGCTATGCCCACCAGCCATCCTATTGGAAGAAAGAGGAAGAGCTTACCTCTTCATTCCAATTCCTCTATTTGATCTCTGTCTGGGTAGAGCCCAGTCTCTGTGTGTGATGTTCACCAGCACTGCAGCCAACCACTCTGGCCCGCAACCCCTTCAGCAGTGCAATAGGCAGGATTGGAAGACAGTGTTGGCTCACCATAGGCCTGGCTCTCCAATGAAAGCTGTGTCAGCTCTGGTGGGCTGAGCAAACCAGACGGGGTCGGGAGAAGAAAGCAGGTTTCAGCTAATGCTGTTCAACCCTGATGCCCTCTGGGCACCCTCCATGGTCCTTAGATACTCTGTTTTATAGCTGTTTTTTTTTTCATGCTAGGTCTGGCACCCTGGCTGACAAGCTTGCCCCTGGGTTGAGCTCCCTCTCCACTAAAAAAAGTGGGGCTGGGTTCATCCACAAAGTGTTACCCTCATGAGCAATTCTGGGAGAGAAATATACTGCTGACTCCTTGCCAGTAAGTGTTTTAAGGAGTCCCACCGCTATTCCCCCACTGCACATACCCTTGCAAAGCAAACCTTTTGTCCCATGCCTAGGCCATGACAGGGTTGGTGAAAGAGTGGCAGTAATCTCTGCTAACTTTTCCTGACCAGCTCCACCTCCATCAAAGTTGGGGCCCCACTCCAGCACCCCTCAGGCCTCTGTGACTTCCTCTTTCACACCAGTCAGGACTGTTTACACCTCCAGCCAACTGAGTGAGCAGGCAAGGACTGGGTCATAGTCATCCTAGCACTACACTTAGCAGCTGCCAAACACTCAATGGCACATTCTCAGAGCACATTCCGTGTGGCAGTACTGTTGAAAGCACTGGGCCTGCAGAGATGGACTAACGGACCAGGCCCCACTCTCTCAGAGCTCACATTCCATTGGAGAGACAGACAATAAACATGATAACTCTAGTCTCTCCACTACCTGGTGCTGCTGCAACACAAGTATCACAAAGAGGTAGCTTTAAAGAGCAGAAATGTATTTTCTTACCATTCACGAAGCCAGAAGTCCAAATTAAGGGACTGATTCTAGGTGAGGTAGGCCCTTCCTTATCTATTTCAGCTTCTAACTGCTGCCACAATCCTTGGCATTTCTAGGCTTGAAGGTATGTCTGTCTTTATTATCTGTCTCTTTTTCAACCTAGAAATGATTAGGTTCGTTGTTGTTAAGTGCTGCTGTCATAGAGACCCTGTATTGTGTTTCCGAGGAGCAGCTGGTGGGTTTGAACAACCAACCTTGCAGTTTTTAGTCCAATGCTGATCTTACAGTGCCACACCAGGACTCCTGATTAGGTTTGTTGCTGTAAAGTGCCATCGAGCCGGTTCCAACCCATAGAGACCCTGTATAGGGTTTCTGAGGAGCAGCTGGCTAGTGAGCTTGAACCACGAACCTTGTGGTTCAAAGAGTACAGTAGGTGTTTAATAAACGTCTGATTGTAACACAAGGATCTGAGTTCAAATTCTCACAGGTTAAATAACCTCTTCTGAACCTCCACTCACAAATCAATAAAAAATAATTTCCCTTGTAGAGTTTTTGTCAAGAGTGAGTGAGATCTTATACAAAAGGGCTTCAAAATGTTTGTGGCAGAATTCCATTATCTTTTTAAAATATTTGTTTTGTATTGTGAACTGGGTGAATGGTTACAGAGCAGATCAGTTTTCCATTCAACAATTCATGTACATTTTGCTTCATGTCATTGATTGCAATCCTCACAATGTAACATCACTGATCCCACTTCCTCCCTGTATTTCCTGTTTCCATTTCTCCCTCTTTCCCAATCCTTCTGAACTTTGTCCTTGGGTAAATGCTGCCCTTTTGATCTCAAATGGCTGATTATTCTAATGTGTATGTACCTCCTTAGTCTTACTGATGTCCTTACAAACCTGCCTACTGTTTGGCTGAAAATTGAGCCATGGGAGAAGAGTTCATTTTCAGACTTGAAAGGTGACTAAGGGTCATAGTCTTGGGGATTTCTCCAGTCTCTACTGACCAGTAGTCCTGTCTTTGAAAAAAAAAAAAAAAAAAGATTCCATTATCTTTTCATTTCATTTTTCCAGGAACTTTTGGAAGTCCCCTTATTTTAAAAATAAGATTATATATGTGAAAACCCAGTGCAGGATGCTGTCTGTTGAATGTGTGGATGGATGAGTGAATGAATGAGGTAGGCTGGGGCTGCAAGCTGAGCTCCCATCTGCCTTATCTCTCCCCCAGAACTAGTTATACAACAGCCCTGAGGCCTCATCCCTTAGCTGGGCTTACTGAACACTGCTGGGTTACCAGGGCCCATCCTCATACCTTATGGTGAATTTCCTTGCCCCCTCTTTCTCCAGGTCCCAGACCAAGGTTGTGGCCCCTGAGGCTAGCCCAGAGAGAAGTTGCTCTCTCCACAGCTGCCCCCTTGAGGACCCTTCCAGCTCTTCAGGACCTCCACCAACAACCAACACCCTCCAACCTGTGGGTCCGTCCAGCCCCTTGGCCCCTGCCCAATTCACCTATCCCCGGGCACCACAGGAATACCGGGGGGGCAGTTCCCTGCCAGGGCTTGGGGACCGGACAGCTCTGTGCTCCCATGGCTCCAGCCTCAGCCCTTCCCCAGCCCCCTCACAGCGTGATGGGGCCTGGAAGCCACCGTCTGTGCAGCACCATGTGGTCAGCGTCAGGTAAGGAGGGGTCCAGCAGCCAGCCAGCTGCCACTAGTAGGTGGGCCAGGGTTTAAAAGTGGGCTAGCCCCCAGGGCTCTGGACTCTTATAGGAGACAGCCCTGGCATTCTCTGTCTCTGGTGGAGGAGGCAGTCCACATGGAGAAGAAAGTAAGGGTTGGAGCCATAAGTGGGAAAGGCACAAAAGGGTTAATGCCATCTGTCACCTGATCTCCCCTCCTCCCAACTCCCTAACTCCACACTTACCTGCAAGAGAACTCTGGCAAGCAAGTGTCTTTTCTTCCCTTCCACAGGCAGGATCAGACCTTTCAGATGCCAAAGAGGTAGGCCTGGCCTTCTCTGGGCCCAGCTCAGCCCCACCCCAAGTGTTCTCTTCTCTACCATCCCTTCTTGGGGGCCGCTAAGCTCACCCAGCCCCCTGTTCCCACACCCCACACTGATTCATGTGTGTTCCCTCCTCCTTTCCAGCTACTCCCAGCTGATTGCTGAGTGGCCAGTGGCCATGCTGCTGTTGTGTCTGGCTATAGTCCTCCTCTGCACCCTGGCTGGACTGCTTGGGGGCCAGCTGCCGGAATTCTCCAAGCCCTTGCTGGTGAGGGACCCATGGGATGATGGGGAATACCCAGGCCTGGTCACTTCAGTTCAGTCTGGTGCAGAAGGTTGGAGTGGGTCAGCCGGGGGTGGACTCTCACTCTCCCAAGAGAGTTGGGAGAAAGAACCGAGTTCATACTCATTTCCTACAATCCAGGCAGACAGGCTGGACCTCACAGGGAACCAAAGGGACAGAATGAGAAGGGCCCAGATGGAGGGCCCAATGGAGAACTCCTCCCTTGTCCACATGCCCCTTCTCTGTCCCTCCTCCCTACAGGGCTTTGAGCCACGGGACACGGACATTGGGCGCAAGCTAGTGGTCTGGAGAGCACTACAGGCCCTTACAGGCACCAAGAAACTACTGTCTCTTTCCCCAGACCTTGAGCTGAACAGGTAACAAGTTTCTGTCTTTCCACTGTGGGCAAGATAGGGAAGATCAAGGTTCCCAGGGAGGAGCCATTGGGTGACTACCACAAAGGCAGGTCAGTAGGGCTTGCTGGGACCCCCCTGGGGAGTGTCTGACCTCCTGTGAGCCATCCACCTTCAGTAGTAGCCCCTGGCACATATATTCTCTCTACTTCAGTTCAAACTCCCATACCACTCTGAGCCCCTCATCCTGGGGCAGTGGCCAGGAGGCCCTCGTCCGGCCTCGGAGGATGGTTGAGCCCCTGGAGGACAGAAGGCAGGACAGCTTCTTCTGTGGACCCCCTGGTAAGCTGCAGCCTGGCCAGTTCCTGGCCAATCCCTATCCACCTACTAAGACAGAAGACCTGGGAGAACAGACTGGGGCAGTCAGAAAGGGAAGGTGGCCAGCTGACTATTTTGAAGCCAAGGAAGTAGGGTTACAGCTGGGAAGATGAGGTAGGTCTCAGATGCTCTAGTCAAGAAGGGTCAAATCGACTTAGGGGGAGGTGCAAGGACCAGGACTAGACCCAGGATCAGCAGCCAGGTCCAGGTTTCTGGCTTTTGAGCATTTGGACCTCATCCGGTCTTGGGGAAGCAGCTTCCCTTTGGTGGGCCCAGAACCTGGGGCCAAAGGGCTGAGCTCCAGGCATTATGTTGCAGAGAAGAGTTATGCACAGCTCGTGTTCATGTCCACCTCTGAGGGCAGCCTGTGGAACCTGCACGCCATCCATTCTATGTGTCGCATGGAGCAGGACCAGGTGAGCTGGCTGGAAAGGTTTCAGGGGCCAGGGGATACCAGGAATAATAGGGACCTGACCCCAAGGAAATATAGCTGAGCCAGGCTGGCTGGGGTGGACTGGGGAAGAGCATTTCCTGCCTAGCAAATGATTCCAACACTACTCTGGGAAAGGAAGAGTCAGCTGTTTTCAGATGAGCAAAGACACAAGTGCTGGAAGGGAAACCATTCATTCACTCATCCATCAGTCTGGGGGTTTACAAAAGGTCTTCAGATGACGTTTCAGGGGTTGTTGAGTTGCCCTCAAGCCCCAGCCTCCATCAACCCAAGCAGTGCCAATCCAATTATGCTAACTGGAGATCCAAACAACTAACATCTGAGGAAAGAACTGCTGCCAAAAACACTGTGCTGAGTACTAAGTAGCCCAAGTCCCTCACTTTACATGACGGTATCTGAAGTACCAAGAGACACTTGTTAAGAACATGGCTCTAAAGTCAGATGAGCAAGTTCAAGGCCAGTTCTACTGCTTCCTAGCTGTATGACTTTAAGCAAGTTTCTTAACTTCTCAGTGCCTCCATCTTTATATATATATATTTGTTGTTGTTGTTGGTTCTGACTCATAGTGACCCTGCACAGGGTTTCCGAGGCTGTAAATCTTTACGGGAGCAGAAAGCCTCATCTTTCTCCCGCGGAACAGCTGTTAGTTTCGAACTGCCGACCTTGAGGTTAGCAGCCCGATTCGTAACCACTACGCTACCAGAGCTCCATATATATTTGTTGTTGTTATGTGCCGTGGAGTCTGTTCTAACCCATAGCAACCCTGTATAGTGTTTCTGAGGAGCAGCTAGTGAGCTTGAACTGCTGACCATGAGGTTCAAACTGACTTTGCAGTCCAGTGCAATAACCCACACCAGGACTCATATATATATTTGTTGTTAAGTGCCGTCGAGTCAGTTCCAACTCATGGCGACCCTGTATAAGAGGTTTCCTAGGCTTTAAATATTTACGGGAGCAGAAACCCTCATCTTTCTCCCACTGAGCAACTGGTGGATTCGAACCACCAACCTTGTAGTTCATAGTCCAATGTTTATCCTGTGGAAACCACCACACTCCCATATATAAGTTCATGGAACAGAAAGTTCATGGAAAAATTTCATTATCTTTTAATTCCATTAATTTCATTTTGTGTGTGTGGAGAGAAGAAAGAGAAGGCTGAATGGCACAAGAGGTTTATGATTAGCTGTTAACCTAAAGCTTGATGGTTCCGACTCACCCAGTGGCTCCATAGAAGAACAGCCTGGTGATCTGCTTCTATAAAAATTATAGACATGAAAACCCTCCAGAACAGTTCTACTCTGTAGCACATGAGGTCACCGTGAATCAGGGCCTGACTCGATGGCAGCTAACAAGAACTATATAATAATCAGTGACAACTGCAATCTTACAACGAGTGCTGTCTGTACTAGACCAGCTGTTGTGATGTCAGCAGCAGGGTAAAAGAGCAAAGGATGCACGAGGTCTAAGAAAGATGTACCCTTGGCCCTAAAAGGCAGGCCGATGGACAGAGAGAGGTAGGGGGCCAGGACTTGGCAATGGTCCTGATGCTGGGATGTGTTGGCTTCCACTTTCCCTACTGCTTGCTTCCAACTCTCTGAACCCTGCCACCTGCCACCTGCCCTCCCATGCCAGGCTCAGGCAGTGCAGAGTTGGAATGTGTGGCCTACAGGGGCCTCCCTCTTTGATGGCACCTGGGCCAGGAGCCAAAAGCAGTTTTGGAACAAGTTGCTTACTCCAGTCTCTTCCTTCTGTCTACTGGACTGCTTAAACCTTCTCAAGGCCAAGGATGTTTTGTTCTCAGAACTTGTACCTCCTTTTCTCTCCCACCCTGCTGTTGACATCACAAGCCAACTCTTCAGGTTGTCAAGCTACCCCTTGCAGCCTAGAAGGAGGTGAGAGTCAGGGCTGAGGGAATCTGGGCTTCTGAGTTGCCTCTGAGCTTTCTCCTGCTGTGTGTACCCTGCAGATCCGCTCCCATACTGGCTTTGAGGCCCTGTGCCAACGTACAGCAGCCAATGAGTGCTGCCCCAGCTGGTCCCTGGGCAATTATGTGGCTGTGCTCTCCAACCGCTCTTCCTGCCTGGACACTACCCAGGCTGACGCGGCCCGCACGCTGGCTCTGCTGAGGATCTGTGCCCTTTACTACCACCGTGGCGTTCTGGTGCCCTCCTGCCTGGGACCTGGGCAGGACAAGCCCCCACGCTGTGCCCAGGTTCCTACCAAATGCTCCCAGAGTAGTGCAGTCTACCAACTCCTGCATTTTCTGCTGGACCGGGACTTTCTGAGCCCCCAGACTGCTGACTATCAGGTGCCCTCCCTCAAGTACAGCCTGCTTTTCCTGCCCACCCCAAAGGGCGCCTCCATGATGGACATCTACCTGGATCGCCTCGCCACCCCCTGGGGGCTCTCAGACAACTACACCTCCATCACCGGCATGGACCTGGGCCTGAAGCAGGAGCTACTGAAGCACTACTTGGCCCAGGACACAGTGTACCCTATTTTGGCCCTGGCTGCCATCTTCCTCAGCATTGCCCTCTATCTGCGCTCGCTCTTCCTCACGCTCATGGTGCTGCTGGGGGTGTTGGGCTCCCTGCTAGTAGCGTTCTTTCTTTATCGCGTGGCCTTCCGAATGGCCTACTTCCCCTTTGTCAACCTGGCGGCCTTGGTTCTGCTCAGCAGTGTCTGTGCCAACCACACGCTCATCTTCTTCGACCTGTGGCGCCTCAGCAAGAGCCAGCTGCCCTCTGGGGGGCTGGCACAGCGTGTGGGCCGCACCATGCATCATTTCGGTTACCTGCTGCTGGTCTCGGGCCTCACCACCGGTGCGGCCTTCTATGCCAGCTATTTGAGCCGCCTCCCGGCAGTGCGCTGCTTCGCCCTCTACATGGGCACAGCCGTGCTAGCGCACCTGGTGCTCACTCTCGCCTGGCTGCCCTCTTCCGCTGTGCTCCACGAGCGCTACCTGGTGCGCGGCTGTGCGCCCAGAGCGCAGGGCCCATGGGGTGGCAGCGCGCCCCGGCGGCTGGCGCTGGCTCTGCACCGGCGGCTCAGCGGCCTTCGGAGGGCGGCCGCCGGAACCTCGCGCCTGCTTTTCCAGCGCTTGTTGCCCTGCGGCGTCATCAAGTTCCGCTACATCTGGATCTGTTGGTTCGCGGCGCTGGCAGCAGGGGGCGCCTATATCGCTGGCGTCAGCCCCCGTCTGCGGTTGCCCACCCTACCGCCGCCCCGCGGCCAGGTCTTCCGGCCAAGCCACCCCTTTGAGCGCTTCGATGCAGAGTACCGCCAGCAGTTTCTGTTCGAGCGGCTGCCTCAGGGCGAGGGCGGCTATATGCCCGTGGTTTTGGTGTGGGGCTTCCTTCCGCTAGACACCGGTGACCCCCTGGACCCTCGCAGCAATAGCTCACTGGTGCATGACCCTGACTTCTCTGCCAGCAACCCCGAGGCCCAGCGCTGGCTGCTGGCACTCTGCCACCGGGCCAGGAATCAGAGTTTCTTTGGCGCCCAGCCAGAGGGCTCTCCCACGCTGTGCTTCCTAGAGGCCCTCCAGGGCTGGATGGAAAGCTCCCACTGTGCCCGCCTGGGGCCTAGCCTTTGTTGTGGTCACTCAGGCTTCCCTTGGGCTCCCCAACTCTTCCTGCACTGCCTCAAGATGATGGCTCTGGAGCAGGGCCCCGATGGCACCCATGACCTGGGCCCCCGTTTCGATGCCCACGGCAACCTGGCTGCCCTGGTCCTGCAGTTCCAGACCAACTTCCAGTATACTTCAGACTACAACCAGGCCCACCGCTTCTACACTGAGGTCAGCCACTGGCTGGTGACAGAGCTGGGCATGGCGCCGACTGGTCTTCGCCGGGGCTGGTTCACCAGTCGTCTGGAGCTGTATAGTCTACAACACAGTCTGAGCACAGAGCCTGCCGTGGTGCTGGGCCTGGCACTAGCGCTGGCCTTTGCCACACTGCTGCTGGGGACCTGGAATGTTCCACTCAGCCTGTTCTCCGTAGCCGCTGTGGCAGGCACGGTACTGCTCACTGTGGGACTCTTGGTTCTACTCGAGTGGCAGCTCAACACTGCTGAAGCCCTCTTTCTCTCTGCTTCTGTGGGACTCTCGGTAGACTTTACTGTCAACTACTGCATCTCCTATCACCTGTGCCCACACCCTGACCGCCTGAGCCGCGTGGCCTTCTCGCTGCGCCAGACTAGCTGTGCAACAGCGGTGGGGGCTGCAGCCCTGTTTGCAGCTGGTGTGCTCATGCTGCCTGCCACAGTGCTGCTCTACCGCAAGCTGGGCATCGTCCTCATGATGGTCAAGTGTGTCAGCTGTGGCTTTGCCAGCTTCTTCTTCCAATCTCTGTGCTGTTTCTTCGGTCCAGAGAAGAACTGCGGGCAGATTCTCTGGCCCTGTGCCCACCTGCCATGGGATGCTGGTACTGGAGAGCCAAGTAGGGAAAAGACAGGCCACTCCCGACCAGGGCCAGTGGGCGGAGCCCCTGGGCCCTGCTCGGAGCAATATGAGCTCCAGCCCCTGGCCCGGCGCCGGAGCCCCAGCTTTGACACGAGCACAGCCACCAGCAAGTTATCCCACCGGCCCTCGGTCCTCTCTGAGGATCTGCAACTACATGATGGCCCCTGCTGCTCGCGGCCCCCACCAGCACCTGCCTCCCTGAGGGAGCTGCTCCTGGACCACCAGGCAGTCTTCAGCCAGTGCCCAGCCCTGCAGACCTCCTCCCCCTATAAGCAAGCTGCCACGAGTCCTAAAACCCGAATCAGGCAAAACTCCCAAGGGCAGAAGGCTGAGCCCCTGCAGACCTCACCTGAAGCCCCAGTCGCCTCCCTGAAGCCCAAGGCTACAGAGCCTTCAGATTGCCTCTGCTCCTCAGCCAGCACCCTGGAGGGACTCAGTGTCTCTGATGAGACCTGCCTAAGCACCTCTGAGCCAAGTGCCCGTGTTCCTGATTCAGTGGGTGCCTCCCCAGAGGACCTGGATGAAACTGGGCAGTCAGTATCTGTGCGGGGCCAACTAAATGGGAAGAGGGACACGCTGTGGCTGGCGCTCAGGGAGACCGTGTACGACCCATCACTGCCTGCCTCCCACCAAAGCAGCTCATCCTGGAAGGGCCGTGGGGGGCCAGGACCAGGGCCTGGGGACAGCAGCCCTGTGGTGTTGCCCAACAGCCAGCCAGATCTGCCAGACGTTTGGCTGCGCAGGCCTAGCACTCACACCTCAGGCTATAGCAGCTGAGCGAGGCCCAATGAGGCTGGGCTGGGGTGCAGAATTCTGTCAAGAATTGGGGAGTGTGGGTCAATAGCAGGCTGAAGCCTGAAGGTGTTCCCCAAGTGAGCATGGAGAAGTCTCACTTCAAGGCGCAGCTTTAAAACTCAGCCAGATATTTCTCTGCTGCTCACTCCTCACTTCTGGAGGATTCAGAGGGAAGGGCTTTTGAAAGGGAACAACAAATTCTCCCTGTGACCTGCTGAGGGCCCTTCTTCCTCAACAGCCCAATCAAGACTGACTTTCTGGAAAGGTGAAAACTAGATATGTATGAGGGAGGCTGACTGATTTCATCCCAAGTGGCAAAAAGTTCAATGGGACTCAGGGACCCAGTCCTTGTGCTGCTGACAGAAAGAAGAGCCCCTGGAAACTCCAACAGCCTCCTGGGTCTCACGCCTTTCTTGGGCTCTTTATCAGGACACCCCTGTCTCTTCGGAGAGCTTCTTTCTCTTTGGGGAGCTCTCTGGGCCAGAATTAAGCTGGGGTCTCTGTCCCAAACTTCCTCTGCTCCCCCCACACTCACCAGTCTGACCAGAAATTCTTCAAGGCCAACCAGAGAGGCTGTTGGGAATGAAGCAGGAGAAGGAAGGATGGTGAGCCTGCGCATATCCCTGAATTTCAGGATGGTCCCTCCTTTGAAGCAGGCTCTGGTGCTGTCCCCCACCACACAAAAACCTTTGCATCCCTCACCTTTCATTACAGAGCACTTTCACACCCACTGTCTCCTTGTTATCTTGCTCCTTCACTATGGGGTAGCCTGCAGTCAGCTCAGTTCTTTTGTTCCCAATTTACACTAAAGTAAATTGTCACTACATTCTGCTGTGCATAAGGTCAGGTAGCTATGAGTCGGTACTGACTGGATGGCTCCTAACAACAGCAACAAGTCGCAGAACCAGTTTCTTGATTCATACCACCACCACCACACCTCTCAATTTTCTCCTGGCCACCTGTCCCAGGGACACTGGCCTGGGGCTGTCTTGCTCCACCATCTCTGGGAGCCTCCTCTAACCTGCCTTCTCAGTTGTCTCTGAGTAACCACACACACACACACACACACACACACACACACACACACACACATTTTTAGGCTTCCATTTCCAGAGAGAGCTAGATTCTGAGCAAACTCCAGAGTCACTCCTCATTTCCTCTGTGTTAAGGCTACCCTCAGAGATCTGGCTGATCCGACTCCAGCTTCAGGAAGGAATGCGTGGTCCATGGCCACATTACTCGGAGAGCCTCTGAGGGGCAGTGGAATGCAGCAGACTTCAATTAAGACAAGAACTCAGGTCTACCCTTTTAGGAAACACTGCCCGATCCTGGGCCAACCTCACTACTGTTGCCACACTTGAGTCTGAAGCAGTTTCCCAGGTCAAAGCCCCCAGCTTCCTAAGGACAGGTCTCTCCGAAGCACACTCAGTAAGTAGGTCAAAGGCTAGCTCTCCTTTCCCAAGCAAAGAACCTCTCAGAAGTTTTATCCTATATGAGAGCTCATGACACTTGGTAGCACCAACCAGTTTACCAAACACCTACTTTGCTTAGGTAGTACAAGGAAACAGAGACATGAAAGGCAAATCAAATTCCTGCCTCATCTTCTAGTTAGGGAAATATCTCGTGTGCAGCCATCAGATGAGTCAGCAAGATTACCATGCAACATGTGCTGAGAGTGCTTAGATACCTAGGACTAGGCATCCAGGAAGGCTTCCTGGAGAGGGAATGACTTGAGCTGGCTTCAGAATACCAAGAATCTCAGACTATAAGGGACTTTCGAGATCTAGTCCAGCAGTTTTCAAACTTTATCCTTTCTTCAAAGAACCCTTATGTGGAAACACAATATGTAACAGGTTTTAAAAAGAGCTGCTCTGGTGAAAGTTGAATGGGAGAGTATAGAACCAGCTTAGTCTTGTTTTCTACGGAAGCTTGTGAGAGTAAGTAGCTCCTGGCAGCTCCACAGAAGGTGGTGTATAAATCTCTGACCCACGCTATTATACACATGACTCTCAGAGAATGGAGGGGATTTTTCCAGGGCTAAACACACAGTATGTGACAAAACTGGAGGCAAATCAGAGGTTTTTTCCTATATATCATTTGGACCTACCACCTACCCCCAAGTAGTCCATGGGAAGTGAAACAGAAACCCAAATGAGATTTGTGAACTGTGAAAGAGCCAGAGACTGTGGGCAGAAATGCAAGGCTATGTTGGCTCCTTTGCATGAGAAATGAATGAAATCCATCCTAACTCGGAACACCAAAAGGGTAGGCTGTGATGAGGATCTCACTTGGAGATGCACCTTTGAAGGTCTGCTGGAACCCCCCTCTCTTCCTGTTCCAATGGAATTCAACTTGTCTAGTGTTGGGTCCTAGCTTCTCTGCACCATGGATGGCACCCTTCTGTTATCATATAGCCAGACCAAGAGGTCTTGCTGGGATGATAAGCCAGAAGAAACACAAGATGAGTCCTTCCTCCTGAGTATGAGCCGAAGTCCTGCCTACTCAAGAATACAGTCCAGCATCTTAGTTGATTCTCAGCAACTCAGCAAGATTTTTCTGCCCTATGTTGTGAGAAGACCAAAAAAGAATCCAATACTCTCTTTTGTGTCTTGCTATTTGAGTTATGGTGTTGGAGGAGAATTGAAAGTGCCATGGGCTACCAAAAGAATCAACAGATCTGTGTTAGAAGAAGTGCAGCCAGAGTGCTCCTTGGAGGTCAGGATGGCCAAACTTCATCTCTCATACTTTGGACATAGTGTCAGGAGGGACCAGTCGCTGGAGAAGGTCATGTTATCATGTTTGGTAACCTTACCAAAGTCAGAGAAAAAGAGGAAGACACCCAACGAGATGGATTGGCCAAATGGCAGCATCGATAGACTCAAGCATGACAGTAGTGAGGTTGGTCCAGGATCAGGCAATGTTTCGTTGTGCTGTGCATAAGGTAACTATGAGTCGGTAATGACTCAATGGCACCTAACAACAACAACAAGGGAGATAGTGCTTTCTGGAAATGGAGCTTCAAAAAATTTGTCTGAACATAGTTCTTAAATGCTTGAAAGGATGGAGTGGAGTGGGCACAGGAATTGAATGCACTTGAGGGCCACACTTGGGCTTTTTCTGGGTCCCATTCCTATAGGCCATGGCTATACAACCTCTCAAGAAAGCAGATGAACCAGAACAGCTGATATACCAACTGGATTTGTGCTTTATGTTGTTGGAACCAGAGTTCATTAGTCATCTAAAACATTACCTTACACCTAGAGTAGTCCAAACTAATAGCAGGCAACCATATCGATGAGTAATTCAGCACACCTCTGTAGGCCAGATTTTGGAATACAAGATTTACAGAGTTTCAGAAGACACAGACTTAATCACTTTATGGCTAGTTACAATGAATGTATGCCCCTGGAGAGGCTCTGAAGCATTTTGTGAGATTAAGGAAAGATCCATGTTTGCCCTGGAAATTTCAAGAAATGGTTGCTCTCCGCTGGGACATTTTAAAAGACGGTTACATTAACACTTATTTGGGACTTGAGGGCATTCCTTCTATTTGTGCCACAGATCCTTGAACTCACATTCAGAGTATGTGTATGTGTGCTTTATAATTTTAAAAAATATAACTTGATATATAGTCTGTTACTATGGGAAAACCCATTCTTTCCTCATTGTGACTATTAGGGTAGCAAAGTTAGACAAAGATTGATTTGACTGGAAGAATCTTAGATCTTATTGGCACATGGCAGATTTCACATCACGATATTCTGATATTGTTCTGTCTTGAACTTGATTCTGTAAGAGACATTTCATGAGAAATTTATAATGGAAAATTCCACAGCCTCCCCTGACTCATTCCATTGTTCTCTCTCCCCCACCCCCAAATGATTGACAAAGCTGGGAGGCAGGTGAGGGGTATTGGAAAAGAGAATAAATATGTTTACAACTTTTACCCCTTGTCCAGAGAATTTCTGATCTTTTCTTCTCTGTTGTCCTTATCCCATCCTTTGAAAATACACATGGATAATGGCAACCAGTCTGGAACCTCGTGCCATGTATCCAAATCTCCTTTACCTGGGAACAGAAGAATCACACATTTTTCACCCTTATTCATGGGGGAGACTGTAACTAAAGGTCAGGAGGTGTACATGCGTAAAAGAAGAAATTGTAACACAATTCTCTGAAAATGAGAAATAAAAGAAAGTCACTATGTGCTAATATAAATGTTGAAGCATCCAAAGCTAACTTGTGCTGGAGCCCTGAAAGGACTTTGATAAACTTCTCTTATAATTATAATCAGGCCTCTGTGTGATTATTTACATTATACCTCAACACAATGAAAAGATGACTATTTTACCAAATTCATAAGCATTAAACAAATAAAAACTTTTTCATTGTTTAAGAAAATCACACAACTGGCAGATTTGTGATCACCAAACAAAAACTCAATGAGGCCCTCACTTTGCCTACCTAGTTTCCATTCTAATTACTAGTTTCAATCTTTGCTATGACACTTCACCTTCCTCAAATATTTGATGTCCTTTACTCCACCCCTTTTGAGGGGTCCCTGGGTGGCACAGGTGGTTAATTGCTCTTACCAGTAGGTGAGAAATGTATGATATGAACCCAGAAGCTCCTCAGAAGACAGGCCTGGTAATCTGTTTCTGAAAGGTCACAGCTTTGAAAATTCTCTGTAGCGGTTCTAGTCTGCACGCATGGAATTGCCATGAGTTGGAATCAACTTGACAGCAATTAACAGAAGCAACAATCCCACCATTTTCTATGTGAAAAAGGCACTTTCTTCATAATGAAAATTAAAGCCACTAGCTAGAAATTTCCTCACTAAATCTCTAAGTTACAAACCCCTTGCTCCTGCCTATTTCTCTCCCTGTCTGTATTACTTATTTAGTGCTGCTCTAACAGAAATACCACAAGTGGATGATTTTAACAAATAGAAATGTATTATAGTTTTGGAGGCTAAAAGTCCAAATTGAGAGCACTAGCTCTATGGAAAGGTCCTTTGTCTCCTTATAGCATCTGTAGACCCAGCATTCATTCTTTGGCTATCTCCATGTGTCTAGACATCAATCTTCCTCTGGATCTAGAGTTTCACAGTGCAGGGACCCCAGCTCTTCTTTCTTGGTGGTAGCAGGTCTCTCTCTCTGCTCTTTTCTCTCTCCTTTTATATTTCAAAAGAGATTGACTCAAGATACAACCTGATCTTGTAGATTGCATCCAATCTCATTAATATAGAAGTAGGATTTACAACATATAGGATAATTATATCAGACCAGAGCTGATCACATCAGTAGAGACTGATCACTGCAGCCTCTACCATCCTCTATTGCATCATATCAGATCTCATCGTGCAGGTGATGACTATAGCTTAACCACTAAACCACAGAGAATCCTGACCAAACCAAGTTGACATAAAACTTAAACTATCACAGTGTCCCTTCTATTACAATGAATGGCTCCATCAATGAATTCTCTGAGCTGTCCAGTACTTATGTCACAGAAATAAATACTATAAGTGGATGGCTTTAAAGAGCAGAAATTCATTTTCTTGTAGTTCAGAAAACTAGAATTCTCTCTAACGGTCACCAGGGAAAGGAGGATAAATCACTAGATAGTAGACAAGTAGTAATAGGGATGAAGGAGGAGGTCGTATACAATAAGGGAGAAGGCAGCACAACATGACAAATGGTAAAGGAAATCTCTGTCAGGTACACAAGATTATAAAAGACAACAAAGATAAATATTATTGTGCATACAATCCTGCAATAATAGTAATAACAAACAACATCTATAAGTAGATTGGTTGTTCTTGCTAAGTGCTATCAAGTCAATTATGACTCTCAGAAACCCTGCATAGGGTCTCTGAGTGGCTGGTGGGTTTGAACTGTCAACCTTGTGATTCAAGATTGACCTTGTGGCCAAATGCTTATCCTACAGCACCATACCAGATACTTAGGTAAGAAATGCAAACTGAACAGATGTAGGGAAGTGGATGGAAGTACATCCATGAGCATATATAAGTGTGGCAGAAGGTATGTCTCTACATGTACCTGTATTTGCAGTAAACATACCCAAGGATATTGTAAAGTCCACAAGGGGCAAAGTTCTTAGCTATAACCAAACACCTTGAAAGAAGGACTCACTAGGCTTACAAGCATAGTTTACAAACTTACAATCATAGTTTTCAGGAAACAATTAGGTCAATTGGCATAGCCCATAGAAGAAATAATATGGTCCACAAAGAAAATATTCTGCATCTAATTTCAGTAAGTTGCTACTGTTGTTGTTGTTGTTAAGTGCCGTCGAGTCGGTTCCGACCCATAGCGACCCTGTACAGGGTTTCCGAGGGTGTAAATCCTTACAGGAGTAGAAAGCCTCATCTTTCTCCCGCGGAGCGGCTGGTAGTTTCGAACCGCTGACCTTAAGGTTCGCAGCCCGGTTCGTAACCACTACGCTACCAGAGCTCCTTATAAGTTGCTACTATGGTCTTAAAATTAGAAGTTTGCAAGCAGCCATCTATTGGTTTCTACTCAACTAGAGCAAGGAAGAGTGAAGAAAATCAAAGACACAAGGAAACAATTAGCCCAAAGAACTAATGGACCACACAAACCACAACCTCTACTATTCTGAGACCTGAAGAACTAAGATGGTGCCCAGCTACCACTATTGACAACTCTGAAAGAGATCACAATAGAAAGTCTTGAATAGAGAAGGAGAAAAGAAATATAGAACAAACGTTTTAAAACAAAAAAATATAAACTATCACTTAATTCACAATAAAAACTTAAAAAAAAAAAAAAGACCAGATTTACTTGTCTTATAAAGACTAGTGAACCCCCAAGACTGTGGCCCTTAGATATCCTTCAAGCCTGGAATTGAACCACCCCTGCCCTCAGGGATCAAATTTCAGCCAAACAGTGGACAGGCCTATAAAGTGAATTATAACATGAGGGAGAAATGTAATTCTCAATACAATGGACCATATGAGACCAAAAGAGTAGCATTTGTCCAACAAAAAAGCTCAGAAGGGAGTAATGGACAGGAAAGAAGGATGAATGGAAATGGGAAACCCAGGAAGGAAAGTACAAGAGCACTGTTACATAGAGGGAATGTACATGAATTGTTGGATGAAAATGAATAGGCTCTGAAAAGTTTCACACACACACAGTACAATACAAAGGGCCATTGCTGAGTTGGAATCTTGAGAGCAACAGCTGGGAATAAAATACGAGAAAGGTGAGAACTTCCATTAAGATGGTGGTCTAGGCAGATGCACTACATGGACCCTCTACAACAAAGATACAAAAGACCAAATAAAATGACACAGATAAATATCCTGGAACCCTGGACTTCAGAAGAAAAGTTAGAGAAGTGAATTGAGTGCTTGCTGGAGGAGAAACTGCCCAGGGACAGCAAGAGCGGGAGATTGGTGAATGACTGACCAGACATGGCACAACCATCTTGAACCTTTGTGAGCAGCTTTGGTAACAGAAGGTGGCCTGGCAGAGCAGAGTCACACAGATAACAGGAAAGGTGTGATTCCTTCTTTTTCCCACATTCCACTGGTGACCAGAGGTGTGGCCAGCTCCCACCCTTATTTATTCCCAGCACAGATCTTGCTCTCCAGGAGTTTGGAGCTTCATGGTTGTAAGCCATGCCAGTGTGATATGGGAGCTGGCTAGATTCAGGTGGCTTGGCTTAGGATCTATAGACCCCGCAGAGCCACCAGACCAGCATTAATCAGGCACCTTGTTCTCAGTTGTCTTGTGGTCCTAACAGACCCTAACAGATGAAATTAGCTCCATCAAGGCCTCTACAAACTATTTCTGTATTGAGTGCCCTTAACATGGATAACACCAAAGCTGATAATAACTCCATCTAAGACCAGGAACTCCGCTGTCGCATCCCTCCCACACCTACCTCATGAGCTCCTTGGCTTGCAGGAGCCCCCGAGAGTTTTCTTCTTTTCAGGTCCAACAGCTGCACTGTTTTTTTGTTTTATTTTTTTCCTTTTGGTGTTTCATTTTTGTCTGTTTATTCTTTCTCCTCCTCCTTCTCTTTATATTCCCTTGAATTTTATCCTTTCTATCTCCACTTTTGTTTTTCCTTCTTCTCTTCTGTGTCTCATTTCTCCTCTTCCCCCCCTCCCCTTTTGATCTTCCTTTATTAATCTCTTTCTCTTTTCTCTTCCCTCTCCCTGTTTTTTTTAAGGGTTATTTTTATTTTTATTTCTTCCTTTTATTTTCTCTTCTTTAGCTCCATTTTCCTCTTTTTAGTTATTATATTCTGCCTGTCTCATTCTTTTTTCTCCTCTATTATTTTCTCTTTTCATTGTCAGTTGTTTGCTTGTTTATTCTGTTTTGCTTCCTGGTGTGTGGGGCACATGGCGTTTTGGGGAGATAGGAGGGACTCCCACCCAACTGGAGACAGCAACAGTGTCCAAAAAGTTCAGTCACAGCCATACTCTCTGCAGCTACACCCTCTGAGCAATAGCCAATACCAGCTCCTATGCCACCTGATCAATGATAGACAGCAGCCAACATCAGCCAACCTCACCCTAAACTGAGGTGCAAAAAGACAATGGTGCACACGCTTGCATTCTTCGCCCACAGGAGACATTTGGTAAGAGCCTAAGAACACATCAACATACAATCATCGATTAAATACAATTTGACACCACCATAATATCCCAAAGACAGCAACTTTTAGCTCACACAAAGAAACAGGAGAGAATGGCACAAAGGAATATGCAGATCCAAAAAACATTTCTTAGGAAGAAAAGTTAATAGAACTAACTGAAAAGGAATTCAAAAGAATGATGTTTAGGTATCTAAACTTTGAACAATTAACAACCTGCGATATGCAAATGATACAACCTTGCTTGCTAAAAGTGAAGAAGACTTAAAATATTTACTGATGAAGATCAAAGAGCACAGTCTTAGGTATGGATTGCATCTCAATGTAAAGAAAACAAAAATCCTCACCACTGGACCAATAAACAACATTCTTATCAATGGAGAAAAGATTGAAGTTGTCAAGGACTTCATTCTTCTTGGATCAACTGTCAACACTCACGGAAGTAGCAGTCAAGAAATCAAATGACATATTGCATTAGGCAAATCTTCTGCACAAGACGTTTTTAAAGTGTTGAAGAGCAAAGATGTCAGCTTAAAGACTAAGGTGCACCTGACCCAAGCCATGGTATTTTCAATAACCTCATATGCATGTGAAAGCTGGACAGTGAATAAGGAAGACCATAGAAGAATTTATGCTTTTGAGTTATGGTGTTGGAGGAGAATATTGAAAGTACCATGGGCTACCAAAAGAACAAACAGATTTGTGTTGGAAGAAGTACATCCAGAGTGCTCCTTAGAGGCCAGGATGGCCAAACTTCATTTCTCATACTTTGGACATATTGTCGGGAGGACCAGTCTCTGGAGAAGGATATCATGTTTGGTAAGGTGGAGGGTCAGAGAAAAAGAGGAAGACCCCTAGCGAGATGGATTGGCAAAGTGGAAGCATCAGTGGGCTCAAGCGTGGCAATGATTGTGAGGTTGGCCCAGGTTCAGGCAGTGTTTATTTCTGCTGTGTATGAGGTCGCTATGAGTCGGTACCGACTTGATGGCACCTAACAACAACAACAACAAACTTATGAAAGATCAAAGAAAGCAAGGAAAACAGGGGGGGGTGGGAATAGAAGGATTCAGGAACACACTACAAAAACAAACAAAGTATAATAAAAAGAAAGAAAACCAGAAGTCTGAATTCAGAACAGCAGCTCTAGGGGAAGACTCTCTGTTTTCAGCATTCCTGGGTTCCTTGGTGGTCTTCAGTAGCGTGATACCTCTCTTTCCCCATTTGTACTTGCTTGTTTCTGTGTTTCTGCTGCTCCTCATAGCTTAGAACCTACATTGATAGGATTTCATTAACATAACAGAGAAAACTCTATTTCCAAATGTGATTATCCACACATAAGGGGACTAGGATGCTAACACATGTTTTGTGGGGAACACAATTCAATCCATGACAGCATCTCACACTCTGCATCAGAAGCTTTCAACTAGAACTTACATTTCCTTACCTGGACATGAAGACTTTCTGGACCCAAATAACTTCAAGGGAATCAATTTCCAGAGTCTCATTCTTTGTATGTTCTTTCTCTTCATGTTGATCTACCTGGTGTGGTGCTGTGGGTTAATGCGTCAGACTGCAAAGCCATCTGAACTACCAGCCGCTCCTTGGAAACCCTATACAGGGTCGCTGTGGGTCGGAACCAACTCGATGGCATTTAACAACAACAACAAAACAAGGAATATATGGAGCCCTGGTGGTGCAGTGGTTAAGCACTCAACTGTTCATCGAAAGATCGGTAGTTTGTATACCAGCTGCTCTGTGACAGAAAAATGTGGCAGTCTGCTTTCATAAATATTCACGGCCTTGGAAACTCTATGAGTCCATTTCTACTCTGGCCTACAGGGTCTCTGTGAGTTGAAATCGAGTCAATGGTAGTGGTTTGGCTTGGTTTTAAGAAGGAATCTTAGGTCTGCCAGTTCTCTGTCTCAACCTCTACTTTCTATTTAAGGCCTCTCCCTCATTTCTTAATCCTACTCTAGAACTTTGCTCTGGAGTACAAAAATCAAATAAAAGGATTACTTGGGAATGCTCTGCTTGAAGAAGGCCTCAAGAGAGCAAAGTCCAGACAGTATATATGAGAAGTTTCAAAGGGGACAACCTTGTGGCTCAGTTCTGGGCCTTTTCCATCTAAGAACTTAAATTCAAAATTAGTTGAGGCAAGAAACATATTAACCATATTAATTTGAATTGTAAAATGAAATCAGACATTTTCTGATAGAAAGTCAATCTGATTTGGCTGGTGGGAGAGAACAGGATTTACAAATAGGATATGTTGTTTTTGTTGTTGTTGTGTGTTGTCGAGTTGGTTCCAGCTCATAGCAACCCTGTAGAAGGTTTCCAATGAGCAGCTTGTGGGTTTGAACTGCTGACCTTGTGGTTAGCAATCCAGTGCTTATCCTATAGTACCACACCAAGACTCCGTAAATAGAATATAGAGTGGATATTTTCCAAAATAGAATGATCTTAACCTACAGCATCATGCTTTGAAAAATAATTTAAAGTATATATACAACTTCCTATGGAGACTCCATCATGTTCCACTCCCTCTAAGTGTCCATTTAATTGTAACTTTCACTCCAAGCACTCCTCCAGAATTCCTCCTGATACTTACCAGTGACTTCTATGTTGCTACATTAAATGGAGGAATCCTAGTGTGGTACTGTGGATTATTGCACTGGACTGCAAGGTTGGTTTGAACAACAAGGTTGGTGGTTCAAGCTCACCAGCCGCTCCTCAGAAATCCTACACAGGTCACTATGAGTCAACTGGATGGCACTTAACAGCAACAACAACAACATGAAATGGATGTTTTGTAGTTCTTGCTCGTCCTTTCAACTGCTTTCAGCAGTTTACCACCATTTTTTCCTTCTTGATTTCTGGGACAGCACCTTCCTTAGTTTTTTTTCCCACCTCTTTGGCACCTTTTTCTCAGGTTTCTTGGCAGGCACCTCCTTATCATCACAATTTACAATTCTAAATGCTTGTCTTTGACCCTAAGACTCCCTCTGCACTTCTTCAGTTATGATCTCATCAAATATCATGGCTTTAAATAAATATATGCACCAATGACACCCAAGAATATACCTCTAACTTCAGCTCTTCTAGACGCAAGGTGTATTTCTAACAGCCTATTTGGCAGCTCCATTAAATTTCAAAAGTATTTCAAACTTAACCATGGTCAAAACTGAACTCTCAATCTTCCTTTCCCTGCCCCCATCCCACGCCCAAAACACTTTGTTGGCTCCTGCTCTTATCATTCCATTGAAGTAGTGTTACAATAACCATACAATAATCCAAACTCGGGAGTCATCCTTAATATCGTCCTCTCCTTCACCTCCTCCCCTGCCCTCCAGTTCTATTTCATATTTAATCTATCACCGAGTCTTGAAATTCTACTTCAAAAAGGTATCTTAAATAGGCATGCTCTTTCCATGGCCACTACTACCATCATCATGGCCAAGCCGCCATCATCTCTCACATGATTTTGTTACAATACTATCCCACTTGTATCCTTGGTTCCACTCTTGCTGTGTTTCAATCCATTTTCTATCGAGTGTTGTCGTTGTTAAGTGTCGTTGAGTCGGTTCTGACCCATAGCGACCCTGTATAGGGTTTCCTAGGAGTGACTGGTGAGCTTGAACCACCGACCTTGCAGTTCAAACAGCTTTGCAGTCTGGAGCATTAACCCACAGCGCCACACCAGGACTCCTTCCATGGAGTTGTTGTTGTTGTTAGGTGCCATCGAGTCGGTACCAACTCATAGCGACCTTATGCACAGCAGAATGAAACACTGCCCGATCCTGGGCCATCCTCACTACTGTTGCCACGCTTGAGTCCATCGATGCTGCCACTTGGTCAATCCATCTCGTTGGGGGTCTTCCTCTTTTTCTATGACCCTCCACCTTACCAAACATGGTATCTTTCTCCAGCGACTGGTCCCTCCTAACAATATGTCCACTTAGGATAGTGGGTGTGCTAAGTAGCATATAGCAGGTGCTCAATAAATATCTATTGAGTAACATGAATGAGTGAATGCATTAAGTGTCTGAGAACTCTGTTCTGTTTATTAGAATAAGCCTTGAATCTCTGCCTAAAATCTGGATAAATGCTATTAAAGTTAGGACTGCGGGTAGGTGACTCAGGTATTTCACATATAGGTTTTTCTCAAGCCTCACCTGCCATTCTCCACTATATAACGTGTAGCTTTTTACCAATCCAAGTAACCTGTGGTTAGCGCTATCAGACATCATGCAATATCCCTAATACTCACAAACCAAATAATGAGAAGTATTGTGACAACATGGACCACGTTTGCGTCCCAAAGCCAAAATATGACGCGGGTAACCCAATAGCTCCACTCAATCCTGTAAAGTGCACCCCGCTGAGACCTGCGGGGGGTGGGGTGGGGGGTCGGAGGGCTGAACACCGGTGCCTGGGAAATACCGGGACTCGCCTCAACTCGAATCTACCGTACAGCATGGCAGCTCCTGAAGCCATAGCTCCGAACAGTATTTTCCGTACAACATGGCTGCCTACGGAACGGGAATCACACTCTCTCCCTCCCAGCTACCGGAAGTTTCCGTTTGAAACAGAGGCGGTTGACGCAATTCGCGGTGCGGCAGTTGCTTCGGCGTGTGTTTTGAGCGGAATCGAGGACGACTGCTGGCGGGAGAAGCAGGCACTTGGGTTCGGATCTCCCGGGATAAGGGACTGGGCTGGATGTAGGGGGATGAACCAAATGGGCTGATTAACTCCCACTCACCCTTCCTGAACCAAAGATCACTTCAGATCGCTTCTTGGTCTTTTGGTTAGGATCAAGTGTGAAGATCACCTTAGAAAAGTCTTCGCTTTCCCGACCTCTCTCTTGAGCTGGGGCTGGCCAGGTCGCGCCCTCCCCAACCTCTCCACATGTCCCGTTGTCTAGCTAGCTGCCGGATAGTGCTGTCCTGTTGGCGGTCCCTGCTGGGATGGAAGGCCATGGCCGCGGGCGATGTCCCAGGGCTGGACAAATAACAACATTACCCTTGCATCTTCCAGGGTCCAGCCGTGCCGCCTTGTTACGATGACTAGCGTGGTTAAGACAGTGTACACTCTGCCACCCCCATCTATGCAGAACGGCAGCTTGCCTTCAGGTGGGTATCCAACCTCGTGCCCCAGCTCCCGACGCTGCAGACCTGCCTGTGTGTGCCAGGGGAATGTGGGGATGGGTGGGATCAGCTCAATGCCCGGAAATGGGAGGCCCGGGCCTGGGAGAGGGCATTCCTTTGACTCTAACAAGCTGACCTTCAAACAAGGCTTTCTAGGTTTATGGTGGGAGTTAGGGTCAAGGTCAAGTGTTGGGACTGCTGCCTTCCAAAACCTCACTCTGTTACATTCATTCCACTAATTAGATTCAACTGCGGGTGGTTCTCAATTAAGTTAAGCCAGTGCTTCCCTAGGGCTATCTTCAGGGCCTGGACTGTCATGGACATTTTGAAAGTGGAATACTTAGGGAAGAGGCACTAAATTGTTTGCACCAGGTCTTGTTTTTCACACTTATACCTTCAGTGTCTCAAATATTTGTTGTTTTGAAGTGCCGTGGATCGATTCCGACCCATAGGGACCCTGTGACCCTGTATAGGGTTTCCAAGGAGCAGCTGGTGAGCTTGAACCACTGATCTTGCTGTTAATAGGACTTTGCAGTCTGACGCATTAGCTCACAGCGCCACACCCGGACTCCTGTTAAATAAGTGTTTAAAGTGAAATTGGAGAGGTCAACCTAGCCAGAATATTTGAGAATACTTGATTGAAAAAGAGAGACACGATTAAAAACTATTTCTGATTGCTTTGCGATTTTGCTTGTGGTAGAAAGTCATTGCATAGGATCTACAGTTGTCAGATGTCTAGTCAGAAGCTTATAACACAGAATAAGTTTCAGACACTAAAACTGGAAGATTATGAGGTAGCTATTGATGATCCTCTCCCAGTTGACTAAGTTGATAAGTAGTAGTAGGATTGAACTGTGAGGTAACCAGGCTTTCTCCCAAGTTTTCATGTCTTTACTTTCTAACTTTGTCCCTACTTTATGTTCGTATATAGATAGCCTTAATAGTTTAAAATTTGTAGACTGTGTCCCAGTTTTTTTTTTCTTCCAATACTGGGTATGGGTTAGCAGTTTAAGTTTTAATTTTTTGAGTAGTTAATGTGGTGCTGTAGGATAATTAGACTGCTAATCAAAAGGTCAAGGAGCTCTGGTAGCATAGTGGTTACTAGTCAGACTCTAACCTCAAAGTCAGCTAGTTTGAAACTACCAAGTGGTTCCTCAGGAGAAAAATGAGGCTTTCTGCTCCCGTAAAGATTTATAGCCTCAGAAACCCTATACAAGGTCGCTATGAGTTGGATCCAATTCCACCGCACACCATCACCAATCAAAAGGTCAGCAGTTCAAACCCACCAGTTACTCTTTGGGGTCTCATAAAATGCAATCCATAGGGTCGCTATAAGTTGGAACCCACTCTGGCATGTAACAAAAAAGTAGCTATATATGCATATGCAAAAAAATTGGTAGTAAACAGTATAAAGTGAATAACAGCCAACATAAGGTTAAATTCCAGAATGTGAAGGTAACTCATATTCCTGCTTCCCCACTTAGTCATTCTAACAGCAGCCACCCATGTAGCACTTTCTCTCATGTAACCACTCAGAGTGGGGTCTCTACAAGTTAGGGTTCTGCCCTTCCAACCCCTGCCACATGGCAAATGCCAGCCTTGCTACTGGCTCTCACTAACCCCCAGTGGGTTCCTTAGTAATCTGGAACAGGTGTACTTCCAGAATGGATATAAGTATAGAGACACATCAGGCAAACTTGAGAAGTGCCTCGCGGGAGGCTTCCATTTTCCCCATGCATGATGTTCTTACCAATCCTGGAAACCCACAAAAGAGAGCTTCAAAGTTCAGCGTCCTCTAGTCATTGGACCTCAGTGAATATGCATGATTGACTACATCAAGCCCCCTTCATTCCTGAAATCACTTCACCAGATCTAGGGTCTGGGTAACCCCAATTTGCCTGGCTACTTTAGAAAGACAACACTTTAATTTGTTGGGCTATTTTAAAAAAACATAGATAAAAGGACGAATTTAGTTGTTCATTCCCTGGTACCAGCTATCTCATCCCTCTCATTGTTTTCCATTTTAAGGGAGTTTTGTTAAATCCTATAAAATGTCTCCTAAAATGCAATCCATAGGATCTAAAAGCATGGATTATTGGAACCAATTCTAGTCAATGGTCAATTTATTGTTTTTATATATTTACTGTCAACTCCTTTTTAACACGGGTTTGATTTACTATTGGATGGTGGTGGTGTTCTGACTCATAGTGACCCTGTACAGGGTTTCCAAGGTTATAAATCCTTATTTGTTGTTGTTATGTGCCGTGGAGTAGGTTCTGACTCATAGCGACTCTGTATAGGTTTTCCAAGGCTGTAAATCTTTACGGCAACAGAAAGCCTCATCTTTCTCCCGCAGAACAACTGGTAATTTCAAACTGCTGACCATGAGATTAGCAGCCCGATTCGTAACCATTATGATAACAGAGCTTTATGGGAGCAATAAAACCTCATCTTTTGCGCAAGGAGCGACTGGTAAATTCGAACTGCTGACGTGGCTAGCAGCCAAACTCATAACCCACTATGTTACCAGGGCTCCTTTATTGTTGTTGTTAAATGATGTCAAGTCAGTTCCAACTCACAGCGACTCTATATAGGATTTCCAAAGGAGTGGATGGTAAGCTTATTTATACTTAAGATAGGAGAAGATAAAACATAATCCCCCAAGGTTACTTTTTATTTCAGAGACAGAGACTTCAAAAAGAGAACACTTTTAATAATTGCTTTGTGGCAAAGGGTGTCTAAAATCATGAAGGTATCCAATGTGTGTACCTATAAAAGAAAAAATCTTTTCACCTGAGAAATCATAATTCATTCTAAATTATGCAGCTAGAGTTTGCAAAATAGAATCATCATCAAATACAATATTCTAGTCCCTGTGTTTCAGTGAATACCTCATTTCTTCAACTCACGTGATTTAGTTGTTATGGCTCTTACCTTAAATCAAGTCATTTTACAGTGAACAAAGTGAAAATTAGTACAAGCGAGAAAAGCCCTTCTATGTAGAGGTAGTGGGACAAGTTTTGCTTAACTCCAGGAAAAGTTCCTTGAATTTACTGGCAACAATAAAAGGGAGACCGTTTGTGACGGAGGGCTAGCATAAGGACTGGTGAAGATGTTCTCCTTTGGGAGACAAGAGTGGCATGGCAAGGTCATTTCTTTGTTATCTGCCAGTGGCCTAGCAAGAACATCAGAAGAAAACACCAAATAGGGATTTTCTAAACTTACGAAGCTTTGATGGCACAATGGTTAGATGCCTGGCTGCTAACCAGAAAAGAAAGGTAGGCAGCTTGTACTTACGGCCACTGTGAGAGAAAAGATCTGGCAATCTGCTCAGTAAGGATTTCAGCCTAGGAAATCCCAAGGGGGTCAGTTCTACTCTGTCTTATAGGATCTGTTATTAGCTGGAATTGTCCTGATGGTATACAACAACAGAACTTAATGGGGAGTCTCTGAATGATATAAACAGTAATGCACTCTGCTGCAGGCAGAAAGATTAGAGGTTTGAGTCTACCCAGAGGTACCTTGGAAAAACGACCTATCATCTACTTAAGGAAAACCAGCTATTGAAAACCTTATGGAACACAGTTCTACTTTGGCATACTAGGGTAGCCATGAGTTGAGGCTGACTGGCAGCAACTGTTTGTTGTTGTGAATTTTGTTTTGTTTTTAACTTAATAGAGGATGAACAGATTAAAAGGGCTGGTGGTAGAGCCAATCAAAATTGAAGGATGACAGAAGAGGAGAGGAAATACTTTCAGTGTAGAGATGAAGGAGAAACAACTCAAGAAACTGAAGTGCTATATTTATTCAACAAATGGTTAGGGAATATCTTTTAATATGCCAGATACTCTACTAGTGGCTGGAGACATAAAGATTCTCTTAGAGTACCTTGTTGTTAAGTGACATCAAGTCAGTTCCAATTCATACCGACCCTGTATAAAGTTTCTGAGGTTTTAAAATTTTTTGTGAGAGCAGAAAGCCTCATCTTTTTCCCAAGGAGTGGCTGGTGGTCTTGAACTGCTGACCTCGTGGTTTGCAGTCCAGTGCTTATCTTATGGAGACAATTTGGTAACAACAGCCACTGACCAACCAATTGCTGTCTAGTTGATTCCAGCTCAGGGTGTGTGTCGAGTACAACTATGCTCCATAGGGTTTTCAATGATTTTTTTGAAAGTATATCACCAGTCTTTTTTACAAGGTATCTCTGGATGGGCTTGAACTGCTAACCTTTCAGTTAGCAGCCAATTGTATTAACTGTTTTTGTCACTCTGGGACTCCTAAAGCAACAATGAAAAGAAAACTAAGCAGCTCGAGTATTGAGTCAGGAGGTGTGCAGAGTACTTGGGAGCTTAATAAGATGCTGCCATACCAGTGGTGCTTGATGAAGGAGGAGGATTCAGCTGCTTTGCCCTGCTGACTTCCACACTGCCTTTTACTTTATTCTTTGCTTTTATCAACATCCACAAGGAGCTCTGGTAGCGTAGTGGTTACCAATCGGGCTGTGAACTGCAAGGTCAGCAGTTTGAAACTACCAGCTGTTCCACAGGAGAAAGATGAGGCTTTCTGCTCCCATAAAGATTTACAGCCTTGGAAACCCTGTATAGGGTCACTATGAATCGGAACTGACTCCATGGCACATAACAACAACAACATCCACATTCACGTCTATATCCTCCAGCCATTCAATCTGGTGTCTTATCAAACTTTTGACTACCATCAAACCCATTGCATTGTCAAATTTCAAGAATTTGGGCTTCTATCCTGATGTGGTGCTATGGGTTAATGAACTGGACTGCAAGGTTGGTTTGAATCTCAAGGTCAGCGCTTCAAGCTCACCAGCTGCTCTTCGGAAACCCTATCTAGGGTTGTTATGAGTTGGAATTAACTTGATGGCACTTAACAACAACAACAATCCACAATTAGTCTAGAAGTCTCACTTTTCTGAACTATCTTCAAAATTGAGATTGACCAGAATGTTTTATGAAAACTTAAAATGTTACAGGATTACAACTGTTGAGTCACACTGTTTGAGGTTTCATGCTCTTGTTTTCCTTTACAGACAGACATTCCCGGACTACTTCTAAAAGTCTATTACCTGTTAAGCCCAGAGAAGTAGACTCTACCAAACTTTTAAATTCAGGTGGTTCAGAGACTGATGTTACAAAAATCATCAAACTAAGACGAGAAAATGGGTAAGAGTCTGATCATTGGTATCCAATTAGAACATCTTGCTTGAAATAAGAAAGTTGGGCTTTCCAGAGGGAGCATGAGCCTATATGGTTAGTGGTGTATACCAGAGCAGCACTGCTGAGCTGTCCGTCAGAAACCTCCACACTGATCTATTCTGAAGAGACAAGCTAATGGCAGTACCGTGGTCAAAAACCAGCCCTAAGAGATATTTGTGGGGTGTTGTTGTTGTTAGGTGCCATCGAGTCGGTACCGACTCATAGCGACCTTATGCACAGAAGAAAGAAACACTGCCCAATCCTAGGCCAAACTCACTACTGTTGCCATACTTGAGTCCATCAATGCTACCACTTGGCCAATCCATCTTGCTGGGGGTCTTCCTCTTTTTCTCTGACCCTCCACCTTACCAAACATGATAGCCTTCAGTGACTGATCCCTCCTGATATGTCCAAAGTATGAGAGACCAACCAAGTTTGGCCATCCTGGCTTCCAAGGAGCACTCTGGCTGCACTTCTTCCAGAACGGATCTATTGGTTCTTTTGGTGGCCCATGGCACTTTCAATATTCTCCTCCAACACCGTAACTCAAAAGCATGAATTCTTCTACAGTCTTCCTTATTCACTGCCCAGCTTTCACATGCATGTGAGATTATTGAAAATACCATGGCTTGGGTCAGGCGCACCTTAGTCCTCAAGCTGACATCTTTGCTTATCAACACTTTAAAAATGTCTTGTGCAGCAGATTTGCCTAATGCAATATGTCGTTTGATTTCTTGACTGCTGCTTCCGCGAGTGTTGATAGTTGATCCAAAAAGAATGAAGTCCTTGACAATTTCAATCTTTTCTCCATTGATAAGAATGTTGTTTATTGGTCCAGTGGTGAGGAATTTTGTTTTCTTTACATTGAGATGTAATCCATACTGAAGGCTGTGCTCTTTGATCTTCATCAGTAAATGTTTTAAGTCTTCTTC
>NW_006408522.1:36113882-36115970 GCF_000296735.1 Chrysochloris asiatica | reverse complement strand
ACAATGAATGCAACACCATTCCTCTTCAATTTGTCATTTCCGGTATAGTAAACCATGTGGTCATCAGATTCAAAATGGCCAATACCAGTCCATTTCATCTCACTATTGCCTAAGCTATCGATGTTAATGCATTCCATTTCATTTTTGACAACTTGTAATTATCCCAGATTCATACTTTGTACATTCCATGTTCCAATTTTCAATGGATGTTTACAACTGTTTCTTTTCATTTTGAGTTGTGCCCCATCAGCAAATGAAGGTCCTGCAGGCTTTTCTCCCATGGGCTTTACTCTGTTCACGTCATCATGGTCAACTGTACTTTGAGGAGGCAGCTCTTCCCCAGTTGCATTTTGAGTGCCTTCCAACTTGAGGGGCTCACTTTCTGGCACTATATCTGACAGTGTTTCTCTGCTGTTCATAAGGTTTTCAGTTACTAAATATTCGGAAGTAGTTCACTACTCCTTCTTCCTAGTCTGTCTTCATCTGGAAGCTCATCTGAAACCTGTCCACCGTGGGTGACCCTGCTGGTTTTTAAAATACCGGTGGCATAGCTTTCAGAATCACAGCAACTCAGAAGCCACCACAGTACGACAAACTGACAGATGAGTGGTGGGGTTTGGGGACTACTTATTAAGCCAGTTGCTGGTCTGAGACCATCCGGCCCCACTGTAGTATGTATGTGTGTCCTCTAACCCAGCTTCAATTCCCATGTAAGTTGACCTGAGATAGCCACACTGTGTTTAAATGGACTAGGTCTGTCAGGTGGTAGTTGGGGTATCAGTGAAGGGAAGCCCATTGCTTAGATGCCTTTTTCAATAGTCTGCTAAAGCAAAAGTTCATGGACCCTCAGGACTTCCTAAATGTGTGCTAATTTCTCTGATTCTTTCCTCAGAAAGTCAGACTCTTTGTTCTGCCTTGTTCGCAACACTAAATAGTTTGGGTTTCTTTTTTTTTTTTTCTTCTCTAGGCAGATGAAAGCTGCAGACACTGCCATCAGGAAGAACGTCAGAAAGAGGTTAGCAAACATCAGGGTATATGAAACTTGGCCACTATTATAAGGTACTCAGAGCAACCCTATATATGGTTTCTGAGGCTATAAATCTACAGCGTCAGAAAGCTCATATTTATCCCATGGAGCGATTGGTGGGTTTGAATTTCCAACCTGAAATTAGCAGTCCAGTGCTGATCCTACAACGTTACCGGAGTTTCTGCTGTTGTAGGGTAGTGGCTCTCATGCCATAATGGGATTGTACAGTAGAACCACTCATAGAAACCTGGATGGGATTTTCAGAGGTGAGACAGCATGTTTGAGAATAAGAATCAGCTATCTTGAGTGCAAGACAAGAGCTTATTGGTCTTCCTACAAGTCTCTCAATACCACTAAGATAGAGCAAGCAGAAAAAAGGATACAAAAATCTGAAGAAGGTCTAAGATTCATGTTGGACTATATGAAGAGGAATAACTTAAGAATTATCAGCATTCTGGAACAGAAAGAATCACACAAATCCACAGAGGAAATAGTTGAAGAACTGCTGGAAGAAAATTTCTCTAACATCATGAAAAATGAAAAGATAAACATTCAAGAAGCTCAACGAACACCAGGAAGGATAGAACCCAAAAGAAAATTATTGAGACATATCATAGTCAAGCTCTCCAAAATTAAAGCTAAGGAGACAATCCTGAAAGCAGCTAGGGAAAAGAGAAGTATAACATACAAAGTCAAGCAAGTCAGATTAAGCTCAGATCTCTAAGCATAAACCATGCAGGCAACAAGGCAATGGGGAGACATATATAAAACCCTGAAAAATACTGCAAACCAAGAATCCATTATACAGCAAAACCATCGATCAAATACGATGGTATAATCAAAACATTCCAGGACAAACAGAAGCTAAGGGATTCTGTTAAAGCCAACCGTGCGCTACAAAACATCATAAAGGGAGTTCTGTGGACTGAGAACCAACAAGAACAGACAACAACCAGAGATTGATATACGTAGTAGAACCTCCCAGAACTAAATCGACAGAAGGAAAAGTCGAGAACAGAACAAAACTATAAGAACAAACTCAGAGAATCTGGGAGGTCAGT
>NW_006408522.1:36097299-36113267 GCF_000296735.1 Chrysochloris asiatica | reverse complement strand
GGTGGGAGGTCGTCAGGATAAGAGGGGCTTTGGTTAGTGATCTGAAAAGAAAAAAAAAAAAAAATGCCTTTGCATTCATTCTAACTCAGGGCTACCCCACATTTGTAGTATAGAACTGCTCCAGAGTTCAAAAGTCTTTTGGAAGCAGATCACCAAGTCTTTCTTCTGAGATCCCTTTGGGTGGTTTCAAACTGCCAATATTTCAATGAGTAGTTGAGCACCTAGCTGATTCTACCACCCAGGGATAGTGTTGTGTTAAATGCCTTTGAGTTGGTTCCTACTCATAGCAACCCTGTATAGTGTTTCCAAGGAGCAGCTGGTGAGTTTGAACTGCTGACCTTGAAGTTCAAACCAACCTTGTGGTCCAGTACTTATCCTATAGGCCACACCAAGACTCCACACTCAGGGATATTACTTATTAATTAAATGTTTAGCATGTGTCAGTAACTGTGCTGTTGTTAATATTAGATGCCATCAAGTCAGTTCCAACTTCACAGAGACTCTGTGTACAATAGGATGAAATGCTGCCCAGTCCTGTGCTAGCCTCACAATTATCTTTGAGCCCATTGTTGCTGCCACCATGTCAGTTCATCTTGTTGGGAGTCTTCCACTTTTTTGATGACCATACACTTTACCAAGTATGATGTCCTCCAGGGACTTTCCCCCAAGACAACATGTGCAAAGTACAAGAGATGGAAGTCTTACCAGCCTTGCTTCTAAGAGTATTCTGGCTGAACTTTTTCCAAGACAAACTTGTTCATGCTTCTTGCTGTCTATGATACTTTAAATATTCTTCACCAACACCATAATTCAAATGCATCTGTTCTTCAACAGTCTTTCGTATCACTCTTTGCTCTTGAATACTTTAAAGAGGTCTTTAGCAGTAGATTTGCCTATTGTGGTATGTTGTTTGATTTCTTTACTGCTGTTTCTGTGAACATTGATTATGGATCCAAGCAAAATGAAGTCTGACAACTTCAACCTTTTCTCCATTTATTATTATGTTGTTATTTGTTGGTTTACTTGTGAGGATTTTCATTTTCATTGGTGCAATTCACACTGAAGACTATAGTCTTGGATCTTCATCAGTAAGTATTCATCACTAATACCATCATCATTGGCATTAGTGGTTGGTGCCTAAATTTGAATACTAGTGGTATTAACAGGTCTTCTTATAGGTATAAGGATATTATCCTATCACAGACAGCATTGTACTTTAAGATAGATCTTAAAATGCTCTTTTTTAAAAAATATTTTTATTGTGAATTGAATGAAGATTTACAGAATAGATCATCAGTTCTACGTTCAAAAATATCATATACTTTGCTTCATCACAATGATCACAATCCCCCATAAGTTATTATTCTTCATGGTGTTTCACGTAACTCTTAGGCTTTCTTCAGATTTTTTTCATTCTTTTTTTCAATTGTTGTTCTAGCATACTAGCATTGAGAGATTTATCTTCAAGTTCACTAATTTTGGCATCCATTGCTTTGAATCTATTCTTTTGCCCTTTCGATATATTGACCATGTCTGAAATTTTACTATTAATCTTTTAGATCTCTAATTGTACATTTTTTATTGTTTTGAATTTTCCATGCACTTTGTTCATGTAGTGCTTTCCTGAATTCTTCTAAAGTTTTTTTCCGTGTTCTCCCTGCCTTTATTTAATCTTTCTGTCAGTCTTTTGAAGGTGTCTAAATATTCTTTTGAATTATTTTTCAGTTACTTCCATTACTTTTGCTTCCTCAGAAACATTTTCTGGTTTCGCATATTGGTCATTTGTTTGAGCCATTCTCTTTCACCGCTTCTTGTGAGCTCAAATTGTTCCCAGATCATTGTGGGGTCGTTGTATATGTATTTAATTGATGGTTATATGGTGATGTGTTTTTAGGTTCTCACCAGTTGTCTACTGTGGGTGTAGTTAGAGAATGGAGGCGTGTATACCATTCTCATTTGCCATTTGTGCATCTCAGTTTAGGCTGGGTTTGGTTGGTGCTGGCTGCTGTCTGTTGTTGATCAGGTCATATAGGAACTGGTGGTATTGGCTCCTTCCCAAGTGGGTGGAGCTGCAAAGGGTATAGTTGTGACTAGGCTGTATGGACCCGTTCTCATGTTAGGTGGGAAAGAGGAGAAACTTCCACACACTCCAGCCTCACACACAAAAGGAAGCAAAACAGAAAGAAACAAGCAAGAAATATACAATGAGAAGAGAAAATAATAAAGAAGAAAAAAGAATTAAAGAAAGGCAAGGATCAAAAAAATATATATATGAATTAAAAATTAAAAAGTATGGGAAAATAAAAGTATAAAAAGAAAAATAAGAGAAAATAAAAAGAAGAAATGAAAAAAACACAGGGAGAGGGAAGATTAAAAAGAGAGTAGAGAGTAGTAAAGAAAGATCAAAAGAAGAGGGAAAATGAGAAACAGAAGAAGGAAAAGCAAAAGCAGAGATGTTGTTAAGTGCCATCAAGTTGGTTCCCACCCATAGTGACCCTGTATAGGGTTTCCAAGGAGCAGCTGGTGAGCTTGAACCACCAACCTTGCAGCTCAAACAGCTTTGCAGTCTGGTGCATTCATCCACAGCTCCACACCAGAACTCCAAAAGTAGAGATGTTGTGCCGTCGAGTCGGTTCCCACCCATAGCGACCCTGTACAGGGGTTTCCGAGGGTGTAAATCTTTATGGGAGTAGAAAGCCTCATCTTTCTCCCGTGGAGCAGCTGGTAGTTTCGAACCGCTGACTTTAAGGTTCACAGCCCGATTCGTAACCACTACGCTACCAGAGCTCCAAAAGTAGAGATAGAAAGGGTAAAATTCAAGGAATGGAAAAAGAAGAAAGGATGATCAAACAAAAACAACAAAACAATGAAAGGAAAAAGCAAAAACAAAGGTCCGAGGCAATTATTGGACCCAGAGAGAGAGAACTTTGGGAGGCTCCTGCAAGACAATCAGCTCATGAGATGGATGCAGGATTGATGTGACAGCAGAGTTGTATAAGGCTGTTGTTGTTAAATGCCTTCAAGTCATTTCCAACTCATAGCGAACCCTGTACAGGGTTTTCGCATAACAGCTGATGGGTCTGAACCACCGAACTTGTGGTTTGCAGTCCAGTGTGCTTAACCCTATAGTGCCACACCAGCAGACCACTATATACCCCTAGGTGTTACCTATTTTCAGAGCATTCAATCCAGAAGTAGTTTGTGGAGCTCTGGGATGGAGCTGGTTTCAGTGTCTGTTAGGACTACAAGTTTGGGTGGCTGGTTATGATGGTTTCTGCTAGACTACTGCTGGACTGCTGGCTCTGTTGATTCTGTAGGTCTGGAGCCAAGCTCATCTGAATCCAGGAATCCGAGCAGCACTGGCATGGCTTCCAACCATGGAGCTCCAAACTCTCAGAAAACGGCCTGTGCTGGGGGTAGATGAGGATCGTAGTTGGCCACACCTCTGGTCATCATGGAAGCATGGGGGTAAAGAAGGAATCACCTTTGTGTCATCTGTGTGAATCTGCTCTGCCAGGCCACTTTCTGTTGCCAAAGATGCTTACAAAAGTTCAAGATGGTCGAGCTAGAGTCTGCCCATTCACCAGTCAGTCTCCCTCTCTCACCATCCCTGCTCAGCTTCTCCCAACAAGCACTCAATCCACTTCTCTGATCTTTGCTCTGAAGTTCGGTTCCTGGATTTCCCATCTATGTCTGCTCCATTTGGTTTCTCATATCTTTGTTGTAGAGGGTCTGTGTAGTGTGTCTGCCTAGTCAGCCATTTTGCTGGAAGTTCAATTGTGTGATTTTAAAGGACAGTTCCAGAGGCTGGTTTCGGGTGTCAGCTCTAGGGGAAGGTTTCTTCTCTGTTCTTGTCTCACCTTCCTTGGCAATCTCCATGTGGCATCTATTTTTGTCCCACTAGTATCCTGGTATTAATGTGCCGGACTGCAAAGCCGTTTGAACTGCAAGGTCAGCAGTTCAAGCTCACAAGCTGCTCCTTGGAAACCCTATACAGGGTCACTATGGGTTGGAACCAACTTGACAGCACTTCACAACAACAAGTGCCCTGGTGTGGCATTGTGGGCTAATGCGTCAGACTGCAAAGTCGTTTGGACTGCAACGTCACTGGTTCAAGCTCACCAGCTGCTCCTCGGAAACCCTATACAGGGTCACTATGGGTCAGAATCGACTCGACAGCACTTAACAACAACAACTGCTAGTTGCAGGTTTCAATGATTAATGGATATTTGCAGTTGTTTGTTCTCGTTTTGAGTTGTAGGTTGAAGGTCCGGAGCTTTGCTCCATCTTAAGTTATTAAGGTCAACTAGGCTGCTCTTCTTCCCCAGATGTATTTTGAGTGCCTTCCAACCTGAGGTGCTCATCTTCCGGCACTTTATGTGACAATGTTCTGCTGCTATTTATAAGGCCTTCTGTGGCTAACCATTCAGAAGTGGTCCACCTCTCCTTTGTCCTAGTCTGTCTTAATCTAGAAAGTGTGCTGAAACCTGTCCACCTTGGGTGAAACTACTGGTGACATAGCTTCCAGTATCACAGCCACACACAAGCTACCATAGATGAGCGGTGGAGTGGCTCTGCTATGAATTTTATATATATATAAAAGGAGCTCTGGTAGCGTAGTGATTATGAATCGGGCTGCGAGCCACAAGGTCAGCAGTTTGAAACTACCAGCTGTTCCGCTGGAGAAAGATGAGGCTTTCTGCTCCCATAAAGATTTACAGCCTCGGAAACCCTGTACAGGATCGCTATGAGTCGGAACCGACTCCACGGCACATAACAACAATATATATATATAGTCACTACGTATACTTGTCATATACATACATATATATATATGCATTCTCTCATTTATTCTTCATAATATTGTGAGAAATAAGGAAACTCTTCATAGAGGGTATATAGCCCACTTAAGTGCCACTATGTGGTGAAGTTAGGATTCAAACCCGTGTTTGTGTAACTCCATAGCTCATGGTCTTAGCCCCTCTTCCTCTTCATGAAAGTACAATTATTATTACAGCTACAAACCATTGATGAAGCAGAGATCCGAGGAAGATCTCAAGGATAAGAACCAGCTCTTAGAGGCAGTCAACAAGCAGTTGCACCTGAAGCTGACTAAAACTCAGGTAAGCGGTATACCAAATATCTGCCATCACTACCACAGGGCAGTGCATGGGTAATCAGTCCCTAAGGGATGACTGCTGGGTAGGAGCAGACATAGAGGACACCTGGCTTGTGCTGTGGCTGTCCAAGAGCATGAGCAACAAGATCACCCCTGTGAAAGCCTGATCTGACTGTGTGGCACCCCAACAGGGAGAACTGAAGGACCTGACTCAGAAAGTGGAACTGCTAGAGAAGTTTCAGGACAATTGTTTGGCAATTTTGGAGAGCAAGGGCATCAACCCAGGTGAGAAACAAAGGAACTGTGCTATACACACCTTCCTGAGTTGGCTCCAGACTGTTGACTGTCCAGCTTCTAGCATGTCAGCTGTTTCAGTGTGGGCAAGGGTTGTGCAACAAAATCCTAAGGGTTTTGTAAGCATCTTCCTCATGTGGTATTGATTTTCTCTCATAGAACTCTAGCAGGTTGTCAAGGGAAAGTCTTTTCTCGTCCTTATCGGAACACTGTATGCCATTCATGTGATGCAAGTAGACCTGGAAGACATTTCGTATCTTTCAAGGGAGAACACATTGGTAATTTGCCCAAGGGAGACATATTACTACTCCAAGGGTTTCTAAACTTGACTGATCCATCAAAATTATGGCTTAAATGTGACTGTTGCAATAAGAGCAGCAGAAGCAATTGCTCTGAAGCCTTAGTGGGGGCTTGAACTGAGTTGAGGAAGGACACTGGGAAGGCCCAGGGAATGGTCCCAGGCCTCTTTACATATGTGGGTTGCATTTGTTGTTGTTGTTAAGTCTCTTTACATAAAGAAATATTGTCTCAGAATGGTACTAGTTAACATGTGGGTTTCATTTGTTGTTGTTTTTAAATGCCATTGAGTCGATTCTGACCCATAGCAACCGTGTATAGGGATTCTGAGGAGCGCTGGTGAGCTTGAACCACCGACTTTGCGGTTCAAACCAATTTTGCAGTCTAGCGTGTTAATCCAAAGCGCCACACCAGGACTCTGGGTTGCATATATATTTTTTGTAGTCACCATGTATACTTTTCAAGCCTCAAATTTCAGTTTTGAAGGTTTGATTTTATGGGCAAAATATTCAACAACATAGAAAGCCTCGAAAGAAGATGGAAGGAATGAAGAATCAGTATACTGTTTTTGGTCAAATTTCAACTACTTCAAAGGTAGCATATGATCAAGTAGCGTAGTGGTTATGAATTGGGCTGCTAACCTCAAGGTCGGCAGTTCGAAACTACCAGCTGTTCCATGGGAGAAAGATGAGGCTTTCTGCTCCCGTAAAGATTTACAGCCTCAGAAACCCTGTGCAGGGTCGCTATGAGTCGGAACAGACTCCATGGTACTTAACAACAACATATGATCAAGAACCAATGGTATCAAAGGAAGAAGTCCAAACTACACTGAAGGTAATGGCAAAAAGCAAGGCTACAGGATTTGGTGGAACACCAAGTGAAATATTTCAACGGCTGATGCAGTGCTAGAAGCACTCACTAGTCTATGCCAAGAAATTTGGAAGACAACTAACTAGCTGGCCAACCTACTGGGACAGATCCGTATTTGTGCTCATTTCAAAGAAAGGTGATCTATCAGAATGTGGAAGACCCTCAATGAAATGGATTGACGTAGTGGCTACAACAGTACTCTCAAACATAGCAACGAGCGTGAGGCTGATGCAGGACCAGGCAGTGTTCTGTTCTGTTCTACATAGGGTTGCTGTGAATAAGAACTGACTCGATAGCACTTAACAACAACTACATAAACACTTTTGTATAATAGTATAATTTTAGTTTACCATATGCATGTATTAATTCTACCTAATAATACTTTTGTTTAAGACCTGCAAGGCTTTGTATATTGTTGTTGTTAAGTGCCAGAGAGTCAGTTCTGACTCACAGCAACCCTGTATAGGGTTTCTGAGGAGCAGCTAAATGGTTGGTGAGTTTTAACCACATACCTTATTGTTCAAACCAACCTTGTGGTTCCATGCTTATCCTACAGCGCCACACCAGGACTCCATTTGTATATTGTAAACAAAACAGACAAATTCAGCCTATATATTTCCTTTGGGGAAAATGCAGCCTATTTCCAGTAAGGCAAGGAGAAAGCAGAATGAATTTTTGGCTGTATTCATACCTAGAGAGTCGGACACTTTGTAGGGCAAACATGGATGACCCTGTCAAGAGTGTCAGGTACCAGATGCTCAGAAGTTCCTGTCATGAATATTCCTATACTTGTTTTTGCTTTGTTAAGGGTACAGTTCCCTATGCGAGGCTGATTTTGTTCTGTCTATCAGTTCTAGGAAGTGAGACCCTAGCATCACAGCAAGACTCCACTACAGATCACACGGACTCTATGGTGAGGGCATGGGTATGGATGAGTGAGGATCAAATGATGGTGGAATCCTGTAAATGTGAGGAAGTCTCTGCTATGTGCTCAGTATGTCCCAAGGATTGGTCTTTGGTTATCCATGAGAGAGGAAGAGAGTCGAAGGATGTATCCTCTCAAAATAGGAAGTTGGCTTTGTGCTTATAAATTTATGTGAGTCTGAGTTGAAAATGTACTGCCACTTGAAAGCAAAAACAAATAAGGTGAACCTATATAAAGAGCTTCCTAGGTTCTCTATTCTACATGTCACCAAATTTCCCTCTTTATTCCCACGCTAAGAACTACATGTTACAGAGATCCAACTGAGGAGTTAAATTTGGGTTCTTGACTTCTGTAACTGTTTGAACTTAAAGTCTATATTGACCTTCTGTGATCACTTGCCCAGGAAAACTGATAGCATCTTTGAATCAGAAGAGTAGACTGGAATACCTTCCCCAGCTGTCCAGGCTGTTAGTCTACCCCTTTGGTTATTGGATTTTGTTCATATTGCCTTCCAGCACAAAGCCCATCATAGTGCACTAATCTGTTCTGTGGACTGAGTTCCTGAAATGTTCCCTCCCAGTCTAGTGGCCGGCATGTGTGGTAGATGATCAGTAAATGATTGAATGGATTGAAGGGACTTATTGTTATCTAATTTAACTCTCATTTTTTATGAAGAGATTAAATAAACATTTTCACATTCCAGTAAAGATTTGCCCACTGCATTGTACTTACCTTTTAGTTGCTGTTAGAAACTTTGCAAGATGAGCTGAAGTTTTTTAATGAAACAGCCAAAAAGCAGATGGAAGAGTTACAGGTAAGAGGCAGACATCAGTCTGAGAAAAAAATTATAGTTTTCTACCACAGTATATACATTTATGAGGTATTCATTCTTTCTGCTTATTTTTAATCATTTTTATCCTGGAATTTTAAATGTATAGAAAATTTACAAAAATAACACAGAAACCATTCAAGATCAAGGGGTAACAATTGCTTAGGGACAAAGTTCAGAAAGGATGGGAAGGAGAGTGGAATGGAAATAAGAACCACAGGGAGGAAGTGGGATAACTGTTGTTACATGGAGGGAATTGTAGTCATTGAGATGAAACAAAGTGTATGGTTTGTTGAATGGGAAACTGATGAGCTGTTCTGTAAACCTTTACTCAATTCATAATAAAAAGTTTCCCAGAAAAACCCCACAGAGACTTAACTCTCCTAATGTAAACATCTTACATTATCATGGTATATTTGTCAAAACATAACCAACATTGGTGTGTTACCATTTACTAAATTCCAGATTTTATTTGGATTTACCAGTTTTTCCACTAATTTCCTTTTTCTGTTCTGGAGGACACTTTGTTAGAGATGTTCACATTTCCAGGATATGGGGCAATGTGTGACACACTGGGTTTCTCATAATTGAGCTTTGGGACCTATAGAAATCTGTGCTGTGGAAACTTAGTGCATATCTCAAGGAGGAACCCCATTATAAGAAACCCAGATTCATGGGTATGGACTACTTGGATAAATCATTGGATACTGTGCTGAATGCTGGAGGATTTCATTGCTCTGGGTTAGATTTAGGCGTCTATAGGATAGAGACACAATTCCCAACAATACAGATAAACATATCTGAGATAACAAATATAGTGTCTGTCAGTCTTCCAGTGGTCTTCCTCAATGGAACAGAAGCATAATGTTATAATGTGATATTACTGAGTATTGGCTTGGCTTGTTTTTTAGTTGGTTTTTCTTAATGTCTTTCCTTGCAGGCCTTAAAGGTAAAGTTGAAGACGAAAGAAGAAGAACGAATCCACTTCCTAGAACAGCAAAACACATGCAACAATCAAGTAAATGATTTCACAACTGTCCTTGAAGAGATGGAGCAGCTATTAGAAATGTGATAAAAAGGAAATGGCCAGATGGCTCCCTCTTGGGCATAAACTCTCTGGGAAAGCCACTTAGGACATGTGCTTCTTGGTCTTGATCTTCAAGGATTCACCATCCCCTAAATGCAAACAGCTTCTGCAGTAGGATTAAAGACAGGTATACTGGAATGGCGGTCCCTCCTTTAAGCAAGTGTTCTCAACAATCAAATTGGTCAGCTCCCCTGAGCCTCACACATAGATCATTGAGGCATACAAGAAGTGGGGACCTAGAGGCGTGGATCAATCTCCTACACAGCAAAGCAGCACAGTGTTAGAATTGGGAGGCTAAACCAACCACAGCCAAAGGATCTGAAAGATCATGTTGACATTTTCGGGAGGAAAACCATAATTGTACACGGGAGCACAGATATGCTCCACAGGAGATGACTGAGGAGCCATGCTGTCCCCTTGTAACCTGAGACACATTCTGCCCTATCCTGGCTGAACTTCTATACCTCATTGTAAAATTATGAACTTGAAGTTGCTGAAAATGGTTTGGCTTAATAAATGGGATGAAGGTACAGTAATAACACCTGAAACAATACACTTTAGAGCTTTAAATCAATCACTTTGGTGTTTCTTTTTAAAGGTACTGATTTAAAATAAATATTTCTGACTAACAATGAGGAATGCCAAAACATTTTAACTTTAATGTGCCCACTGAACACTATTGAACTAACCTAGTGAACAACTTCAAAGCTCTGGTTTAACACAGTGTTTTCTTGCACTCATGAAGTGCTCTGTGGCTAGTCCCCCTGTCTTCCAGGAGCCTTAGCTTGTCTTCTAAGGATGCTCCCTATTCATAGCAATAGATACCTGACTCCTTCACCAGGTCACTAGCTGCCTATGCTCTGTGCCCCTAAGCATGATTATGTAGCTGCTCTATGCTTTGTGCAACAGATTCCTTTAGTCAAACAAAGTCCATGACCCACTTGCTAACAAAGGCACAGCCGTATTTCATTCCTGGGTTTGACTTTGGCCATCACCCTTCTCTGCACCTCCCAGTTTCATCTACTTTATGGACTACCACCACTATTACCAGAGTCCTGATGTGGCACCGTGGGTTAATACGCTAGACTATAAGGTCAGTGGTTCAAGCTCATGAGCCGCTCCTCGGAAACCCTATACAGGGTCGCTATGATTCAACCGATTCGACGGCACACAACAACAACAAACTGCTATTACCACCACCATCCTTCAGCTTCATTATTTTCCACAGCTGCCCAGAGCCAGCTATCAAGCCAAGTAGCATCACCACCCTATCTCAAAAGACTAAAGTACTTTGTCCTCACACAACAAATATTTATTTATTGGTTATGTGTTGAGTATTTCAAAAGGAAACCTAGTTACATCTCACCAGTGTACTGAATATTTTCTCCTATTCATTTTCAGGATATTTACAGTTTAAAAGATTGTTTACCAAAAAGAATTTGTAATTGGCATCTCAGGCAGATGAAAGGAGTTTTACTTCTTAAGAGAATACGGTAGAAAACCTGAGCTCAGATTCTTACCCCTTGCCATGCCTCCCTAGTTGACACCCAGGAGTGTAACTATCTGAAATACCTATCATTATTCAACTTTACCAATGTAGAGAGACATGTTCTCTGTGGCCTCTTCTCATAAGTGTCTTCACCTGGGTTCTCCTTTGCATAACCAGCCAGCGTTGGCACATGCTCTTGATACTAATCTTGTTCCCCTTTGACCTCTGCTGCTCTGTGTGTCTGTTATATACAAGTAAATGTTCTGGGTACTTAGCTCATCTAGTGCCTGAATGAATTCATATATACCAGAAGTTAGTAAATAATTGATCTTCATCTTCTACTTTTTAAATAATGACCATAGGAAATTATAATGTAGCATGACATGTCTAACTGCAATGATGCTGAGAGTTTCATTTTGGAGAAACAAGTAGCAAAAGGCATTGCTTATCAGTGGGCTGCATGGTCTAGTTGAGTACCATAGTAGCTAACTTTGGACTAGTTCAGTTGGGACTTGAAAGAAGAATAACATTTGGAGAGGCTAAGAGCTAGAGGGGATACTATTCCAGTGAGACTGGGCACTGTTTAAGAACACTGGCTGGGCTTGTTTAAAGGTTTCAGAATGAGAAAGGATTCTACCACTTACTGAGCACCATCACATATCATACATGTGTGTTCACATACCATACATGTGTGAAGTATCTTATGTACGTTCTGCTGTGCTTCTCATTACAGCCATGTAAGTCTTGGCTCTTTTTAACCCATTGCTGTCATGGGGATTCCAGCTCATAGAGACCCTATCGGACAGAGTAGAATTGCTCCATGTTGTGGTTGTCAGGTGCCATCGAGTCGGAACCAACTCATAGCGACCCCATGCACAGCAGAACGAAACAATGTCCGATCCTGGGCCAACCTCACCATCGCTGCCACCTGGCCAATCCATCTCGTTAGAAGTCTTCCTCTTTTTCTCTGACCCTCCACCTTACCCAGCATGACATCCTTCTCCAACAATTGTTTCCTCCGGACAATATGTCCAAAGTAGGAGAGACGAAGCTTAGCCATCCTGGCCTCAAAGGAGCACTCTGGCTGCACTTCTTCCAAAACAGATCTATTGGTTCTTTTGGCAGTCCATGGCACTTTCAGTATTCTCCTCCAACACCACAACTCAAAGGCATCAATTCTTCTACGATCTTCCTTATTCACTGTCCAGCTTTCGCATCCATATGAGACTATTGAAAACACAATGGCCTGGGTCAGGTGCACCTTAGTCCTCAAGCTGACATCTCTGCCCTTCAATACTTTAAAAAGTTCCTGTGCAGCAGATTTGCCCAGTGCAATACGTCGTCTGATCTCTTGATTGCTGCTTCCGTGAGTGTTGATAGTTGATTCAAGAAGAATGAAGTCCTTGAGAACTTCAATCTTTTCTCCATTGATAAGAATGTTGTTTATTGGTCCAGTGGTGAGGATTTTTGTTTTCTTGACATTGAGATGTAATCCATATCGAAGGCTGTGCTCTTTGATCTTCATAAGTAAATGTTTCAAGTCCTCTTCACTTTCAGTAAGCAAGATTGTATCATCTGCATATCACAGGTTGTTAATGAATCTTCCTCCAATCCTAATGCCACGTTTTTCTTCATAGAACCCAGCTTCTCGTATTATTTGATCAGCATACAGGTTGAATAAGAATTGCTCCATAGGGCTTTTTTTTTTTTTTTTTAATTCTGTTGAGAATTTATACTGTAAAACACCAAGTTTCTACATGTAAAATTCAGTGATAACAATGGCATTCTTCAAGATGTGCAACTATTCTCACACTTCTTTTCTGAATTGTTCCTCCACTATTAACATAAATTCATTGCTGCCTGGGATTCCATTTGAGTTGCTGTTGTTAATTTGATCCCATATACTCTTAAAAAGAGCAGAATGCTCAAGGCAGACTTATTTTTTTGCTCGTAACTCCAATTACTATTTTGTTTTAAGATTTAAGGGAATATTTTTGGTTTCAGGTTTAAAGATCATCTTAGGACAATAGTTTCAGGGGTTCATCTAACCTTCATGGCTCCAGAAAGTCTGGAGTTCATAATTATTCAAAATTCTGTTTTCATTTTCTTTTTTTTTAGTTGCTGTTATTGAATTGTCCTTGTTCTGTTTGCCCTCTACTCGATTCCAACTCAAAGCACTACTATATAAAACAGTAGAACTGCCTCATATGATTTCCTAAGTAAACTTTTTTTTTTTCAACCACATAGGGATATATAATTATTTAAATAACCAAGGGGCACACTCTGGAAGCCTGCCTCCTGGCCTCCATCACACAGCCTTTCTCTTTCCATGAGTCTAGAGCCCTCAGCTGCTTAGTCTCTCCATGCCCTCATCTCTGCCTCCATCTCTGGTGTTGCCCATTCTCTGGTTAGGGTCCCACATTCAGCTCATACTCCTCTCAATGGTTCTATGGTCGTCTATTCCTGGACTGTAAGATTAACTATCTCATTCCACACCCCCTTATTGTTACACATCTTCTAGCTTTACAGTTGTGATCATTGCAATTAGGCATAACAATTACTACTGAATCAAATGAATCCTATCCCCATCTCCTTCCACCAGATCCATCTAGACAAGAGGAAAACTACAGTGGGGATTCTACCTTCCCCTGCACACTCAAAACTAAACTGCCTCTTGAAAATTTATAAGCCAGCCACTTCATGCCTTCCCATTTGAGGTAGCCAATGTTTAAGTTGCCTGTCCCTATCAACCCTGTGTACAGAGGGGATAGGTTTGATACCTGATGTGGAGACTCCCTCCCTGTCAGTTGGTATTTTGAGCTACTACATCCATAAGTATAGATCAAGTTCAACAAATTGCAGCAATTTATACTTGGTCCCTTTATCAAATTTCTTAATCTTCCTCTAGTTGAGTTCTGGTCATCAAACCATCAAAGCTAGGTTGAATGGGTACTATCTTCAAGTTTGGGTGTTCTTGTGCCTCTCTCCTTCCTTCAATCAGCTGGATGCTTCACTGTCAGCTCTATCCCTCGGTGGCTATGTCCTTGTCCATGGGCTCAGGAGTCCCCAAGTTTCACTACACTTCGGACCAAGTAGCACTTCCTCTTCTCTCTCTCACATCAAGGTTGACGGGAATGTATGGACCATGGTCAAACTCAGCCCATAATTTCATTTCTGCCTTTCCCCCATTTCCGCTCACAAGTAGAACAACGTGGTGTGGTGGCCAGCAGGCTTACATGCCTGCTCATGTATTCCCTTTGAGTTTCAGTCTTAGAGGGGGTTTGTCCTGAAGGGACTTAATTGCTTGCCTTGATGACTCCCTGGCAAACAACTTGGTTGTTCTTGTAGTAGCCATTCAAACTGCCATTTCTGTTTTTTGGATTTTTCCTGGTCTTTCTTTCAAGAAGTATTTTTTGTTCCTCTAGCCACTCCAGGCTGATATGTTTGCATTTTCTTTTGACCCAGATTCTTCTGTAGAATCTTTGATGAAAATATTCAGTAATAGTAGCTAGGCACCATACATTCTGGTCTTAGGTCAAAAGAGGCACTTTATGGAGGCAATTAGTCACACATTTCCATATCCTCCTCCTGTTGCTGACTTCTTGCTACAGGTGAATAGATATCAATTGTTGATGGCTTCCTGGAGATCAGTTTGCTCATTCTTGTAGTAGCCAGTCATGCTGACATTTTTGGTTTGGCTTTTTCCTGATGCTCTTTCTTTGAAGATGCATCTTCTGTCACTCTAGCTGTTTCAGGCTGGTCTGCTTGTCCTTGCTAGTGGAGATGTCCTACCTCAGAAGGTTCTGGATGGGACTCTGGATTCCACCTAAGGTCCTATACTCTGCAAAGGCTTTGCAAGAGGCCTATTTCACTGGGCAAGTTCTAGAATCTCTTTTAGGTGTTCCAATCAGTTATAGGCTGAAGACGGGCTTACAAGTTTTTCTGTGATCATGTTTCCAACATTCCTTTGTATCCCACTCAAATGTCTAAATTACAATAGTAGGCAAGGGAAACCAATATTCATAAGACAGTCAAGCATTTTAGTATTATTTCCCCTCTTCAAGCTATGCCTAGATCCCTGTATCACAGAGCCCTGTTGTTCCAAGGTTGAGTATGCATCACTATTACCTCTGTCCCACTTAGGTCATGCAATCCTGTCTGTTTACCCCTATCTATCTTGTTCTTCCGCCTCCTCCTCCTTCTTGTATTACCCTCCCCAACACCCGAACTAAATTCCCCACCCCAGCCCCAGTTGGTGGTTATCTTATATTACATTAACTCTTCCCTCCATTTAAGACAGTCTATTTTATCCTGTAATCTACCTAACTATCCCTGGATCTCTGGATCTCTGTTCCTCTGTGTTTACCTTCTTTCACATTGTAATTGTTTTGATCAGAGACTGACCTCCCAGATCCTCTGTTCTTATAATTTTATTCTGTTCTTGACTCTTCCATTTGTCAATTGAGATCAGGGTGATACTGTAGTTGTTGTCTGTTCTTGTTGGTTCTCAGTCCACGGAACTTCCTTTAGGATGTTTTTCATGGTAGGATTGGCTTTGGCATAATCCCTTACCTTCTGTTTATCCTGGAATGTTTTGATTATGCTGTCATATTTGATTGATAGCTTTGCTGAGTAGAGGATTCTTGGTTGGCAGTTTTTTCTTTCAGGGTTTTATATATGTCTCCCCATTACCTTCTTGCCTGCATGGTTTCTGTTGAGAGATCCGATCTTAATCTGATTTGCTTGCTTTTTTATGTTACACTTGTCTTTTTCCTAGCTGCTTTCAGGATTCTGTCCTTATCTTTGATTTTGGAGCATTTGATTATGATATGTCTTGGTGATTGTCTTTTAGGGTCTATCCTTCCTGGGGATCATTGAGCTTCTTGAATATTTACCTTTTCGCTTTTCAGGATGTTAGGAAATTTTTCTTCCAGAAGCTCTTCAACTATCTCCTCTGTGAACTTGTGTCCTCCTTTCTGTTCCTGAATGCTGATAAGTCTTAAGTTATTCCTCTTCATGTTGTCCAACATGAATCTTAGGCCTTCTTCAGATTTTTTT
>NW_006408522.1:36093795-36095863 GCF_000296735.1 Chrysochloris asiatica | reverse complement strand
TGTTGTTAAGTGCTGTTGAGTCCATTCCAACCCATAGTGACACTGGATAGGGTTTCTGAGGAGTAGCTGGTGAGTTTGAACCGCCGACCTTGCAGTTCAAACAACTTTGCAGTCTGGTGTATTAACCCATAGCACCACACTGGGTACTGCTTAACTTTTCAAACCTTTGACTCAGATTGGACACTGTCACTTTAATTTTGCTTCACATTGAAAGGATTATTGCATGATCTAATGTTAACACCTAACATAAAGACACGAAGTGACTGGATTACAAGGTTTCAAGAGGGAGTTTAGTATAAGAGTGTGTGGGGGAGTGCAGGGAGAAAGAGTCCCAACTGAATAGTTTTCATCTTGTCTAGATGGTTCTGGTAAAAAGAGATGGGGATAAGATTCTTATGATTCAATAGTGAGTAATTATTATCATGACTCATTGTGACTGTCACAATTGTAAAGGTAGAAGTGTTGTAACAAAAACTTGGGAGTAGTTAATCTTACAGTCCAGAAACAGAGTACCCTAGGACCATCAATGGAGAAGAGCACAAGCAGAATTGGGCCCTTATCCAGAGAAGCAGCGACAACAGAGATGGAGGCAGAAATGGGGACATGAGAGAGGGAGCAGCTGAGGACTCTAGATAAATGGAAAGAGAGGGACTGAGAGTTGGCAGCCGGGAGGCAGACTTGCAGAATGTGCCAAAGTTAAGACCAAACAATATATTGTGCTAACAACTTACATGTTTAAAAAAACAGTACACATAAATCTAAAAAAAAAAAGTTTTATTTCATTGAAAAATAACTACAGTTATTAACTAATAGCATATTGTTGTTGTTAAGTGCTGTTGAGTCCATTCCAACCCATAGTGACCCTGGATAGGGTTTCTGGTGTAAATAATTATATATGCAGGAGTGTTTAAAAAAAAAAAGAGCTAAAATGAATAGAGAGAAATACTGTTAACTGATGGCACATGGAGGGGGGATTATAATCATTATAATGAAATAAGTTGCATGATTTGTTGAACGTAAAACTGATGATCTGCTGCCCTGTTAACTTTCACTTAATTCACAGTAAAAACATTAAAAAAAAATATATGACATTGGTATAAAAGATGAATGATAAGTATAAGATAACAGGTACTACAGGTATGTTTATTTAACATCCATAAAACATTCTGTGAAATAGTACAAATAGTACAGTATGTGATTTGGACATTGCCATGAATTGAATTGCATCTCAAAATATGGATGCTGTAAGTTGACAGCTATGGATGATATTAATCATCCCTCATGATATAAACTGGTGTGATCAATCAGTTGTAAGTGAATTAGACTAGGATGCAACACCCTTATTCAGGTCACAGCTCTGATCTGATGATGTAAGGGAATTTTCTCTGGTGTGTGACCTGCATCACTTTCTATCCTACAAGAGATAAAGATAAAAGGAGAGAGAAGCTGGCAGAGAAACAAGGAACCTACTACCACCAAGAAGGAAGAGCCAGGAGCACAGTGCGTCCTTTGATCCAGAGTCCCTGCCCTGGGAAATTTCTAGGCCCAGGGAAAAACTGGGGCCAAAACATGTGGAGATCTCCAAGGAATACAGGACTCACAGCTGTTGAAAAGAGACAAGGACCTTTCCCTTAGAGTCAATAGAGAGAAAACCTTCCCCTAGAATTAATGCCCTGAATTCAGACTTCTAGACCCCCACCTCCCAAGCTGGAGTCCAGGTGTGGTGCTGTGGGTTAAAACATTGGACTGCAATGTTGGTTTGAACCACAAGGTCGGCAGTTCAAGTTCACCAGCCTCTCCTCAGAAACCCTATACAGAGTTGTTATGGCACTTAACACAAGAAGCTGTGAAATCATAAATTTCTGCTTGTGTAAACCACCCTTTTGTGAATTTCTGTTATAGCAGCACAAGATACAAATGTAAAAATGCCATATAAAATAAAATCTTTTGGAAGAGAGGGCATATGCACAAGAACACCCACACTTGCAGATAATACCCACTTGACCTTGCTTCAATGAGTAATCTGATGAAATTTGATGAACTTGACCTACACCTATGGAAGCAGTAG
>NW_006408522.1:36069538-36092271 GCF_000296735.1 Chrysochloris asiatica | reverse complement strand
GGTGATGATGCATGGACGGGATGGTAACTATGGCAATTAAACGATGTATGATAGAATGAATGTAAAACTAATGTTCTCCCATGTAAACTATCGCACAATTCACAATAAAACATTTATTAAAAAACAAAAACTATGGCACCATGATCATAAATGTCATTGGATATTGTCCAAACAGACCTGAGGTGGTATCTGTATTCATTCACATTTATACTTGGGGATTTAATTTGCTGTTCTGTCTAACTTGTGGAAATAAAAAGTGAATCATTTCCATTTTCCAGCAATATGCATTCACAACTATAAATTTACCTCCAAATATCAGATAACTATATCCCACAAGTTTTGCTATGTCAATTTTTTATTATTTATACTTTAGTTAAAAATATTTTACAAAATATGTTCTAATTTCTTCTTTGACCTACAGGTAATTTAGTGCCTTGTCTCATTATTCCACCTAAACAGCTCTTGTTTGTTTGTCATATTCCTGTGGTAAATATATTGGACTTTTTTAGCCTTTATTTTGGCTCCTAAGTAACTGGGGACACTGTTAGCTACTTCATTGAAATATCCTTTTCCTTTGGCTTCCAGAAAACAACAGACATGGTTTTCTTCCTATTCAAGTGATAATAGTTGCTCCTTTCTTCTTATTTCTCTTCTAAAAGTTTCAGGGCACTGAGTTACTTTGCATGGATCTTCAAACCATGCATGGTATTATGACTTCCACAAAATGATTGGGTGGGTCTATGCAAATAAGGTGTTTGGGACCCACCAAAGGGACTATATAGCCAGGGAACAATGCAAATAATATGCATGGAATCCAGACTTCCAGCAAAATGGTCAACTAGGTAGAGGCACCACACAGACCCTCTACAACAAAGATATGAAAGACCAAATGAAACAGACACAGATGAAAATCCTGAAACCTTGAACCTTAGAGGAAAGGTTAGAGAAAGGGATTGAGTGCTTGTTGGGAGAGTAAGTTAAGCAGGGAAGGTGAAAAAGGGAGACTGACCGGTGGTGAATAGCTGACCAGATTCAGTGCAACCATTTCTTATGAGCAGCTCTGGTGGCAGAAGGTGGCCTGGCAGAAGAGATTCACACAGGTGACAGGAAAGGTGCAAATCTGCCTTTTTCCCCATGCTCCCCTGGTGACCAGATAAATGGCCAGCTCCCACCCTGATCCATGCCCAGCTCAACCCTGCTCTCTGGAAGTTCAGAGCCATGTGGTTGGAAGACAAGCCAGTGTGAGGTGGTAGCCTGCTATGCTAATTTGGTGCCTGGATTCAGGTGGGCTTGGCTCCAGACCTACAGAACCCACAGAGCCAGTAGTCCAGCATTTAACGAGTCATCTTGCCCACAGCTGCCCTATAGTGCTAATAGACACACAAACCAGCTCCATCAAGGGCCTCCTCAAACTACGTTTGGATTGAGTGCCCTGAATATAGTAACACCTTTATCTGTAGGAATTCCATCTAGGACCAGGAACTCCTCTGTCACATCTCACCTCATGAGTTCCTTGACTTGTAGGAGGCCTTTGGAGTTTTCTCCTCCCCAAGTCCAACAACTGTACTGGTTTTGTTTTGTTTTGTTTTCTTGGAGGGTTGATTTTTTTTTCCTTTTGTTGTTTCATTGTTTTTGTTCATTCTTCTCTTTCTATTCCTAATAATTTTATCCTTCCTATCTCTGTTTTTGTTTTTCCTTCTTTTCTTTTGTTTATTTCCTCTTTGTTTTCCCCTTTTGATATTTCTTTACTACTCTCTACTCTCTTTTCATCTTCCCTCTCCCTGGTTTTTCTAAATGTTTGTTTTTACTTCTTTTATTTTCTCTATTATTTTTCTCTTCTATAACTCCATTTTCCTATTCCTCTTTTCTCTTTTTCACTATTATATTATTTTTATTTCTTTTTTCTCTTTTGTTATTTTCATTTATTTCATTTTATTCTGTTTTTCATTGTTTGTTTATTCTGTTTCCTGGTATGTGTGTGGGGCGGAAGGAGGCTTTTCCTCTTTTCCGCCCAATTGGAGACAGCAACTGTACTCATACAGCCTAGCTACAACCTTACTTTCCTACAGCTTCACCAACTGCACAAGAGCCAATATCAGTTCCTATACCCCCTGACCAACAATAGACAGCAACCAACACCAGCCAAAGTCACCCTAAACTGAGGTTCAAGTATGGTGAATGGAGAATGGTACATATGCTTCCATTCTCTGACTACACCCACAGGGGACATCTGGTGAGAGCCTAAGAAAACATCAGCATATGATCATCAATTAAATACAGATACAACAACACCACAATGTCCCAGAGACAACAGACAATTTTAGCTCACACAAAGAAACAAGTGATACTGTCATAAACCAAGGACCAAATTGTAGAGCTAGAAAACATTTCTGAGGAAGAAAAGGTAATTAAAAAGAAAAATGATGAGGAAGAAAAACTAAATGAAAAAGAAATCACAAGAATGATATTTAGGTACTTTAAATGATTGACAGAAAGATTGAGGAAAGTAAGGAGAATATAGAAAAAACTTAAGAATAATTCAGGAAAACACTACAAGAACAAACAGACAAAATAAATGCAAAATTTGAAACAATGCAAAACCTGCAATTAGAAATCCAGAAGATTAATATTAAGATTTCAGGAATGGGCAATACATTTAAAGGGCAAAGGAGTAGAAGCAAAGCAAGGAAGCCCAAATTAGTGAGCTTGAAGATAAACCTCTCAATACTAGCACGCTACAAGAACCATCAGAAAAAATAATTGGAAAAAATCCAAAGAAGCCTAAGAGTTATGTGGGATACCATGAAAAGGAATAATTTATGGGTGAATGGAATTCCAGAACAGGAAGAGACAATATAAAGCACAGAAAAATTGTCAAAGAATTGTTGAAAGAAAACTTCCCTAACTTCATGAAAGACAAGAAATACAAGAAGCTGAAAGAACCCCAAACTGGATATATTCCGAAAGAAAATTACCAAGACATATCATAATCAAACTTTCTAAAATCAACAACAAGAAAAGAATCCTGAGAGAAGTTTGGGGAAAATGAAAAGTTATCTACAAAGGAAAACCAATAAAACTAAGCTCTGATTTCTCAGCAGAAACCATGTAGGCAAGAAAAAAATGGAATGACATATACAAAACTCTGAATTAAAAAATTGCCATCTAGAGATGATGATGTGGAGAGATGGAGCAGTTGGGGACTTTAGACACAGAGAGGGAGAGGGGCTGTGTGCTGATGACTGGGGGGCAGGCTTGTAGTGTATATACCCTTTAGTTGGTTGATGATGCATGGAGGGGATTGTAACCATGGCAATTAAATGATATACAATAGGATGAATATAAAACTAATGTTCTCCCATGTAAACTATCACATAATTCACAATAAAACATCAAAAAAACTTTGCCATCTAAGAATCATATACCCAGCAAAGCTGCCCCTCAAATATTATGGCAAAATTAGGACACTTCCAGATAAACAGAAATTAAAGGAATTTGCCATGAAAAGAACAACTTTACCAAAAATGCTAAAGGATGTTCATTGGACTGAGAACCAACAACCCAAAACCACCACCTGAGATTAACATACATAACTAACTACACAACCCAGAAATCCATCCAGATATGTTGTCATGTTGGTTTTAAGTGCCATCGAGTTTGTTCCAACTCATGGCAACCCTATATAGTGTTTCTGAGGAGTGAGTGGCTGGTGGGTTTGAACTACTAACCTTGGAGTTCAAACCCATTTTGTGGGCCAGTGCTTATCCTTCAGCAGCACACCAGGACTCTCAATCCAGATAATGTTGTTAAGTGCTGTTGAGTTCATTCCAACTCATTGTTGTTGTTGTTAGGGGCCATCAAGTCGCTACCGACTCATTGCGACCCTTTGAACAGCAGAATGAAACACTGCCAACCTCACAATCATTGGCATGTTTGAGCCCACTGATACTGCCACTTTGCCAATCCATCTCGCTAGGGCTCTTTCTCTTTATCTCTGACCCTCCACCCTACCAAATATGATATCTTTCTCCAGTGACTGGTCCCTCCTGACAATATGTCTGAAGTACAAGAGACGAAGTTTGGCCATCTTGGCCTCCAAGGAGCACTCTGGCTGCACTTCTTCTAACACAGATCTGTTGGTTCTTTTGGCAACCCATGGCACTTTCAATATTCTCTTCCAACACCATAACTCATAGTGACCCTGTATTTCTAGAAATGCATGTCCTACCTAAACTAGCACAGACTGAAATAGAAAACTTGAACAGCCCTATAACTAGAGAGTATGGAGTCCTGGTGTGGTACTGCAGGATAATGCAATGGACCCTAAGGTTGGTTGAACCATAAAGTCAATGGTTCAAATTCACCAGCTACTTCTCAGGAACCCCGTACAGGGTCACTATGAGTTGGAACTGACTCAATGGCACTTAACAACAGCAACAACAAAACAAGAGAAGATCAAGTCACTAATAAAAAAACCTTCCTAACTAAAAGAAGTCCAGACCCAGACGACGTTACTGGTAAATTCTACCAAACATTCAGAGAAGAATTGACACAAATTCTCCTCAAACTATTCGATAATATAGAAAAGGATGGAAACTCCCAAATTCATTTTATGAATCAAGCATAACTCTGATACTGAAACCAGGTAAAAACACCACTAAAACAGAAAATTATACATCAATATCCCTCATGAACATAGATGTAAAAATTCTCAACAAAATCCTAGCTAATAGACTCCAATAATATATCACACACACAAAAAAATCATGATCAAGTGGGATTCATACCAGTAGGCAGAGATGGTTCAATATTAGAAAAAACAATCAATGTAATCCACCACATAAATAAAACAAAGGGAAAAAAAATCACATAATCATATCAATTGATGCAGAAAAGGTATTTGTCAAAGTCCAACACTCATTCCTGATAAAAACATTCAACAAAATAGGAATAGAAGGGAAATTCCTCAACATAATTATAAACATATATACAAAACCTGGAGTTCTAGTGTGGCCCTGTAGGAGAAGCACTAGACCACAAAGTCAGTCTGAACCACAAGGTCAGCTCTTCAACCAGCCACTCCTCAGAAACCCTATATAAGATCACTGAGGTGAAACTGACTTAACAGCACTTAATGACAACATAAACAAAACCGCCAGCCAACATCACTTTCAACAGTGACAAACTGCAGCCATTCCCCTTGCAAACAAGAATTAGACAAGGATGGCCTCCTATTCAATATCGCAAGGTTAGTTGGATGTGGAACGTGGAACTGGCCGTGTTTTGTTCTGTTGTGCATAAGGTTAAGAGTTGAAACCAATACAATAACCCTAACAACAACAGCAACTCCATCTCAACATGGGGTCCATACATCTTTTTTTTAATTTTTTTTTTGATTGATTGAAAATTTACAGAGCGGAACATCAGTTTTACATTCAACAAATAATATATTTTGCGACATTACAATGATTGCCGTCTCCTCTATGTACTATCAGTTAACAGTATTTACCTCTATATCATTTACTTCTTGCACTCCTCCCTGTGTCTCTTGTTACTTTCATCTTTCCTCTCCAACCTCCCTCTTGTATTTTGTTTGCTGTCTCACCTATGTTAACATGTATTTACCCTATATCCTGAGGCTAATTCCCTCTCCAACACTGTAACCATTAAAGTTTCTTTCTTTTTTTTTTTTAAGAAAGTTTCTTTTATCAAGAAAAACTTTTCTTAACTTTTTACAACAGTGGTTTCATATAATATTTGTCATTTTGAAATTGACTAGATTTCACTCAGCGTAATATCCTTCAGGTCCATTCATGTTGTGAAGTGTTTTGCAGATTCATCATTATTCTTCAGTGTTGTGTAGCATTCCATTGTGTATATGTACCAAAGTTTATTTAGCCATTCTTTTGTCAATTGACATTTAGGCTGTCTCCATCTTTTTGCTATTATGAATAATGCTGCAATGAACGTGGATGTGCATAGATCTATTCATGTGACAGCTCTTACATCTTCAGGATATGTACCAAGTAGAGGCATTGCTGGAACACAGGTATTTTGTAGTTCCAACTTTTAAGAATGTGCTGTACCATTTTCCACAGTGACTGCATCATTTTATAGTCCCACCAGCAATGTAGGGGTGCCTAGTCTCTCTCCAGCTTTTTTGTCTTCTAATTTTTTTGAGCTTTGCTATTAATGTTGGAGTAAGATGCTATCTCATTATTGTTCTCTGTAGGATATGCATTGGACAGCAAAATAGATTTGAAGTGCAAGTCTGGTGGTTCAATTCCAGCAGCTGTTCCTCAGAAACCCTATACAGGGTGGGTATGAGTTGGAAATGACTCGATGGCATTTATCAACAATAATGGCTAATGATCGTGAACATTTCTTCATGTTTGTTGGCTGCCTGAATGTCTTTTTTGGTGAAGTGTCTGTTCATGTCCTCTGTCCATTTTTCAGACTGTATTATTTGTCTTCTTGTTGAGGTGTTGATGTGGTCTATAAATTTTGGAGAGTAGTCCTTTATCTGATACATGGTTGCCAAATATTTTTTCCAATCTATGGGGTCTCTTTTTACTCTTTTGATGAACTTCTTTGATGCATGTGTCTAATGTTCAAAAGGTCCCAGTCAGTTATTTTGTCGTTTGTATGTTTTCACTTGTGTGAAATGTGCCATGTATCAGAGCCTCTAAAATTTTCCCTATTTTTTCAAAAATAATCTTTATAGCTCTAGACTTTACATTTAGATCTTTAATTCATGTTGAGACAATTTTTGTATATGGTGCGATATATGGGTCTTGTTTCATTTTTCTGCAAATGAATTTCCAATTTTGTCAGCACTATTAGACCCCCAAGGAGCTCTGGTAGCATAGTGGTTACAAGTCAGGCTGCCAACCGCAAGGTCAGCAGTTAGAAACTACCAGCGGTTCCATGGGAGAAAGATGAGGTGTTCTGCTCCCATAAAGATTTACAGCCTCGGAAACCCTGTGCAGGGTCACTATAAGTCGGAACCGACTCCACGGTACTTCACAACAACAACAACAACATTAGACTCCCGGCTAGATGGATTGGCAATGTGGCAGCATCAATGGGCTCAAGCGTGGCAACAATTGTGAGGTTGGCCCAGGATCGGGCAGTGTTTTGTTCTGTTGTGCATAGGGTCGCTATGAGTTGGCACCAACTCAATGGCACCTAACAACTACAATTTGTTGAAGAGACTATCTCTTCCCTATTTAGTGCATTTTGGGCCCTTGTCAAAGATCAACTGACTGTAGGTAGATGGATTTACTTCTGGATTCTTAATTCTTTCATTGTACCAGCACCAGGCTATTTTGACTCTTGTAGCTGTGTAGCAGGCTTTGGGAGTTCAGGTGTAGCACTGTAGGATAAGCAACGAACTGCAAGTTTGGGTGGAACTACAAGGCTGGTGGTTCAAACTCAACAGTCACTCTTAGGAAACCCTATACAGGGTCGCTATGAGTCAGAACCAACTCAAGGACACTTAACAACAACAGTAAGTTTTGAGATTGTGAAATGAGAGGCCTTCTACCTGGTTCTTTTTTTAGTAATGCTTTGAATATCCAGGGTCTCTTTCATTTGCATATAAAATTAGTGATTAGTTTTTACATCTCTTTAATGATGTTGGGATCTGGATTGGGATTGAATTGTATCTATAGATTGCTTTGGGTAGTGTTGACATGTTCACAATGTTAAGTCTGATAACATTCGTGATATATTCCCCCATTTCTGCAGGTCTCTTTTGGTTTCTTGTAAAAGTGTTTTATAGTTTTCTTTCCTTTTCTATTTTTTTTTTTTAAGTTTTAATTGTGAATTGAGTGATAATTTCAGGGCAGATCATCAGTTCTACACTCAGCGAATCATATTTTGTTTCATTGCAATGATTACAATCCCCTCCATGCACCATCGGTTAACAGTATTTGCCTCTATTTTATTTTCTTTCTCTCTCTCTCTCTTTTTTTTTTTTTTTTTTTGAGGTACACAAAACACACAGAAAGTATATATTCATTTAAACTACTAAAGGGCACATTTTGCAAGTCAACGTCCTGCATGCAGGCACACAGCCTTTCTCATTCCATAGGTCTAGAGTCCTCAGCTGCTCTATTTCTCTATGTCATTGCCTCTGCTTCTGTCTCTGATGTCATTGCTTCTCTGGTTAGGATCCATGCTCTGCTCATGCTCTTCCCTCTTGATGGTCCTAGGGTCCTTTGTTTCTGGAATAAAAGATTAACTACTTCCCCCTTTTTGTTTAATATCTTCTTTACAGTTTACAGTTGTGACAATTGCAATTAGTCATGATACCAATTGCTCACTATTGGATCAAAAGAATCTTATCCCCATCCTCCCCCATCCATTAATTTTCTTGCTGAGGTTTTGGAATTTTCTAAGTATAAGATCAGATTGTCTGCAAAATGAAATAATTTTATTTCTTCTTTGCCAATTTGGATGCCTTTAATTTCCCTTTTTGATTTACAGTTCTGGCTAAGACTTCCAGCACAATATTGAATTGTTGCTTTTGTTAGGTGTCATTGAGTAAGTACTGACTTACAACAACCTTATACACAACAGAACGAAACACTTCCTGGTCCTGGGCCAACCTCACAATCTTTGCTATGCTTGAGCCCATTGCTGCTGTACTGTGCCAGTTCATCTCCTTGGGGGTCTTCCTCTTTTCCAATGACCTTCCACTTTACCCCTCCTTTCAGCAAACAAGGTTGTATCATTTGCATATCACAGGTTGTTAATGAGTCTTCCTTCAATCCTGATGCCACGTTCTTCTTCATATAATCCAGCTTCTCAGATGATTTGTTCGGCATGCAGATTGAATAAGTAGGGTGAAAGCATGCAACCTTGGCACACACCTTTCCTAATTTTATTTTAATTTTAATTTAGGTTTGATTTATTTAAGTTTAGTGTTAATTCTAGAGTCCTGGTGTAGCATTGTGGGCTAATGTACTGGACTGCAAAGTCAGTTTGAACTGCAAGGTCAGCAGCAGTTCAAGTTCACTAGCTGGTCCTAGGAAAACTTGTACAGGGTGACTGAGTTGGAACTGACTCGACAATGTTAATTCCATACTGTGTTTCAGTGAGAACAATACAAGTTCTGTATCTGTGGCTCCATTTAGATATCCAGTAGTACTGGTAACATAGTGGTTATGAATCGGGCTGCTAATCTCACGGTCAGCAGTTCAAAACTACCAGCTGTTCGTGGGAGAAAGATGAGGCTTTCTGCTCCTGTAAAGATTTACAGCCTCGGAAACCCTGTACAGGGTCATTATGAGTCGGAACCGAGTCCACAGCACATAGTAACACCGGTACAAATTAGCTTCAAGTTTTACTTATTGAAAGAAAGAGGTTGAACGAGTGAAGAAGGATGCGGTAGGGTAGGGGTGGGGATATTCCAGAGAGAGAGGGAAGGAGAAGAAACAAAGAATTGAACACACATGCAGAAAGCCTCATCTTCCAAGGAACAGCTGGTAGTTTTGAACTGCTGACCTTGAGGTTAGCAGCCTCATTCGTAACTACTCTGCTACCAGAACTGTTACTAACTAGCAGCATGCTATTCAGCAACATTGCAGCAAAGTTTGAAACACTTTTTACAGCAAAACCATTACAATAAACTCCCCGAACAACCTTTAACCACCTTAAACACCCAATTAATTTTAAACATTGGTAAAAAAATTCTATTTAAACACCTTTCCTAACTTTAAGCCATTCAGCGTCCCCTTGTTCTGTTTGAATGATTGACTCTTGGCTTATGTACAGGTTTCTCATGACCACAATTAAATGTTCCAAAATACTCATTCTCCACAATGTTGTTCACACAGTTTAAGGCCTTTCTATAAACAATAAAGCACAGATAAACATCTTTCTGGTATTCTCTACTTTCAATCAAGATTCATCTGATGTCAGCAGTAATATCCTTCACTCCACATACTATACTGGATCCAGCTTGAACCTCTGACAGTTCCCTGTCAATGTACTGCTGCAAAGTTTTTGAATTATCTTGAGCAAATTTTACTTGTATGTAATATTTATGATATTGTCCAATGATTTCTAAATTCCATTGGGTCACCTCTCTTTGGAATGGGCACAAATACGGATTGCTTCTAATCAGTTGGCCAGGTAGCTGACTTCTAAATTTCTTGGCATAGATGAATGAGTGCCTATAGTGCTGCATCAGTTTGCTGAAAGATTTTAATCTATATTCCATCAATTCCCAGACTCTGGTTCTTTGCCAATGACTTTGCACCTTGGATTTCTTCCTTTGGTACCATTGGCTCTTTATCAAATGGTTGAACATCAACCATTTCTGTTTGGTACAGTGACTCTGGGTTTTCCTTACATCTTCTTTTGATGCTTTCTGCATCACTTAATATCTTGCCTATAGAATCCATCAAGATTGCAAGTTGGGGCTTGACTTTTACTTCAGTTATTTCGGCTTGAGAAATGCAGAGTATGCTCTTCCCTTTTGGTTTTTTAATTTCAGGTCTTTGCATATTTCAATGAGTACTTGACTTTGTCTTCTCAAGCTGCCCTTTGAAATTTTCTGTTCAACTCTTTTTATTTTCTCATTTCTTTCATTTGTTTTAGCATCTCTACACTGGAAAACATGTTTCAGAGTCTCTTCTGACATCATTTGATCTTTGCCTTTTTCTTTTCTTTTTAACAACCTTTTACTTTCTGCCTGTATTATGTTCTTGATGTCATCCAACAACTCTCCTGGTCTTTATTCATTAGTGTCTAATGCATCAAATCTGTTCTTGAGATGATCTCTAAATTCAGGTGAGATCTGTTCAAGGTCAATTTTTGGCTCTTGTGGACTTGCTTAATTGTCTTTAGCTTCAGTCTGACTTGCATATGAGCAATTGATGATCTGTTCCAATCTGCCCTGGCCTTGTTTTGACTGATGATATGAAGCTTTTCTACTGTCTCTTTCCACAGATGTAGTCAGTTTGATTTCTGTATATTCTGTCTGGTGAGGTCTGGGTGTATCATCAACTTTTATGTTGTTTAAAATGGTATTTGCAATGAAGAAGTCATTGGTCTTGCAAAATTCTTTCATGCAATCTCCAGCATCATTTCTATCACTAAGGCCATATTTTCCAGTTACTGATCCTTTCTCTTTGCTTTTAACCTTTGCATTCCAATCAGCAATAATGATCAATACATCTTGATTGCATGTTGTTAGATCAATTTCACACTGAAGAAGTTGGTAGAATTCTTCAGTTTCATCATCACTGACTTTACTGGTTGTTGCATAAATTTGAATAAAACTGGTATTAACTGATCTGCCTTGTAGGCCTATGGTATTATACTATTACAGACAGCATTATGTTTCAAGATAGATCTTGAAATGTTCCTTTTGATGATGAATGTGATGCCATTCCTCTTCAATTTGTCATTCCTAGCATAGTAAACCATGACTGTCAGATTCAAAATGATCAATACCAGTCCATTTCAGCTTACTAATACTTTGGATACTGATCTTTATGTGTTTCATTTCATTTTTGGTAACTTCCAATGTTCCTAGATTCATATTTCATACATTCCATGTTCTGATTATTAATGGATGTTTACAGCTGTTTGTCTTCATTTTGAGTTGTGCCACATCAGCTAATTAAGGTCCATTAAAAGCAGAGAATATCAGAAAGATGTTTACCTGTGCTTTATTGACTATGCAAAGGCTTTTGATTGTGTGGATCATAACAAGCTATGGACAAAATTGTGAAGTATGAGTATTCCAGAACACTTAATTGTGCTCATGAGGAACCTGGACCTGGACCAAGAGGCAGTTGTTTGAACAGAACATAGGAACACTGCTGGCAACAGCATATGCAAGCACTGAGAAGCTGTGGCCCTGTGACCACATGGGCAAAAATCCAATTCCGAGGCCCTCCTCAGAATTGCAAGCCATGGACCCTGAGGGTCAAAGAAGTGACCCCCTGAAGTCCCAGGTTCATGGCCTTTGGTGAACTCACTGACCAGCCACCTTTGTGTAATTCTTTCTGATTGTACTTTTGTGTATTCTGTACTTGTCCTTTATGCTCTTAACTCCGATAATTGTAGCTTCTGGGAAAATGGTCTCTTATGATGAAAAGAATGATTCCTTTAATGGCACTATTGTAAATGTCACTGCTTTGAAGGTATTGGCAGTACTTGAGGTATTGGGAACAAAATATTTCTGGGGGGCAAGTTCTGGCCACCAAGCTAGTATGTCAAAACTGTTTTTGATCAAATTATATAGTCATGTTTGATATTAACTAAAAATAAGAGCTCTTGATGTCCATTTACAAAACTGAACTTCCCCCTAGAACCGAGTCAGTAAAGCTTCCTCATATGACTCAGAAGGAACAAGAACAAGAGTACTAAAGAATTAGGTAAAAGAATTCAGGAGGAAACCTACCCAAGGCATTTGAATAAAATAAAATAGCAGACTATAGAAAAACTTGTATGAAGAACAATAATGGCAGCCCCTTCAAGCTGCTCCCGGGTATAATCAGTTTGACTCAAATGCTCTCCTCCCTCCGGAAGAAATACAGAAATGTAATAGTAATGAGTGTTGTAGTATCTAGATGTGGAACCTGGAATAGGATAAAGGAATATAGAGAAAAAGATCTTACATATCTGGGAAGGTTGAGCTTTGTCCTTGGCCTCCCCCAGATTAGTGACTTGTAACCTTTGTAACCCTGCCTAAAAACAAAAATACGTACCCTTTGCTTGCAAAATGTTTAAAGAGAATTAAAATTCTTGGGGAAAAGCCTGATTTAACTTTTCAATTGAATTTTCCTAAGTCCCCCACCTCACCCACCTGTGATTAGACCATGTGCCTCAAGTAAACTGCACGTAGCTTCCCTGGGTCATGAGGACCTAGAGGTCAATGTATAAACTGTAATGGATTGCTTAAACTTTTACATGATAATGATCTTAGATTAGCACAGAACTCATGATGTTCACAAAATGTCTTAAGAATTTTTGTGAATCACTAAAATTTGTCTTAAATGAATAACCACATTTTTCTGTAATGAACACCCATCCTTTTTACTTCCTTCTATGTGAAAATAAAAGATTGAGGTAGAGTTAGTTCTGCATGCATTCTTGGCAGCAGGACTATTCTGTCTGTCAGCTTGCATCAAATATGTGTGTCTGTGTCTTTTGTCTTTAATCTTTTTCTCCCGCCTTCCAGACATCTCATCTTCATGAAGCCCACCCCCGTCAAGGCTGGACTCCAACAGAACATTGAATGGTTTAAAATTAACAAAGGTGTGTGACAAGGTTGTATTCTTTCACCATACTTATTCAACCTGTGTGCTGAGCAAATAATCAGAGAACCTGGCTTATATGAAGAAAAACGTGGCATCAGGATTGGAGCAAGACTCATTAACAACCTGCGATATGCAGATGATACAACCTTGCTAGCTGAAAGTGAAGAGGACTTAAAACATTTATTGATGAAGACCAAAGAGCACAGCCTTCGGTATGGATTACATCACAATGTCAAGAAAACAAAAATCCTCACCACTGGGCCAATAAACAACATTCTTATCAATGGAGAAAAGATTGAAGTTGTCAAGGACTTCATTCTTCTTAGATCAACTATCAACACTCACAGAAGCAGCAGTCAAGAGATCAAACGACATATTGCATTAGGCAAATCTGCTGCACAGGAACTTTCTAAAGTGTTGAAGAGCAAAGATGTCAGCTTGAGGACTAAGGTGCGCCTGACCCAAGCCATGGTATTTTCAATAACCTCATATGCATGTGAAAGCTAGACAGTTAATAAGGAAGACTGTAGAAGAATTGATGCTTTTGAGTTATGGTATTGGAGGAGAATATTGAAAGTGCCATGGGCCACCAAAAGAACCAATAAATCTGTTTAGGAAGAAGTGCAGCCAGAGTGCTCCTTGGAGGCCAGGATGGCCAAACTTCGTCTCTCATACTTCAGACATATTATCAGGAAGGACCAGTCACTGGAGAAGGATCTCATGTTTGGTAAGGTGGAGGGTCAGAGAAAGAGAGGAAGATCCCCAATGAGATGTATTGGCCAAGTGGCAGCATCAATGGACTCAAGTGTGGCAACAATAGTGAGGATAGCCCAGGATCACGCAGTGTTTCACTCTGCTGTGCATAAGGTTGCTATGAGTTGGTACCTAACAACAACAACAACAAGGCTTTACTCCATTCATGTCATCATGGTCAACTCTACTTTGAGGTGGTAGCTCTTCCCAGTAGTATTCAGAGTGCTTTCCAAACTGAGGGACTCATCTTCCGGCACTCTATCTGACAATATTCTGGTGCTATTCATCATGTTTCAATATTCAATATTCTGGTGCTCTCTGTCAGTGTTTCCCGGCTTTTTATAAGGTTTTCAGTGGTTAAACATTCCAAAGTAGTGTGCCTCTCCTTCTTCCTAGACTGTCTGAATCCGAAAGCTTACCTGAACCCTGTCCTCCATGAATTACCCTGCTGATTTAAAATACCAGTGGAATAGCTTCCAGCATCACAGCAAAACGTGAGCCACCACAGTATGACAAACTGACAGAAGAGCGGTGTTAAGGTGAAGCAGGATATGGAAGTAAGGTGTATGAAACCTAATAAAGGGATTTGTCAATTTTTCCATCATAGTATGTTTAAAAAGAGAGCCAATTCCTGAGCACAGCAGACCTCACTACAAGAAATGGGAACGGAGTGCATCTCTTGGACCAGCAGTCCTATGCTGAAAACTCTTAAATCAGGAGACAGCAAGAGACAAGAAACCAGACACAGTGAGAGAAGTGGTAACAGAGAAATGTCAGCAGCAGAGCTAGGAGACTGGAACAAGGAGGCTATGATGGGTTTCCCAACCCACTGAGAAAGGCAGCTACATTGGGTGTGCTGACCCACAGAGCAAGAGAGCTTAGTGCCTTCAAGAAGGAGGTTTCCTAGTAGAATGGAGCACGAAATATCCAAGAATTTGTTGGTGAATCTAAAGAACTTTGTAACACTTTCCCAAGTAGGGCAGAGGCCAAGGAGCCGAGAGAGGCACAATCAATAAATTATCCTGACTGAAGAACTATGTTGTTGTTGTTGTTGTTAGGTGACACCGAATCGGTGCCAACTCATAGCAACCTTATGCACAGCAGAACGAAACACTGCCTGATCCTGGGCCAACTGCACTATTGTTGCCACGCTTGAACCCATTGAAGCTGCCACTTGGCCAATCTATCTGATTGGGGGTCTTCCTCTTTTTCTCTGACCCTCCACCTTACCAAACATGATATCCTTGTCTAGCGACTGGTCCTTCCTGACAATATGTCCAAAGTATGAGAGATGAAGTTTGGCCATCTTGGCCTCCAAGGAGCACTCTGGCTGCACTTCTTCCTAAACAGATCTGTTGGTTCTATGGGCAGACCACGGTACTTTCAATATTCTCCTCTAACTATAAATTGAGTCATTCCAAACCCTAAATTGTAACCTCACTTCACTAATGGAATCCTGGTGTGTCACTGTCGGATAAGCATTGGACTGTGAACTATGAAGTTGGCAGTTCAAACCCACCAGTCATTCCTTGCTAACCCTATACAGAGTTGCTATGAGTCAGAACTGACTCCACAGCACTTAACAACCACAAGGCTGGTGGTTCAAACCGACCAGCCTCTCCTTGGAATGCTGCTCACTGCTAGACCTCTGCACGTCTCACTGCCCATGGCCACTACACAATCCCATTTGAGTTGGTTGCCTTCCAGCAGACAGCCTATGCCTTCAAGCTGTTAAAAAATAGAGAAGAAGAAGAAAAAAAAAAAAAAAAAAAACAACCCTGAGGAAGACAGTAACTCTTTAACCACCCTTTCTTATAAAACAAGAAACCATCATCAACAAGTCATGTTATACTACCAAAGGTAATTTAATTAAATTGTGGCCAGTGTGCACACTACTTTCCTAATCTCAGCGATCCAGAGTTTATTTTACCATTTATTTCCATATACTGGACATTTAGTAGTTGTTGTTAAGCGCTGTGGCTTCAGTTCCAACTCATAGTGACCCTGTGTAGTTAGTTTCCAAGGAGTGGCCAGTGGGTTTGACATTTAGTATTGGTGGTGGTGTGCCGTGGAGTCAGTTTCGACTCACAGCAACCCTGTATAGGGTTTCTGAGGCTGTCAATCTTTACAGGAGCAGAAAGCCTCATCTTTCTCCCACGGAACTGATGGCAATTTCCAACTACTGACCTTGAGATTATCAATCCGACTATGCTCCCAGAGCTCCATTCATAGTTAAACATCCTATAAATATCAAAATAAAAAAATAGGGCCAGTCACCTGAATTTTTTGGCATTCTAGTTCAAGTCAGTTGCTCATATTTAGTATTGGCAGTAAAGGTACTGCTAATCAAAAGATCTACAATTGGAACCAACCAGTTGCTCCAGGGGCAAAAGATGTGTCAATCTGCTTCCATAAACATTACAACCTTGGCAATCCTGAAGGGCAGTTCTACTTGTACGTTTTATAAAGATTTTATAAAGGTCACTGCGTAGTGGTTACGAATCGGGCTGCGAGAATCAAGGTCAGCAGTTCGAAACTACCAGTTGTTCCGCGGGAGAAAGATGTAAAGATTTACAGCCACAGAAACCCTGTACAGGGTCGCTATGAGTCAGAACCGACTCCACGGCACATAACAACAACACAACAATGAGTCAGAAGGAGTCCTGGTGTGGTGTTGTGGGCTAATGCGTCAGACTGCAAAGTCATTTGAACTGCAAGGTCAGTGGTTCAAGCTCACTAGCTGCTCCTTGGAAACCCTATACAGGGTTGCTATGGGTCGGAATCGACTCGATGGCACTTAACAACGAGTCAGAATCTACTGATGGCAGTGGGTTTGGGGTGGCGCGCAGTGGCTAATAAGCACTCAGCTGCTGTTAATCGAAAGAAAAGATCGGTGGTTGGAATCCACCAACTTCTTGGCAGAAACAAGTGACAATCTGCTTCCGTGAAGAGTGGTGATTATGTGCCGTAGAGTCACCTTGAAATCCTCTGGCGCAGTTTTACTCTTCCCGCTATGGGAGCTCTGGTAGCGTTGTTGTTGTTGTTAGGTGCCATTGAGTCGGTACCGACCCATAGCTGCCACTTGACCAATCCATCTCGTTGGGGATCTTCCTCTTTTTCTCTAACCCTCCACCTTACCAAACATGATATCCTCCAGTTACCGGTCCCTCCTGACAATATGGCAGCCCATGGCACCTTCTGGGTACGAATTGTGTCACTAACCTCAAGGTCAGTAGTTTGAACTACCAGCTGTTCCGCGGGAGAAAGATAAGGTCTTCTGCTCCCATAACGATTTACAGCCTCGGAAACCTTGTACAGGCTCACTATGAGTCGGAACCGACTCCACCGCACACCACCACCTTATGGTCGTTATGAGTCTGAATCCACCCCTCACAGCAACGGACTTAGTTTACGGGTTATTTGGGGAAGTCTCCGTACGGTTGTAACACTTTGCGTCTCTACGAAGATACAATTCTGCTGTTACTAGAGGCTGTTCCCATACAGGGGGGGAAATATACTTCCACTTCAAAAGGAATTTCACTTTTCTTGATCTCCTACCCCAAAACACCCAAACTAGGAACGATGGTCGCAGGCCCAACTCTGCCAGCACACACCAGTTCCCGGCTACTCAGGAAACGCGGACTCGCCAGCAGCTGGCGGCCACAGCCAGTTGGTTTGTGTGTTGGCCAAGTGCAGCACCGCCTTCAGTGAGCAGCGAACGCTGATAGGCTGTTCGAGACCCACCCTCCATCCCGGACGGCGCAACCGGTGATTGGTGGAGCCGCGACTCAATAGTAGCTCCCGATCGGGGTACTGGGCAGAGATGGCGACTGCAGCTTGGCGTCTGGGTTCGTGTGTTGGGAGCTGGAGACTGCGGCCGTTAGTGCCGCCGCTCTCCGGCCTAATTTCCCAGAGGGCTCACTCGGTGTTGCCGGTGGATGATACGATCAATGGGCTGAGTGCAGAACAGAAGCAGGTAGGGAGATGGACCCTCTTCCCAGCCGGAAGGCCTCATGTCAGGCCCCTTCGGCCTTGCTGACCTTTCCGCGTTCTTCTACCTAACGCCCAGTCAACTGCGGTTTAAGTTCATGGGGCTTGGGTGGTGGGGAAGAGGCCCTCGTCTTCACCCTTTATGCTTAGGCTCACCTCTGTGGAGGAAAGAGTTTAGCTAGCAAGGCAGGGCTGAGGAAGGTGAGGAAAAGAGCAGAGGAAAACCCTTGAGTAAACTGATGTTTTGGTGAAGGAGCGGGGGCTACATGCTATGGTAGCTGGTTGCCGTCCAGTTGATTCTGACTCAGGGCGACTTCAGGATAACTGCTCCATAGGGTTTTCAGCGCCATGACTTTCGGAAGTAGACCGCCAGGCCTTTCTTCCAAGGCATTTCAGAGTGGCTGAAGTAGTTGTTAGGCACTGAACAACTGCGCCATCCAGCGACTCCAGTTTGTAGTAAACGGGCCTTCGATCTGTATGAAGTCCACTTATAATTCAGCACTGATGGAAGGCTGGTTGATATCATCACCAGAGAATCTTTTTGAATACCCTCCAGGTGAGGTTCCATAATGCACAAAGTGATCTGGTTTTCATTCTTTAGCATATGTGGCCCTGCACGTTAATGCTCTGGACTGCAAGGTCCACCAACCTTGGAAACACTATATAGGGTCGCTATGGGTCGAAACCACCTGGATGGCACTTAACAACAGCAACAACGTCAAAGCACAAAACTGACCAAGAAATTAAGCTATGTGCTTACAAACAGAGCATTTCCTATAATTTCCTACATTTCCTATAATGGGAGGTGTGTGCTCACACTGAAAACTGAATGGAGTTCCCACAAATGTGATTCCCTTATTGCAATTGGCAATGATTTGAACGCCAAAGCCCATAATCAAAACAAAACCCATTGCCAGAGTCATTCTGACTCATAGCAGAATGTCCCACTAGGACAGAATGAAATCCTGGTGTGGCACTGCATGTTAATGTAAGGTTGGTTTGAACCAAAAGGTCAGTGGTTCAAGCTCACCAGCCATTCCTTGGAAACCCTATACAGGGCTGCTATGAGTCAAAACCAACTTGTTGGTACTTAACAACAACAGGATAGAATAGAATTGCTTCATAGGATTTCCAAGATTGTAAATCTTTATGGAAACAGACTGCCACATCTTTCTACTGCAGAGCTAATGGTGGGTTCAAATCACAGACCTTTTTGGTAGTGGCAGAGTGCTTTAACCACCATGCCAGAAGGGCTCCTTGAGCCCTCCCGCCCCCCACGCACACGAAAAGGAGGGTGTGGTGTGTACGTATATATATTCTCTCTCTCCCTCCCTTTCCCTCTTTCTTTTTCTTTCTGTGTATTTAGAAGCTATAATGTCTGGTAGCGTAGTGGTTACGAATCGGGCTGTGAACCTTAAGGTCAGCAGTTCAAAACTACCAGCTGTTCCACGGGAGAAAGATGAGGCTTTCTGTTCCCATAAAGATTTACAGCCTCGGAAACCCTTTACAGGGTCTCTATGAGTTGGAACCGACTCCATGGCACATAACCACCACCATAATGTATGAAGGGGCTTCAAAACTTCCTGGAAAAATAGATTTAAAATATAATGGAATTTTCCCATGAACTTTTTGACGGCTTCTCTATCTACTTTTTGTTACCTTTCCACTCTTAATTTACTGTTCATTCCTTGTGACTAATGGGAACTACAGGCTGATAATTTGCCATGGGTTTATTTCTTTTTGGTTCTGTGTAATCCCCGTATCATATGGGCTGGGCCAGAAGACAGCTGGACTCTGCCAAGAACTGAGAAGAAGTGGCTGGCGCATGCATGGTACAGGAAGTGAGAAAGGTTCTAGGGAAGGCTGAAAGGTAGGCAGAGGGCAACTCTTGCAGGGTCTCTTAGCTTGTGTTTTATTGTGCATACAAGGGGAAGACATTGAATTATTTTATAATAAAAAGGGGTGAAGACAGTCTGAGGAAGCATAAACTAGTGGGGCCTTAAAATTACAGTTTGATGTTGTTTGGTGAGGTTCCTTGTGATCTGGAAGATTGGGCTGTTTCCCCAGTAATGGAGGACTGCTTTCAGAAGTATTCATGTACTGGTTTCCACAAATTTGTCTAACTCTCTCCCTCTAGCTTCGCCATACCATGGTTAAATTCCTTCAGGAGCACTTGGCCCCCAAGGCCCAGGAGATTGATCAAAGCAATGAATTCAAGAACCTTCGAGTGAGTTGTGAGGCTCAGGCCTGGGGACAGTGGGCAGTCTGTTGTTGCTGGGCCGGCTGGGAATTACTCTGTTGCCTAAAGCACGCACTCAGACTTCTGGAAAATGAGACCTCCCTAAAAATGTAACCCCTTTCTCTGAAGCATTTGAGTCTTTTTGCTCCAGGTGTGCTAGGCACCTGTTTTCTCACTACTCATGCTATTCTGTTAACAGGAATTTTGGAAGCAGCTGGGAACCCTGGGAGTATTGGGCATCACAGCCCCTGGTGAGTATTATTCTTTCCCTCAAGAGAATTTTCCTTATGTGCTGTTTAACACAGTTCCAAACTGACCTTTGAACTGTTTCATTCCAGCTGAACACACTGATGAGAATTGGTATTGCCACCTCAGACATATATATATATTCTCAGCCGGGGGTAGAACTGGACTGAAGCCCTGATTCCAAAAAGAAGTAGGAAAGGAAGGGAAAGATCACACTCAGAAAGCCAGAGTTCCTTCTCTCTTGAAGTTGAAAAAGAAGAGTTGTTGTTGTTGTTAAGTACCATGGAGTCAGTTCCGACTCATAGCGACCCTGTACAGGGTTTCCGAGGTTGTAAATCTTTACAGGAGCAGAAAGCCTCATCTTTCTCCTGTGGAACTGTTGGTAGTTTCGAACTGCCGACCTTGCTGTTAGCAGCCTGATTTGTAACCCCTACGCTACTAGAGCTCCTTACCAGTGATGTCAAGGAGACCAAGGTGTAGTTCACCTTAGATCAGAATCACTTCTGATCCAGTGAGATGTGCTGCATTCTTAATGGTTTCTGAATTCTGCATGCTGAGTTCTGGTATGGCACTTTAGGATAAGCACTGGACTGCTAACCGCAAAGTTGACAGTTCAAGCCTATCAGCGGCTCCTCAGAAACCCTATACAGGGTCGCTATGAGTCAGAACCGACTTTACGGTACTTAACAACAATCATAAGCTCCCCTAGGTGCTTTTGTTTCGGAGTTTAGATACTTCAGATCTAGGGGTTGTTTTGGCAACTCGCTCTTCCTGTCCTACACAGGGCTTTAGATCAGGAAGACTCAGTTCAGGCATGTCTGTATGGAACTGGCTGTGCTTTTGGAGGGATTGGAGTCTGAATCTGCCCAGGGCCATGTGTAGGACTTAAACTACTTGCTTCCAGGGGAATAAAGTCAAGTAGCTGCTGCTGGGTTCTGGTTGAACTGTTGGCCTCTGAAGCAAAGGCCCAGCCTGATTTGCAGTGTCCAGTAAAGAGATGAAGCTGTGGACTTATCAGCCCAGGCCTGGACAAACCATCTTACTTCAACCTGTATTCAGGCTGGGCACCAGAATAAAGGAGGAAGATTGTATTTCTCCTTACACACATCTTTCCTAGTCACCACCTGAAGGACTACAAGACCAGTTGCTGTCAGTAAATTCTGACTCACGGTAACCTTATGTGCATCAAGAGTACAACTGTGCTCCAGAGAACTTTCAGTGACTAATTTTTTGGAAGTAGATTACAAGGTTTTCCTTCTGAGGAGTCTCTGGGTAGACCTTGTCTTCCACACTTTTGGTTAGCAGCTAAGGGTGTTAAGACTCGAACCTTCGACACTTTGTTTAGCAGCTGAAGGTGTTAACTATTTACACCACCCAGGGACTCCACTTGGAAGACAGACAGTTCCTGAGATTTGAGTTGATCTGAAAAATTTATGTCAAGTACAGGTAGTTCCTGACTAAATCAGTCCCTGATTAAGTCGATCCCTGACTAAGTCGATTATGATGTAAGTCAAATACCTCTTCTTTTATTTATTTATTTTTTAAGTTTTAAGTCCTCTTCACTTTCAGCAAGCAAGGTTGTATCATCTGCATATTGCAGGGTTTTAATGAGTCTTCCTCTAATCCTGATGCCACATTTTTCTTCATATAAGCCAGGTTCTCTGATTATTTGCTCAGCATACAGGTTGAAAAAGTATGGTGAAAGAATACAACCTTTTCGCACACCTTTATTAATTTTAAACCATTCAGTGTCCCCATGTTCTGTTCAAACAACTGCCTCTTGGTCCAGGTACAGATTGCTCATGAGCACAATTAAGTGTTCCGGATTATTCGTGCTTCGCAATGTTGTCCATAGCTTGTCATGATCCACACAAATCAAAAGCCTTTGCATAGTCAATAAAGCAGAGGCAAACATCTTTCTGATATTCTCTGCTTTCAGCCAAAATCCATCGGACATCACTAATGATAGCCCTCATTCCACGGCCTCTTCTGAATCTGGCTTGAACCTCTGGCAGTTCTCTGTCAATGTATGATTGTAGCCGTTTCTGTATTACCTTTAGTAAAACTTTATTTGCAAGAGATATCAAGGAGATTGTCCGATGATTTCCGCATTCCGTTGGGTCACCTCTCTTTCGAATGGGCACAAACATGGATTTCTTCCAATCAGTCAGCCAGATAGTTGTCTTCCAAATTTCTTGGCAGAGATGAGTGAGTGCCTCCTGTGC
>NW_006408522.1:35977684-36068809 GCF_000296735.1 Chrysochloris asiatica | reverse complement strand
CCTTGTTTTAACTGATGATATGGAGATTTTCCATTGTCTCTTTCTGCAGATGTAGTCAATTGGATTTTTATGTATTCTGTCTGGTGAGATCCATGTGTGTAGTTGTCTCCTGTGATGTCTAAAGAAGGTATTTGAAATGAACAAATCATTGATTTTGCAGAATTCTATCATGCGTTCTCCAGCATCATTTCTATCACCAAGGCCATATTTTCCAACTACTGTTCCTTCCTCTTTGCTCCCAACCTTTGCATTCCAATCACCAGTAATGATAAATAAATCTTGATTGCATGTTTGATCAATTTCAGATTGAAGAAGTTGGTAGAATTTTTCTCTTTTCATCCTCACTGGCTATAGTGGTTGGTGTGTAAATTTGAATAATAGTGGTATTAATTGGTCTTGCCTGTAGTCGCATGGATATTATCCTATCACAGACAGCGTTGTACCTCATGACTGATCAATGCAACACCATTCTTCTTCAATTTGTCATTTTCGGCATAGTAAACCATGAGGTCATCAGATTCAAAATGGCCAATACCAGTCCATTTCAGCTCACTAATGCCTAAGATATCGATGTTTATGCGTTTCATTACATTTTTAACAACTTCCAATTTTCCCAGATTTATACTTTGTACATTCTGTGTTCCTATTTTCAGTGGATGTTTAGAGCTGTTTCTCTTCATTTTGAGTTGTGCCCCATCAGCAAATGAAGGTCCCACGGGTTTTACTCCCACGGGCTTTAATCCATTCGTGTCATCACAGTCAACTGTACTTTGAGGAGGCAGCTCTTCTCCAGTCACATTTTGAGTGCCTTCCAACCTGAGGGGCTCATTTTCTGGCACTATATCTGACAGTGTTTCTTTACTATTCATAAGGTTTTCAGTGATTAAATATTTGGAAGTAGTTCGTCACTCCTTCCTAGTCTGTGTTCATCTGGAAGCTCATGTGAAACCTGTCCACCATGGGTGACCCTGCTGGTATTTAAAATACCCATGGCATAGCTTCCAGAATCACAGCAACTCACAAGCCACCACAGTATAACAAACTGACAGACGAGTGGTGGTGGCTCTCATGAGTTTGTTTTCCTTTTTTTCAGCTCCAGCTTGCATGTGAGCAGTTGATCTGGATATGTTCCATATCAACCCCTGACATTGTTTTGACTTATGATATTGAGCTGCTCCATTGTCTCTCCCCACAGACGTAGTCAACTTGATTCCTGTGTTTTCTATCTGGTGAGGTCCGCACGTATAGTCAGTTTATGTCTTTGTAAAAAGCATTTTTAATTAATAAGTCCTAAGTCTTAAAAAATTCTCTTATGCAATCTCCAGTAGCATCTCTTATCACCAAGGCCATATTTTACAACTACTGATTCTTCCTCTTTGTTCCTAACTTTTCCATTTGAATCACTAGTAATTATCAAGGCATTTTGATTGCATGTTTGATCAATTTCAGACTGAAGAAGTTGTTTGATGTTGTTGTTAAGTGCCATCGAGTCAATTACGACCCATAGCAACCCTGTATAGGTTTCTAAGGAGTGGCTGGTAAGCTTGAACCGCCGACCTTGCAGTTCAAATGGCTTTGCAGTCTGGCGCATAAACCCACAGTGCCACACCAGGACTCCATTGGATAGGGTCCCGCATTCCGCTTGTGTTCTTCTCCCTTGATGATCCTAGGGTCCTCTGTTTCTGTGCTATAAGATTAACTACTCCCCCATTTTTGTTACAAACTTTTACCTTTACAGTTGTGACAGTCACAATTAGTCATTATAACAATTACTAACTATTGAATCATAAGAATGTTATCCCTATCTCTTTTCACCAGACCCATCTAGACAATATGAAAGCTATTCAGTATAGATTCTACCTTCCCCTGCACACCCTTAAACTAAACTCCCTCTTGAAAACATGTAAGCCAGTCACTTCGTACCTTTATCGACCCCTCATTTTAGGTAACTAATGCCTAAGTTGCATGTCCCTATCTACCCTGTATACAGAGGGGATAGGACTGATACTTGATGTAAAGACTCCTTCCCTCTCAGTTGGTATTTTGAGCTACTACATCCATAAGTATAGGTCAAGTTCATCAAATTGTAGCAATTTATACACATTTCCTTTTAACAACAAAAAAAATTTTTTTTATCTTCCTCTAGTTGAGTTCTGATTATCAAGCCATTAAGGCTAGGTCAAATGGGTACTATCTGCAAGTTTGGATGTTCTTTTGCATCTCCCTTTACTTCATGTCAGCTGGATGCTTCACTCTCAGCTCTAGCCCTCTGTGGCTATGTCCTAGTCCATGGGCTCAGGAATCCCCAGGTCTTGTCACTCTTCAGACCACCAGTCCTTCCTCTTTCTCTCATCTCCAGGTCAATGGGAGTCTATAAATCGTGGTTGAACAAATGTTTATTTTTTGCTAGTAAATGTAAGAGTCTTAACAATGTTCCATTTGAATCTCTGCTGTTGTTTGTTTTTTCTCCCCTGCTCTACTCCTCCCCCTGCCTCCCCCCCCCCCAGTTCAGTATGGCGGCTCAGGCCTGGGCTATCTGGATCATGTGGTGGTAATGGAAGAGATATCCCGAGCTTCTGCAGCTGTAGGACTCAGTTACGGTGCCCACTCCAACCTCTGCATCAACCAACTTGTGCGCAATGGGAATGAGGCCCAGAAGGAGAAGTATCTCCCCAAGGTGAGGAAATGGAATTGGAGACGCACCCACTGATCTCAGCCATTGGCCATGAGGCTCTCACCCCTGTGGATGAGGGCCGCTCATACTTGCTTTCTGTAGCCTTCTGCCTGGAACCAAATATAAGAAAAGGGCCAAAGATTTTCTTTAGTTACGTCAAAGGTCTTCAAAAGTAACAAAATCCACTACATTAAACTGAACAACCAGAAAGGAGTTAAAGAGAAGGCTGACACATTGTAGAGGGTGTAGCTAGAGTCATTGAACAATCTGTGTAGAAATTGTCAAATGGAAGCCTAATTTGCTGTGTAATTTTTCACCAGAAACTCAATAAAATGTTATTTAGGATAAAAAAAGGAAATCTAGAGACTTGCCTATACAGGAAGAACATCTACAAATTAATTAAATCACACAACAATTTTAAAAATACAGGTTTTCAATAAATTTGACTTAAAAAAATTCAAAATGGGGCCCAAACCCCTGGTATTGGAGTCAGAAGACAACATTTGAAGAACTTTTTTTTCCCCTTTCAGTGTCTTCTTTTTTACCTTCTCCATTTTTGGCTGACCTCCTCCTTTGTGTATGAGGGGACTTCAAAAAGCTCATGGAAAAATTCCTTTCTCTTTTAATTCTGTTTTTCCATGAGGCTTTTGAAGCCCCCTAGCACTGCCTCCCTTTCACCCAAGTGAATATGTGTCTACCACCTGATAACCATCAAAGAATGTTTCTGACTTGTGTGAAAACCTTTTTGAAGCCCCCTCGTAAACAAGTTGGGGTTGCTGAGTCATATGATATTTCTATTTCCAACTTTCTAAGGAAGCACGATACCTTTTTCCACAGTGGTGGTTCCATTTTATAATTCCACTACCAGTGTACGGAGGGTGCAGTCTCTACACCTTCACCAGCATTTTTTTTTTTTTAACTTTGCTGTTAATGCACGGATGATGATAACTCATTGTTTTGATTTGGATATCTCTATGGCGCTGTAGGTTAATGCGCCAGACTGCAAAGCCGTTTGAACTGCAGTCGGTGGTTCAAGCTCACCAGCTACTTCTCGGAAACCTTATACAGGGTCACTATGGGTCGGAACTGACTCAACGGCACTTAACAACAATGACTAATGATCTTGAGCATGTCTTCATGCGTTTGTTGGCTGCCTGAATGCCTTTGTTGAAGCATCTGTTCATGTCCCTGGGCTCGTTTTTGATTAGTTATTGTGTTGTTGTTGACGTGATCAAGTTTTCTGTAGATGTTAAGGGTAGTGCCTTGTCTGATACATTATTTTTTTTAATTTAATTTAAATTTTTTTAACTTTTTATTGTGCTTTGAGTGAAGGTTGATGAATAAGATCATTGGCTTTACATTCAACACATTATACGCTTTGTTTCATTTCAATGATTACAACAGTCTCTCAACAACAGTTATCCTACTTCCTCCATGTGGCTCCCCTTTTACATCTTAGATTTCACAAATGAACAAAGCAAAAATATTGGATGTATACAAAAACCAAAAAATGTATGTTCATGTACCTGTCCTAAAGGGCATATTCTTCAAGCCAGCCTCCGCGTGCGTATAGCCTTACTCAGCCCATGGGCATAGAGCCCACAACTGCTCTGTCTCTCCATGCCTTCACCTCTGCCACCATGTCTGCTGTTGCTGCATTTTAGGTAGGCTCTCATGCTCCACTCCTACTCTTCCTTCTTGATGGTCCTGGGATTGTCTGTTCCTGAAATGAAAGATTTAACTACTCCCCTGTTTTAGTTACACATCTTCTACAATTACCATTGCGACAATCACAACTAATCCTGTTAACAGTTACTCACAATTGAATCTCAAATCTTATTGGTATCATCACCCGCACCCTTTCACCAGATCCAACTGAGAAGAGGAGAACTATTCAGTGTGGATTCTACCTCATCCCCCTCATTATGAAACAAAGCACACTCATGAAAGAAAGCTTGTAAGCCAGCCACTTCATGCCTTTATAGTCCCCCAGTTTTGATAGTCAATGTCTTGATTGCCTGTACCTATTAACCCAGTACACTGAGGACGCAAACTTGTTCTTTGAGATGAAGAATCCTTCCATTCCAGTTGGAATTTTGAGCAACTGCATCCATAAGCAAAGGTCCAGTTCATCAAACTCTAGTAATTAACACTTGCTCACAATATCAAGCATGTTTATCTCATCTGGTTGAGTTCTGGTCAGCTGGCAGCCAAGCTGGGTCAAATGGGTATTGTTGTTAAGTGCTGTTGAGTTGATTCCAACACATAGCAACTCTGTATAGGGTTTCAGAGGAGCAGCTGGTGAGCTTGAACCACCGACCTTGCAGTTCAAACAGCTTTGCAGTCTGGCACATTAACCCACAGCATCACACCAGGACTCCAGGTCAAATGGGTACTAGCTGCAAATTTGGAAGTTCACTCATGTCTCCCAGCACTTCAGACCAGCTGGCATCCTTAACTCTCAACTCTAGCCCCCAGTGGCTAGGTCAGCACCTGTGGGCTTGGGAGTTCACACATCTCCCTAAACTTCAGACCAGCCAGCTCTTCTCTTCTCTCTGTCATCTCAAGGTCAACAGGTATCAATGGAACAGGTCCCAAGGTTGTATATAATCACTGTTTACCTCTATCCCATTTAGGCTATGCAAACCTAGTCTTGTCTTTATTGTTCATCTGCCACTCTCCCTTTTCTTGTATATTGCCCGTCCTGTCACCCAAGATAACATGTGTCTACCCTCTAACCTGTAAATTCCTAGGAGCAACTGGTGAGTTTGAACCACAGACCTTGCATTTCAAACCGACCTTGCAGTCCAGCGCATTAACCTGCAGCACCACACCAGGACAAGTTTTCTATACATTTTAGAGATTAGTCCCATGTCTGATATGTCATTGCAAAAAATTTTTCCCAGTCTCTGGGCTCCCTTTTTACTTTTTGGAAAAATCTTTTGATGCACATAAGTTTCTAATTCTTAGTGAGTCCTAATTATCTATTTTGTCTTCTACTGTTTGTGTGTTTTTTGCAATGTTTGTTAGTGTATGTATGCCATGTATTAGAGCCTAAGTTTGTTGAAAGAAATAGGGATTTTTTTCATTGATGATCTTTGTAGTTTTACGTTATACATTTATTGTCTGATATATTTTGCCAAAAATTTTTTCCTGGTCTGTGTGTTTTCTTTTTCAGTCTTTTGGTAAAAGTTTTTTGATGTACCCAAGTGTGTAATTTTTAGGAAGCCCCAGCCATCTAGTTTGTCTTCTGCTGTTTGTGTGTTTTTAGTTATGTCTGAGATAGTTTATTTATGTCATGTATTAGGACTCCTAAGTTTATCCCTGGTTTTTCCTTGATAGTCTTTTTAGTTTTAGGTTTTACGTTTAAGAGCATTTTTAAGAAATGGAAAAAGAAGACTAGCTCCCAATCATAGGAGAGTGATTGTAGCCTGTAGATACTCGGCTTCTTTCCTAGGACTTTACTAATGCCATGGTCTGAAAGAGAAGCTTGAAGGAACATATGTGGACAGGCAAGAAGGAGAAGTTACGTGAGCTCCTGTAGGGTACTTTTGAAGTCATAACAAACCCTTTGTGATTTTCCTAACAGCTGATCAGCGGTGAGTACATTGGAGCCCTGGCCATGAGTGAGCCCAATGCTGGCTCTGATGTTGTCTCCATGAAGCTAAAAGCAGAAAAGAAAGGTGAGGTTACTCTTGGGAGCTGGAAGGGCAGAGGAACAGACTTTATCCAGGTCTAGGGAGCAACAGTGCCTTTGGGGTTAAATATCAGCTGCTATCCCAAATCTGTTTTTGGTGGTTCTAACCCAGCAGCCGCTCTGTGGAGGAAAACTGTGGCAGTCTGCTTCCAGCTTTGGAATCCCTATGGGCAGTTCTACTCTTTCCTACAGGGATCACTAGGAATCGACTTGATAGCAACAGGACAGGAGGGAGCAGCAATTGGGAGTGGCCTCTGTTGGGTTCCCAGAACTACTTCCCTGCTGAGCAGCTGCCTCAGCCTGAGTTTTGTGACTGCCTGAGACAGGTCATGACAGCTTGAGCAAACAGCTAACCACTTTGCCTGTAGGAGATCACTACATCTTGAATGGCAACAAGTTCTGGATTACCAATGGCCCCGATGCAGATGTCCTTATTGTTTATGCCAAGACAGATATGGCTGCTGTGCCAGCTTCTCGTGGCATCACAGCCTTCATCGTGGAGAAGGTGAGTGAAGATGGATATGTGTACAGGAGGTCTTCCCATTTAAATACAGTGGTACCAGAGATGGCTCCCTTCAGCCTTTGCAAGTACAGTCAGTGTTGTGTGCTCTGCCAGGGCTCCCTGGGACAGAGGTGTAAGGAAGAGAGGGTGACCATAAAGCAGAATCTGAGGGGTCCAGGGAAGATGGGCCAGGTCTGAAGATGGTGAGGTATCCACGTCCACAGACACACAGGTCAGGGAGTAGACCTGAAAGGAAGCTGCTGGACTTTGCTATTAGTATGACATTGGTAAACTGGAGGACACCAGCTGTGGTGTGAGGTGGATAGAAATGGAGACCGTGAATGAAGACTGTACCTTCAAAAATATTGGCAGTATAAACGAGACTGAACTAGAACAGGAGCTAATATTAAAATCTTGGGGGCAAACTGAGCAAAGTTTTCAATACAAGAAGAAAGGAAATTAAGAGAAGGGAGAAATAGATTGGTAGAAGAGAGTGAGTAAAAGCCGTTGGTGAGTTGGGGTGGTGGGTATGAGAATGGGACAGGTGGTTGCAGAGGAACCACCTTTCTAATGACTCCAGTTGTAGACCACAGAGTCTGAGGCTTGGCTCGGGAGCTGGTAGAGTTCAGTGGAGTGGTAAAGGTTTGCAGTACCCTCCATAGGATGTGGAAAAGTTTCTGACTGAGATTAGAGGAGAAGAACCTAGACTAACCAAAAGAGCCCAGCTAGGGTTGGCGATCTTAAGGTCATAAACTCCACTCTTTCGTGGAGGGGAAGGGAACAACTCTACCTGGGAACATATTACATCACAAGCCTGGGTCAAAGCAAGCAGACAGCTAGATTGAGCCTGAGTAAGATTCAGTTAGCTTTTACTGGCCAAAGACCTAGGGAACCAATGAGTTGAATGAGCTATTGAATGTTTCTTGGAAGGTGATTTCCCCTGAGCTAGGGAGGGTAAGGAAGGCTCTGGGAACTGGGGGTTTCAGTGGGAAGGAGGCTGGGATGAGGGTGGGCTCATAGTGCTATTAGAGGTTACAGAATTGGAGTAATCTCCCCACTGCCAAAGAAGGTGCTAGTGTACCTTGCCAATGCGGGGCCTTGATGGGAAGGTGGACACCTTCCTTGGGGCCATCCCTTATTATCCCCCTGGGAAGGGCTTATCTGTAATTGGGGCCACCTTCTGTTTCATGTGAAGGGCATGCCTGGCTTTAGCACCTCTAAGAAGCTGGACAAGTTGGGGATGAGGGGCTCTAACACCTGTGAGCTAATCTTTGAGGACTGCAAGGTTCCTGGTGAGTATCTGAGAATGGGGGAGCCCCCAACCTGACGCCATCACATGCTGCTATGGCTTTTCTCACACTAAGAAAGCTGCTTTTCTAGTTAGTGGCTGACTGGATTTACCACTGTTATGAGTACACCCTGGACCGTACATGTGCTCCCAGGACTGCTGGACAGCTGTCCTTCCTACAGAGCTCTTGATGTTTTGTGCCTGACTGTGATTAAGATCAAATGTGGAAAACACACTGTGCTTGAGTTGGTTCTTCAGACTGTCTTATTTGTATGTTTGTCTGTACAGCCTGTAAAAGTTCTTCATTAATGATGCTAAAAGCCATCTGAATGAGCTCAGGGACACTGGACTCGGTGGAAAGAAGGCAGTTCAGTTTGAGTTGGAGCATTTTGCTTGCTGAAGTGTAATAGAAATTTGACACCAACACCAGGTGTCGTAGTGGGGAAACTGGCACACCAGTCAGTTGTGAGTGAGGCTTAGGTTTGCTTTGGGCCTCTGCCATAGACCATACTTCTCCCCCACAGTCTGTTATCCCCGCAAAAGTATGTCTTAACTACAGGAGCATACATCGAGATAGGTCAGTGAGACGCTTTTGCCGACAGGAACATTCAGACAGCTTTATGTACTTGGGTTCCTGCCCCTGGCCATCCAGTGTCAGGCTGGATAGGCTGGTTCTGTGCTCAGCGATTCTGTCAGTAGCCCATATCCTGGACAAAGCATCTTGAAAGCACCACCTGGGGCATTGGATCAGAGCAATTCTCTGGTTCTTCTATGGATACAGGTATAAAAAGAACTTAAGAGGTTCCTGCACACTGGACACGTAGACCTTATGCTTCTCTACCACGGTTTAATGATATTCCCAGGCTGTTGATGTCTCTATCCTGAGTCGTGGCTCTAGCCATCTAATTCATTTATTGTGGCACTTGAGGCTACAAGTCCAAGTACCTTCAGTTGAGTGGTGAAGGGACTCCCCTAAGCCACCAGGTTCTTTAAAGTGATGGTAGCAGGAAATTTGGCTCACTCTAGCTACATGGATGTGGAGAACAAGTTTCTGGAGCCTGGTGCCTGCCATCACAACCGTACTGGCTCATAGTTAATGTGCCCCGAAAGCAGAACCCACTTGGCCTTGGTCTTGGCCTAGCCCTCACTTTTCATGCCAGGAAGGACTGTAATGTCCCCCAGACACCTGGTCTTCCCCTGAATCTCTGGAGGCTGCTGGGCATGGGCGGAGTTTGATGCCTCTGGTCTTTGTGTGTGTGTGTGTTCTAGGAATCAGACTGTTCACACTGGCCTTGCTGGCCTCTTACTTTCTCTGCTTTCCCCATTTCTTGCTTTCATCATCTTGACCCACTATCTCTCTGTCTGCCCTCAGAACTGGGGGGAGGTCCTGCCTGAGGCTATACCTCAGAGAAAACCCAGAAAGGGAGCAGGATGTGTGGGGGAGGTAGGGAGTATCTCAAATTGCAGTGATGGTCACGCTGGTTCTCTGAACGAGTTTAGCAAAGAGAGGGGAAAAAAAAGACAAATGAGGAGGGGGTTGCTGACTTGGAATCCAAACTAGCTTCATTGGTTCTCATATCCACAGTATCCCAGGAGAAGGGAAATGATGGAACAACTTGGAGCTTTGTATCTGGTCTTGTGGTGGTATGATGGTCCCTCTAACAAGCTCCTCTTAGGAAACTCCATTTCTGCCTTGAAGTGGTAAACTGGATCTTTTCTGTTCTCACCTAGAATCCTAGCTGAAGGTCAAATGACCTATTTTCGTACCTTTGTGTGAAAGCCACATTACCACATTACCTTTCATAAAAAGAGGAGGCTGTGGACAGTCCTCCTACCCCTGACCAGCTATGTTCCTTGCAGCTCCCAACATTCTGGGCCACTTGAGTAAGGGCGTGTACGTGCTGATGAGTGGGCTGGACCTGGAAAGGCTGGTGCTGGCTGGAGGACCGCTCGGGTAAGTGTTAGAAGCTGGGCTCTTAAGGGCTCCTTGATAGTTTGTGCCATCAGAAGCAGCAGTATGCCTTCTCTTTGGGGAAGTGGGGGTGGGGACAAGGAAATGCACTCTCTCCCCTACGAACAAAAGAAACCTCTGTTTCCCATGTGTCATTTCTTTACTCAGAAGAGATAGAGCTAAGGCCTAAGGAACAATATTGCTTAGTTATTCAAGGATGTGAAATAGGATGCTTGAGCTCTAATACCCATGCACCACCCAGGCTTTACCACTGCCATGCCTGGCTCAAGAGGAAGGGGCATATATGCTAGGTGGAACATGGGCACCATAATAGGGAAGGAAGATGAGTTTCTTACATTCCTTTTTTCCTTTCTGGGACTCCAATTCCTTATCTTGCTGAGTCTCCCCAACACCTCCCCACGTTGGCCTTTTGCTGCCCATAGTGGCAGTGGTAGGACAATGAGACCCCTCCCCAGTGTCTTTCTCTCTCTGGCAGGCTCATGCAGTCTGTCCTTGACCACACCATTCCCTACCTACATGTGAGAGAAGCCTTCGGCCAGAAGATCGGCCACTTCCAGGTAAGTGGGATGTTTTGGTTGACGTATACACTTTCATTGGGTTAATACTTTCCTAGTGAATAAATGAGGAAACAGGGCATGCGCTGACGACTTTTATTGTCCTCTTGCAGGAGTTCTGGGGTGGCTCTGCTGTAGGATAAACACTGGACTGCTAACTGCAGTGTTAGCAATTTAAACCCACAAGCTGCTTTGTGGGAAGTTTGTTGTTGTTAGGTGCCATCAAGTCAGTACCAAGTCATAGTGACCCTATGCACAACAGAATGAAACACTGCCTGGTCCTGCGCCAACCTCACGATTGTTACTACGTTTGAGCCCATTGCTGCTGCCACTGTCAATCCATCTCATTGGGGTCTTCCTCTTTTTCTCTGACCCTTCATTTCACCAAGCATGATGTCCTTCTCCAGGGACTAGTCCCTCCTGATACCATGTCCAAAGTATGAGAGATGATACCTGGCCATCCTGGCTTCCAGGGAGCACTCTGGAATGCTTTCAAAACAAATTTATTTATTCTTTTGGCAGTTCATGGTATTTTTAATATTTTCCTCCAACACCATAATTCAAATGCATCAATTCTTCTCTGGTCTTCCTTATTCACTGTCCAGCTTTCACGTGCTTATGAGGTTATTGAAAATACCATGGCTTGCGTAAAGTTCTCCTCACTTTCAGCAAGCAAGGCTGTATGTATCATCTGCATATCACAGGCTGTTAATGAGTCTTCTTCCAATCCTGATGCCATGTTCTTCACATAATCCAGTTTCTTGAATTATTTGCACAGCATACAGATTGAATAAGTCTGGTGAAAGAATACAACCTGGTGCACACCATTCCTAATTTAAAACCAGTCAGTGTTCCTTTGTTCTGTTCGAACAACTGTCTCTTGGTCTATGTACAGTTTCTTCATGAGCACAATTAAGTGTTCCAGAATATTCATTCTCCTCAGTGTTGTCCATAGTCTGTTACGATCCACACAATCAAAAGCCTTTACGTAGTCAAAGCACAAGTAAACATCTTTCTGGTATTCTTTGCTTTCAACCAAGATCCACACCTGATCTCAGCAATGATAATCCCTCATTCCACATCTTCTTCTGAATCTGGCTTAAACCTCTGGAAGTTCTCTGTCAAAATATGGTTGCAGCCATTTTTATATTATCTTTAGCAAAATTTTACTTGCATGTGATATTATGATACTGTCCTATGATTTACGCATCCCGTTGGATCACCTCTCTTTGGAATGGACGCAAATATGGGTCTCTTCCAGTCAGTTGGCCAGGTAACTGTCTTCCAAATTTCTTAGCATGAGTGAGTGCCTCCAGTGCCACATCAGTTGAAAGATTACAATTTATATTTCATCAATTCCTGGTGCCCTTGTTCTTTGCCAATGCCTTCAATGTACATTGGACTTCATCCTTCAGCGTCATTGGCTCTTGATTACATGCTACCTCTTGAAATGGTTCAATATTGACCATTTCTTTTTGGTACAGTGATTCTGTGTATTCTTGATGTTTTCTGCATCATTCAGTGTTTTGCCCATAGAATTCTTTCATACTACAAGTCGAGGCTTGAATTTTTTCTTCAGTTCCCTCAGCTTGAGAAATGCTGAGGGAACGTCCCTTTTATTTTTCTAACTCCAGGTCTTTGCACATTTCATTATAATATTTGACTTTGTCTTCTCAAGCTGACCTTTACAATTTTCTGTTCAGGTCTTTTATCTACTCATTTCTCCCATTTGCTCTAGCATCTCTACACTGGAGAACACATTTCAGATTCTCTTCTGAGATCCATTTTGGTCTTTTACTTCTTGTCTTCTAATGACTTTTTGCTTTCTTCCTGTGTGATGTTCTTGATGTCATCACACAACTCTTTGGGTCTTCAGTCTTTAGTGTCTAATGCATCAAATCCGATGATATCTGCATTCGGGTGGATGAGTTCAAGGTCATATTTTGGCTCTCGTAGACTTGAACTTCAGCCTGAACTTGCACATGAGCAATTGAATTCATGGTTCCACACTTTGCTCCTGGCTTTATTTTGACTGATGATATGGAGCTTTTCCACTATCGTTTTCCACAGATGTAGTCAATTTGATTCCTAGTATTCTATCTGGTGAAGTCCATGTATATAGTCATCTTTTATGTTGTTTGAAAAAGGTATTTGCAGTGAAGAAGTCATTTGTCTTGCAAAATTCTATCATGCAGTCTCCAGCATCATTTCTATCACCTAGGCCCTATTTTCCAACTTCTGATTTCCTCTTTGTTTCTAACCTTTGTATTCCAATCAGCAGTAATTATCAATACATCTTGATTACATATTTGATCAATTTCAGACTGAAGAAGTTGGTAGGATTCTTCAATTTCATCATCATTGGCTTTTGAGGTTGTTGCATAAATTTGATTAATAGTGGATTAACTGATCTTCCTTGTAGGCATGTGGCTATTATCCTATCACAGACATTGTTATACTTCAAGACAGATCTTGATATATTCTTTTTGAAGATGATTGCGATGCCATTCATCTTCAATGTGTTATTCCCAGCATAGTAAATCATGTGATTGTCAGATTCAAAATGGCCAATACTAGTCTATTTCAGTTCACTAATGCCTACAATATCTATGTTTCTGTTCCATTTTATTTATTTATTTATTGACAATTTCCAGTTTTCCAAGATTCATACTTTGCACATTCCATGTTCTGATTATTAATGGTTGTTTACAGCTGTTTCTCTTCATTTTGAGTTGTGCCCCATCAGTAAATGAAAGTCTCAAAGGCTTTGAGGAGGTGAACTCTACTTTGAGGAGGCAGCTCTTTCCCAGTTGTATTTTGAGTGCCTTCCAACCTGGGCCCATCTTCCAACACTATATCTGACAATATTCTGGTGTTCTTCATCATGTTTCAGTATTCAGTATTATGGTGCTGATAGTTTCCACTGCTGAATAGTAGTGAACATAAGGTCTTGAGTGACTGAATATTTGGAAGTAGTCTGTCTCTCCTTCTTCCTAGTCATATTTCATCTGGAAACTCAGCTGAAACCTGTCCAGTATGTATGACCCTGCTAAAATACCTGTGGCATAGCTTCTGGAATCACATCAACACACAAGTCACCACAGTACGACAAACTGACAGATGAGTGGTGGCTGCAGAAACTTCATGGAGGGTTAATATGAGTCAGAAATGACAGCAGCAAGATTTGGTCAGTAGTTCAAACTCATCAGCTGCTTCTCAGGAGAAAGATGAGGCTGTCTGCTCCCATGGAGATTTTCCGTCTCGGGAATTCTATATTGCATTGCTCTGAGTTGAAATCAACTCGATGGCTATTGGTTTGGTTTGGTTTGGTTTGGTTGAGCAGGATTAGATTCGTTGCTGGAAAGGTAGGTAGCCTTTGTCAGCATGCTTCCTGGCTATGGAATTTTTTAGGAAATATATTGCATTGTCACCTCACTTCCTGTTTAGGATTAATTGTATTTGGAGACAGGAAGTTGGAGGGTGAAGTATTGTGGTTGTGGAGAACAACAGCTGCTGTCAGTGATGACGCAGTGACAACCCTGTGTGTGTCAGAGTGTGCTCCATAGGGTTTTCAGTGGCTAATTTTTAGGAAGTAGATCACCAGCCTTTCTTCTGAGGTGCCTCTGAGTGAACTTCAATCATCTTCCTTTTGTTTAACCTCTTGCACCAGCCAGGGACATGGAGAGGCGTCAGGGAAGGGAGTGACATTTCTAGCCAGTTTTTGGACTGAGAAGCTATAGGAAATTGATGAGGATTTTGGTGGATGGTTTTGGAGGGCACGAGGGCCTTTCCGAGTGCAGAGTCCACAGTGAAATGGCAGCTGTCATCCCTCCCTCCCATAGTATGCTCTACGCCACTGGGTTCCATAATTCACTGCAATGATCACACCTAACTAGGGCACCATGCTCACAGGTACAGGGTTTATCAGGGACGTTAACAGATTCATTCAGAGTCAGAAATGCTCAGGAAACACTTCTAGTCAGGACAGCCTCTCGTCAGCTGTGCCCACAGGCAGGACTCTCTGCCTGGCCAGTGTCTGAAAGCTCTGTTAGGGCTGCTGATAAATATCCACAGGGCACACTACTGTACCATAAGCCTCAGCCTGAGGGCACTTGGCTCTAGCTCTTTGGGTCAGCAATTCTAGCTACCAAAATTAAGTGTCTGGAGTTACCCCATCCTGCAAGCAAGCCACCTGCCCAAAGTTACTCAGCTTTACTTGCTCCTGGGGCCGCAAAGTCCACTGCTCTGTCTCATGCTCTGGGTCTTGGTTCTGCTGCTGCTGTCTTCTACTGCTCCTCCAGAGTCACAGCTTTCTGTCTCTGGTCAAGGAGGTTCAATGCGCAGGGATCTTGGGGTCCAAAGGATGTGCTCCACTCCTGGCTCTTCTTTGATAGTAGTGAGATCCCCCTCCTGCTTCTGAAATGCTCATTTAAAACCCAGCAGGATGACCAATTCCCTCATTACACTCCCAAGTGTTTACAACCACAGTCCTGTTAACAATCACCCACAAGTGAGTCATATCATCCACCAGCATCTCCTCCACCTTCTATTACCCAGACCCATCTGGTGGGTGTTTGCAAAGCCTATGGCTAGAAGAAACCTTAAGTAATTCACTGCACCACAGTCATCCTAGGCAAGTCCCAGCCCCTCTCTCTGCCCAGTGTGCCCATTCCTTGCTGTCAGGTTTCTAGTGCTGGCCTGCTTTCGGTAACTTGGGAAAGGGTTCCGAGAGGCTATTGACATGACCTCCCCACCACTTTTGTGCCCAGCTGATGCAAGGGAAGATGGCTGACATGTATACCCGCCTCATGGCATGTCGGCAGTACGTCTACAATGTTGCCAAGGCCTGTGATGAGGGCCACTACACCGCCAAGGTAAGGGCTGACCCTCAGGTGGGAGAGGTCGAGGCAGTGGGCCGGTTGTGGGTGGGGTCTGCTGACCCTAGGTCTCCCTCTACAGGACTGTGCAGCTGTGATTCTGTACTCAGCCGAGTGCGCCACGCAGGTAGCTCTGGATGGCATCCAGTGTTTCGGTGAGTGGTCCCCACCCGGCACTGCAGGACTATGCTTACCCTTGGAGCACCTGTAGTTTCTTCTCTACTTATCTGTGCCAAGCCAGCCATACAAGGGGGCTTTGAAAAGTTATGGAATGAAAAGTTAATGGAACTTTTCTATGAACTTTTTGAAACCCCCTTGTAACTGAGCGGGAACTTTTAAGATCTTTTTGCTTCAATTCTAGGAGGTCATGGGAGGAAAGCAAATGAGAAAATTGTTAGAGGCCATACTTGCAGTTGCTAGTATCTTCAGCAACAACACCCTCTGCTTTTCCTCTCCCCGAGCCCCATGGACATTAGGAAATGGGGAATGAGAGATGCCTCAGAGGTAGAACAGCCCTACTTCAATGCTGCACAGTGGTTCAGAGCACAGACTCAAGCCAGACAGCCTAGGTTTGAATCCCGGCTCTGCCATTTACTGACTAAAGTAATTACATAACAACCTCCCTGTGACTGGAACCTAGTTGGTACTACGCTAGTGTCTTTTGTGCCTTCTTTTCCATGTCTGTCAGTGGTTCTCTTCTTTTTACTGGGTGACCCAGCACTCTAGATGGCTTCCCAACCCTTTGCTACCCCTTCCGTCTCTCAGATATTCCCTGGACCCCTCCCTCTCACCACCTCTTGTTGCTGCTTCCTTTAGTTTGTCTCTCCAGCTCCAGCCTGTTTCATATACACTTGGCTTTCTTTGTGTTGGCCCACTGTCCATCACTTCTGTTCTATCTTCTCTGTCCACACCCTGGCTACAGGTGGCAATGGCTACATCAACGACTTTCCCATGGGTCGCTTTCTGCGAGATGCCAAGCTGTATGAGATAGGGGCTGGGACCAGCGAGGTGCGGCGGCTGGTCATCGGCAGAGCCTTCAACGCAGACTTCCACTAGCCCCAAGACCCTTCACCACTGTTCCCAGCACCTAGAGGCCTTTCTTTGGAAGTAGAGACCTGGCAGCTCTTGTATCTTGCCCAAAGCAGTCCCAGCTGCTTACCTGCCCTTTTGCCTCAGCCCTCTGGCCTCTCCATAACTGAGTTCTCTACAGCAGCTGCCAAGTATTGTGGGCCTCACAGCTGGGGCTTCCGGTCAACCTTGAAAAGTGCTCAATGACTCCAAATGGATTTGGCAGGAAGCAGGGCTTTCCGGGGACTGTTGGGGCTAGGTTTTGGTGACTCTGCCCTTGCTGTACACCTTCTGAGATGGATCACTCTACTCCCTATGGTTGGCCAGTGGCCACCTCTTTCCTTTGGGTAAATCTTTGGCAAAAAGCCAAGGCTCAAGTTCACCAGAAACCTCATATCTAGCACATGGGTATCCTTTAAAAGGATCAGTGTGACTGCCATTGTAAATGGGAGCAGGGACCTAACCACTAGCGGTTTTTGGGTTTTCTCACTTGCCTAACTTCCATTGGGCTTGTTTAGTGGAATTTCCTCCCAGATTTTGAGTCAAATTTTAGGCTGACAGCTTCCTTCTCCCCTTCTACCTGGTATGACGCTGTAGGATAAGCACTGGAGCACAAGGTTGATTTTAACTTGAAGGTCAGCAGCTCAAACCCACTAGCTAATCCTTGTAAACCCAATATAGGGTCGCTGAGTCGTAATTGACTCGATGGCATTTAACAACAACAACAATTCTTGGGAAAGACAAGCATTGCCCTTTTCTATATGCTTGAACTTTCAGAGGGTACAGGAGAGCCTGCTCTCGTTTCTGCCTGATTCTAGAGGCATCTGCTCCCAACAGCTTGTGAGGGGGATTCTGCAGCAGCCCGCCAGGGCATTCTTTAGGGTGGGACTCTGGCGACTTGTGCTGCTGATCACCCTTGTGGACCAGAGGCAAGAGCGCAGGCGGAGAGCTGTTCAGTGCTAGTCTGGCCTCCACAGTAGCCTGCTTTGCCATGGGCACTGTGAGGCCAGCCATGTGACTGTCAGCAGCTAACTCTTGGTGGCAGACATAGGCCCTGCCTGGGTTGACTGGCTCAACTCCAGCTGAGGCTGCCTACATACATTTCTCTGGACATCCTATGGCTAATTTTGTTAAAACTGCACATTGGCTGCAGCCATTTTGTTAAGCTTATTGTGAAGCAAACCCATATGTCGGTAAGCTAGTGTTTGGGGAAAGAACAATCTACTTGCTGCGACCTCCTGTCTGGCTTTTAGCCCTGTTCTGGGGAACATGGCTGGCTGTTCATTGGTCACGGGGGAGGGATGACGGATGGGTACTCAGGAGAAAGGAGTTCTGAACTTCCAGTAATTTTAAAGAAAAAAGCCCAGAGGGTAGATGCTTATAAGTTTCTGGAATCCTCAAGTCTTTAAAAAGATCAAGAAATATGCTTTTCCCACCACTACCAACTGCTCTGAAAAGGGATCACATTAGAAGGTCCCAGATAAAGTAGGAGAAAATGTGGAACAAAACTCAAAATTGTAAATTAAAAAACAGAAAGACATGGCTTACTGGTCAGAAATGGAGTGGAGGAAGCCTAGACTCTGACTCTGGACCACCCTTCAGGAACTCACCCTGTGGTCCAATTTTCAGCCAAGCAGTAGATAGGTATATAAGGGGAAAAACAACACTAGTAATGTACGCTCACCGTGGAATGGTCAATCATTCAAAATCAAAAGGACAAAATTGAGAAGGGATGGGATGGGAAAGTGGTGGAGGACACAGGACTGTTGTTGCATGGGGGCCTTGCAGTCATTGAAATGAAGCAGTATGATTTGTTGAAAGTAAAATTTTCACATCTGTAAACCTTCACTCAATTCACATTAAAAAATATATATATGTCTTTCCTTGGTGGGCAGAAGAAATATGTCTTTCCCAGAGTCTGGAGCTAGAATCCAAGTCTGGCTGTGGCAAAATGGGGGTATTCTGAGAAGGCCAGGCTGGTGGAGCAGTGTGAGTGTGGAAGGTTGGGAATGCCATGCCAGCTCATCTAAGTTCCTGAAAGAAATGGTTTTCTCTGTTCCCAGTCCTTTTTTTTTCAAAAACATTTTTTTCTAGAGCATACATCACTATTTACCTCTGTCCCATTTAGCCCATGCAAAACTGCCTGAGTGTCCCCATATCTACTTTGTTCTTCCACCTCCTCCCCCTTTTCATGTATTGCCCTCCTCAACACCCAGACTGTGATTGGTCTATCCACTACCCTGAGCTCTACCATCCCATGGTCCTGGCTTTGGGCCCTAGCCTGGAGCCAAGAGCTATTCCCAACCTGGAGCTTCAGACAGATGGGGATAGATCCTCACTAATACCAGTTCACTCCACCCTGAGGTGAAGACTCCCGAGTTCATCCTGCCTCTCTGCTGCCTTGGAGATGAATGAGGTTAAATGAGTGGTCTGGGTGGTCTTATGTATAGCTGGAATTTGGCAGTGGGATGTCACCCAGCCCAGTGTTGCCTATGAGTGTTACCTGCCAGAGTCCGGGCAACTTGGGGATCTTGTGATAATCTTGTTGATACTGTAAGTGTAGAAGATAAACGTTAAAAGATATGCATAAGTATATAAAACCACACACAGTCACAAAATGCCTGAGCTAGAAACGGAAGTATAGGGAGCACCTCTGCTTTGGTTCTTGGCGTTTTCGGTTGTTTACTTTGGGCAAATGGATCTGTTCAGCACAACCTGCCTGCATTACTGCCTGGGGATGCCTCCTATCGGCCCACTTTCCCTCCCTGTTGCGTCCAGGCTTATTTGTCTTCTGACTGCCTGCACCGTGGGGTGGTAACAGAACTAAGGGGATATTTTATCCAAGGATGGATTGGTTATAACCTTTTTCAGACTCTGCATCCAATGAAACCGTCTTCAGGGGTTAATTCAGAGGCACTGCAGCCCTTCAGAAAGGATCTGGGGCCTAAAGAGTTCAAATTCTAAACCCTTAAATTTAGCAATAGTCTGACCCGACGTAGCAGGCAAGTAAGGTACTGCATGAACCTTTGAAAAGGCCAGTAAGGTGCGTGAACCCGCAGTGGGTGAAGCAGCCACGCCCCAGCCCTTGGTGGTAAATGCGGCGTGGGGGTTTCTAAGGGGCATCTTCTTCTTGAGCACCCATATTATGTCCCGCCCGACGGAGTTGAGACCTTAGGACACATCCATATGTTGAGATCTGCAGCCTAGGGAAGGTCCAGGGGTCTTCCTGAGGAGCGCTCCACCCTTGAATGAGCGGGCCGTTCGTGGAGTTCGCCTGACCTCTGCCGACCGACCGCAGTGTTGCAGGCGCGCAGTGTCCGTGGCGATCTGGTCTTGGCAGGAGCTCCCAGGTTAGGGGTTTCAGGGTGTTATGTGGACTGGTGTGGCGCTGTGGGTTAATGGGCCTGACTGCAAAGCAGTTTGAGCTGCAAGATTGGCGGTTCAAGTTCACCAGCCGCTCCTCGGACATCCTATACAGTGTCGCTATGGGTCGGAGCCAGCTCGATGTAGCTTCACAACAACATGGGCTCAACAGGAGTAGTGGTGTGACGCTGTGGGTTAATGTGGTGGACTGCAAAGTCTGATTGAACCGTAAGGTCGGCCCTTCAAGCTCACCCGCTGCTCCTCGGAAACCCTATATAGGATCTTTAGGAGTTGGAACTAACTCAATGGCACTTAACAACAACAATGGGTTCTCAACAGCATTTTACTTCACCAAATGACATTAAAAAGACAAAAAGAATACTATCACTTTTTATTGATATTTTATTTTGGTGAAATTTGTAAACACAGAAAAACCTGCTCCCATTTCTGATTCTATACATAATCCACAGTGGCACTAATTACATTCTTCACATGTGATCTGTTTTTGTTCTAGTTTCAGTCGCGTTAATTTAAACTTCCTGTTCCCCAACATTTTGATCTGGGCTTTAAATTAACTGTTGATCATTTGGTCTTACATCTTTTTTTTTTTTAAGTACACAGTACTCTAGGGTGACAATCTTTACTTTTTGAGCTAAACTGTCACTTAATTTAAAGGTGACTTTAAGGGATGGTTTCAATTTAAGGTTTGAAGAGTGACTCAGAGCCATAGTCAGGGACTTTTCCAGCGTCCGTAGGTTCAATAAGTGAATTCTGTAGGAATTTGAAGTTCTATTTTGCATGTTACAGTTCATGGTTTTAGAACTATGATAGTTTCAAAGGTTTATAGAAGTCTAATTCCCATTCCTAAGAGAAAATCACTTCAGAATCTTTAAGTCATTTCTTTCAGTAATTGACTTCCTATCTCCAAATTATATTCCAAATTAAGTTAATGACTTAAGCATAAACACTCCTAAGGATAGCTTTTTTAAAGTGCATACATTTGATTTATGAAAAGCTGTGGATGCCCCTGTTTTTCTCACTTCCTCTGAAAGCCCTGGTCATTGGACCCACATCTAAACCCTAGGATCAGACACCATGGCTCTGACTGTCCCTGCCAGCTCACACTTGGGTTTCTCAGTGCCCAGGGGCAGCTGCAAAACATGGGGTACAGAGTGGATGTGCTTCATCTGTGTTCCACCTGGTCACCCTAACAGGGAGCAGTTCCTGATTTGACCTCTCTCAAAACACAAAGACACATGTATACACACTTTAGGACACTAAGCATGGCCTAGTCTCTGCTACATATGAAAGAGATTTTAAAAGTTGGTGGAATATTTTCGTGATTTTTTTTTTTTTATGTTTTTATTGTGAATTGAGTGAAAGTAGTTAACAGGGCACATCATCATTTTTACATTCAGCAAATCATACAACTTGTTTCATGACAATGATACAATCCCCTCCATGTACCATCAGTTAACAGTATTCTCTACATTTTAGCTCTCTCTCTCTTTTTTTTTTTAAAAAAAAAAACTCAGGGATATATAATTTACACCACCAAAGGGCACATTCTGCAAGTCTGCCTCTTGGCCGCCAGCTCTCAGTCCCTTTCTTCCCATGAATCTAGAGCCCTTGGCTGCTTTCATGATCTTACATTTTTCCATGTACTTTTGGAAGCCCTCCAGGTATTATTTGGATCCATAACAACCTCCTGACTTGCCTCCTTTCTTCCAGTCCTCCATGCTCAATGCCTCTTCCACTTGATTATCAAACTCCCGGCCCAAGTCCTCCAATGGCTTCCCAGCACCATTAAGATCCAAAATTTTGCAAGGCAAATCTGATTGTATAGGAAGCCAAGGCAATCCCCTCCTGCTGCTCCACTCCCACCATAGACACCCCACTCCTGTACTCACTTTTTCTCATCTCTGTGCCCTTACCCCAAGGCCCTGATGGTGCAGTGGGTTGCCCGATGAAAGGACAGCAGTTAAAACCCACCAGCCTTTCCCTGGGAAAAAGATGCTGTCTGCTCTCCTAAAGATTTGCAGCCTCAGAAACCCAAGGAACAGTGTTACTCTGTCCTGTAGAATCAGAATCAACACTATGGCAGTGGATGGGTGCGTATGCCCCAGCTGCTTCCTCTCCTAGCCCTTCGCTTTACTGCTTGATCCCAAAAGCCTCAGTCCAGTTAGGAAGACCTCCACTGCCTAATCCTCTCTTATCCTTTACCCCTTCCACCCATCCTGGGTGAGAAGGCCTCTTCCTTCTCTAGGGTGTATCTGCAGCAATGTGCTTGCCACACTTTTGGATATGAGGCTGTGAACCTAATAAGAGTCAGGGCTGCAATTTATCTGCTTCTTTATGTTTGCCACCCATCACAGTTCTTGGCACGTAATAGGTGCTCAACAAATGTTTAAAAGAATAACTAAGGGTGATCATGAGACACTTGGTTCACATTTTGCAGGTACCATGGTTGATCATGACAAGCTATGGACCACATTGTGAAGTATGAGTATTCCGGAACACTTGGGCTCATGAGGAATCTGTACATGGACCAAGAGGCAGTTGTTCCAACAGAACATAGGAACACTGAATGGTTTAAAATTAAGAAAGGTGTGCGACAGGGTTGTATTCTTTCACCATACTTATTCAACCTGTATGCTGAGCAAATAATCTGAGAAGTTGGGTTATATGAAGAAAAACGTGGCATCAGGATTGGAGGAAGACTCATTAACAACATGGATATGCAGATAATATAACCTTGCTTGCTGAAAGTGAAGAAGACAAAGTATTTACTGATGAGGATCACAGCCTTTGGTATGGATTGCATCTCAATCCTCACCACTGGACCAATAAACAACATTCTTACCAGTGAAGAAAAGATTGAAGTTGTCAAGGACTTCATTCTTCTTGGATCACCCATCAACACTCATAGAAGCAACAGTTAAGAAATCAAACAATGTAGTACATTAGGCAAATCTGCTGCACAAGACCTTTTAAAGTGTTGAAGAGCAAAGATGTCAGCTTGAGGACTAAGGTGCACCTGACCCAAGCCATGGTATTTTCAATAACCTCATATGCATGCAAAGGCTGGACAGTGAATAAGGAAGACCGTAGAAGAATTGATGCTTTTGAGTTATGGTGTTGGAGGAGAATATTGAAAATGCCATGGACTGCCAAAAGAACCAACAGATCTGTGTTGGAAGAAGTGTAGCCAGAGTGCTCCTTGGAAGCCAGGATGGCCAAACTTCATCTCTCATACTTTGGACATATTGTCAGGAGGGACCAGTTGCTGGAGAAGGATATCATGCTTGGTAGGGTGGAAAGTCAGAGAAAAAGAGGAAGACCCCCAGTGAGATGGATTGGCAAAGTGGCAGCATCAAAGGGCTCAAGTGTGGCAAGGATAGTGAGGTTGGCCCAGGATCGGGCAGTGTTTCGTTCTGCTGTGCATAATAAGGTAGCTGTGAGTCAGTACCTAACAACAACAACATGGCTGTCTGTGGATGCTGTCACTTTTGAATGTATTGTAAGATCTTTGAGGTCAAAGATGACCTCACTCCTTCCAACAGCATGTGGTGCTCACACTAAGTGCTCAGTAGCTATGTTCATGCTGAATGAGTGAAACAACAGGTGGGCAGCGCCCTGGCCTAATCCTCAACACTGGCAGAAACAGCAGGACCAGTGGACCTTGCCTGGCCATGCCTCCTCTGACCTGCCCATGCCCCTCTACCCTACAATAGCCATGCCCAACTGCAGAGGGGAGGCCCTAGCTCTCCATATTTCTTCCTGGACTCTCAAGAACAGAAGAAAGGAGCTGTGATGAGGAACCCTGGTCCATCCTCTGCTAGCTAAGGACCTGTGGGGGATGGGGCAGAAAAAGTGGGTGGTCAGGGCACACCCTATCCTTGCATGTGTAATATGCAAAACAAAATAATATTAGAATAATAAGACAAAACCCAGCGCCCACATCAGTGCGAGAATATTCCAAGTACCTTAGTACCACATGCTCCTGAAGAGAAACCACCACTCTGGATTTAGTAATAACCCTCCCCTTATCATTCTTTATGGTTTCCTACCTGGTGTGGCTCTGTGGGTTAATGCACTAGACCGCAAGGTCACTTTGAACCGCAAGGTCGGCGGTTCAAGCTCACCAGCTGCTCCTTGGAAACTCTATACAGGGTCAGTATGAGTCAGTATTGACTCGAAGTCACTTAACAAGAGCCACCTGTGTATAAAGGAGCTCTGGTATGGTTATGAATTGGGCTGCTAACCTCAAGGTCAGCAGTTCGAAACTACCAGCTGTTCCCCTGGAAAAGTAGCAATCTACTCCCGTCAATATATACAACCTTGGAAACCCTTTTGGGGCAGTTCTATTCTGTACTATTGGGTCGCTGTAGTCTGAATCGACTTAATGGCAGTAGGCACCTCTGTGTATGTTAAATGCTGTCAAGTCAGTTCCCTACACAATATCACCAGAGTTGTCTGTTTTTAAACTTCCTATAATTGAAAAATAATGGACTCTTTGAAGCTCCCTTGTAGATAAAAAAAACACCCCCAAACCCTAAACCCACTGCCACCTAGTCAATTCCAACTCTGGATGGAGTTTTCAAGGCTTAAATCTTTAAGAGAACAGAAAACCCCATCTTTTTCCCTGGGAAGGGCTGGTGGGTTTGAATTGCAGAACTTGCAATTAGCAGCCCAGTGCTTATCTTACAGTGTCACCAGGGATCCAAAAAGTTTGTGGAAAATTGGCATTATCATTTCATTCCATTTTTCCATGAACTTTTTGAAGCCCCTTACTATTCTTCTGTTTTGCTTCTCTTGCTCATCATTATAATTTTAAAAAAATCATTCATGGTAATGAGTAGAGCTGTAATTTGTTTTTTCTTGTATTGTAACTTATGTATGAAAATACTACAATTTAATGATCCATTCTACTGCTGATGGACATTTGGGTGGCTTCTAGTTTGGGGCTACTCTGAAACCTTCCTTTATGTGTCTCTAGTGCACATGTACAAGTTTCTCTTGTAAATCCCCTGAATAGAATTTCTGTGCTGTTGGACATACACACAATCTACTTTGCTAGGTAATTTCAAAGTCTTTTCCAAACTTACACTTCTATATTTTTTTAGAATGATGACACCAGAGGAGATGTGGGACAGAGGTGGCATGCCAGCTACAGGGCCAACCCCAGGAACTTATTTTCAGCAAGTGGGAGAAGTCAGATGGCAAAAAGGGTGGGTGCCACAGCCTCCCTGCCCAACCCCATCAACCACATGTTCAACAGACCTTTATAGGAGCCATGTCCTGGGCAAGGAAGACAAAACTGAGTTAGCACAGTCTAGCCCCACAGAGGGACACTTAGGTTTCTGCTTTCTCTGCCGGGCAGCCCCACATAGCCTTGTGCTGGAAAAGTTAGCCTAGTAAGTAAGGGCTTTGTGGGTGGAATGGGAATTTCTTGAAGAGAGGAAAGACACAGTTGGTGTCTCCCCTCCTCAGAGGTGGACAATGGGTGATTGGAGGCATTGCCGAGGGCTGCATTTGCTGGCTGTAGAGGGGAAGAAGGAAGAAAGAAGACAGGACTATGCCTATGTTGGCTCCCAGAAAGACAGCCCTCCAGCTCCATCCAAGCACACCTGCGTCCTTGTGCTCATCTAATGGCAGCGGTGCACAAGGCACACACAGGGACTCACACAGCTCACACACACCAAGAGGCAGGTTAGTAGACATGCTGCAGAAGCAGAGGCAGGCAGCATGAGCAAACAGCTGCCCATGGGAGATAACCACGGCACTGGGAGCCACCCACCCCGTCTGTCTCAAGAGTCCACCTTGCACATTCTGCTGACTCCCACAATCTGGTCTCCTCTGTCAGTGGTGCATTTTCAGGACAGCCTGGGTGCTCCCACCCCAAATGCTTGTTCTCTTTATGGAGGAGGGACCCAAACCTGCTGCCATCAAATTCATTATACTCATGGCAACCCCGTGCATCACCGAATAGAACGAGCCCCATGGACTTAGCCTGCAGCACCACTGGGTGGGTTTACACTACTAACTTTTTGGTTAATAGTTGAGTGCATAAGAGGCTACCCAGAGACCTTTTGTTCATGGAAATGGGGTAGCAAAGTCTTTTACTGCACATTTTTAAAGTCTTGTCTGATGCTCCCAGGCTAGGTAGGGTATATAGTAGGCCTTGGGAAATGTTGATTGTTGAAGTAAATTTATTTAATTAAATTTGTTATAAGACCTATTAGGCTCCTAAATGAGACAAAAGCACAAAAGGGAAGAGGGAATCTGAACTAAGTAAAAGCAAATGAGGGGAGATTTGATGCCCTTCATAATTAGCCTGTAGCCTGCCCAGTCCTTTCACTGCAGACTCCCACTGTTAGCCAAGGGTGCAAGGGTGGGGATCAGGGACATTGCAAAGTTGCTAATGAAGGCTGGATGTCTGTGACTTTATATGACAGTAGTTGCCTAGGAGAACTGCAATCTACTTCCCAATTTTAAGACTGCTCCCAAGGCTCAACGTAGGTTACAGTTCAAGATACAGAAACACTACCCAGATATGCAGACCTAGCTCTGCCAGTGCCTGCCCCACTCAGCACCTCCCTCTTTGCCCCTAATTCTAGATGCCCCATGGGTAGAGTATACCTGGTAGTCCCTCAAAGCTAGAGAAAGGGTTGGGGATAGCCTTTGGGAGCTCCCTCTCTCCCTAGATGCCTTCCCTTCTAGGGAGACTGCTGGCTTCAGAGTAAAGGAATGTAAAGTCAGGAAGTCCTTATTCTTCTCCTTCTGTAGCAAGGTACCCCATCACTTAGCACCCCCCACCACATAACCATGCCTCAGACCCAGAAGGGTTTGTCAGAGACTTTAAAGCTACAGACATTCTGCTATCCCCACCCATACCTTTAAGGGAGTGGAGCCTCACTTTGAAGACTCCATCAGCCCTGGAGAGAGACCTGGGGGTGGAGTCTGAGTCAGGAGTCTGCTGCCTCCAGAGGACAAGATGTTCTCTCCGTATGAGAGGCTGTTAGTCCTCCCCATAGAAGGGTCAGATGGAGCCTGGCCTCAGACATCTGCAGCCGTCTCAAAGCTAACCTAACCTCATCAGTTGAATCTATTCCAACTCACTCATGGTGACCCCATCAGTGTCAGTGTAGAACTGTGGTCCATAGGATTTTAAGTGGCAGGTTTGTCAGAAGTAGATTGGCAGGCATTTCTTCCAAGGCACCTCTGGGTGAACTTGCTCCAACAACTTTTCGATTAGCAGCAAAGTGTGTTAACCACCTAGGGACTCTGCCTCAAAATTTTGCCCTCACTGATGGGCAGAGCATTTCTCTATTCTTTTTCTTTTTTCAAGAAAGAAAATAAAAAGAATAGTGAAATGCATTTTTTGGGGGAAGTATACATAGCAAAACAGGTTTGCAACAATAGTAATAATGTCACACTGTTCAGTGACATCAGTTACATGCTTCACATTGTGTCAACATGCTCAGTTTTCATTCTGGTTGTTCCATTCTCATTCATTTAATCTCACTGCCCTCAACCTCCTCATCTATGATTTAAAGTGCTCAAGGATGGCATTCTTTCTTTACATTTTGAGCTAGACTGCTATTTAGTTAAAAGGTGACTTCAGGGGATAGTTTCAGTTCAAGGTTTAAAGTGTATCTCAGGGCAATAGTCTTGAGGATTTCTCCAATCTTAGTGGAGCCAGTAAGTCTGGATTCTTTGAGAATTTAAAGTTCTGTTTTACATTTTTTCTCCCTTTCTATCAGGATCCATCTATTCTGATCCTGATCAGAATGTTTGATAGTTGTAGCCCGGCACCATCTAGTTCTTCTGGTCTCAGGGTAGAGGCAGCCATTGTTATTGCTGTTAAGTGTCGTAGAGTTGGTTCCAACTCATAGTGACCCTGTAATAGGGTTTCCAAGGAGTGGCTGGTGAACCACCTTTCGATTCAAACCGACCTTGCACTCCAGTGCATTAACCCACAATGTAACACCAAGACTCCATGGATATTTCCTGATTCTTGTATGAGGAGACATCAGAAAGTCTGTGGGAAAACTCCAGGATCTTTTCATTCCATTTTCCACTAACTTTTTGAAGCCCTCTTGTATTCTCTACCACATTCTGCATTCCCAAGTAAACTTACCCACATTTCTCTCTGTCCAAAGGCTGGCCACCCCTGTTGGTTCAGCCATCTTATGCTTCCCCACAAGGTTATTTAATAAGCTCCCTCCCTTCCCCAACTCTCCCACCTGCCCCTCTTACTGGGAACAGTCATCCACCTCATTTCCCTGCTGCCTCATTTAAACTCCATCTTTCCACCCCCGGGTCCCTAAAGAGTCTGCAGGGACTTCCTTGTGTGACCCACCAAACAAGTTCTCTTGTCAGGAATGCACCTACGTGTCCAGCATCCTCACCCAAGGCACACCCAGCCTCAGCCCACTTGAATGACCACTACTCCACTCACCAATCCCAAGGTCAGCGAAGGACAACTGGCATTTACTAGAGCCACCATTTTGTGCCAGGGGTCCTGGGGATTCCAAGTCACTTACTGGGACAATGAAGTTGAAATTTTAGTTGAGGAGACAGACATAATAGATCATTTCAATTAGTCCAATCAACTCTAATGTTAGCCACTCTTTGAGACCTAGCATAAGTTCAAACACCTAACTCAGTTTGCTACTGTTTGTTCTTGTGGCTAGGTGCTGTTGATTTCTACACATAGTGATTTCATGTGACAGAACAGAACTGCCCCAAAGGGTTTTCTAGGTTGTCATCTTGGTAAGATGATATCACAGTGGGCTATGCATTGAACTGCTAACTGAAAGGTCAGCAGTTCAAATCCACCAGTAGGAAAAAGATGAGGCTTTTTGCTCCCATAAAGATTTACAGCCTTGGAAAACTCTATACAGGGTTGTTATGAGTCAAAACCATCTTGAAGGCACACAACCACCACCACCAATGTTTACAAGAGCAAATCACCAGGTCTGTCTTCCACAGAGCCACTGGGTGGATTTGAACTGACAACCCTCAGCACCCTGCTCTTAGTTTCATGTTGTTGTTGTATGGCATTAATTAGTTCCAACTCATAGCTACCCTATATAGGGTTTCCAAGGAGTGGCTGGTGGATTTGAACCACTGACCTTATGGTTAGCAGTCCAATACTTATGCTATAGTGCAATGGAAGTGCCCAATAAATTCTTACAAATTGAATGCCTGCACTAGAGGGGAGGCTGTGTGAATTGTTCCTTCTTCCATCTTTTCTAAATAAAATCAGATTTAACAGAAACACCAAGGACAGCCTGAAGGAAAGAATAATAGTGGGCAGGGGCGGGGGGGGGAAGCCAAACCTTTGCCTTGAACTAAATTCTTTTTGTTGTTGTTGCCAGTGTCTGTGTTGTAGATTGCAACTCATAGTGGCCCCATGTGTGTAGAGTAGAGCTGCTCCATAGAGTTTTCAAGGCTATGACCTTTCAAAAACATATCTTTTTAGTAGTAGCTAAAAGAAAAGAATTCTGGACCCGCAACACCCACCTCCTTGGGGAAGCCATCTGAATTACATAAATCAGAATCAAAACTTTTTGTCTCTAGGTTTCAGAGTCTGCCCTGTCAAACCCATAACCATTGTATGAACGAAGCAAGTCATATAGTAAAATATGCATAAATCACAAAACCCACAAGTGCCAAAATAATCAATGTCTTGATCATTCCTGACAACACAGTAAAGGAAACCAGAAGTGGGTCTGAGGGCAGTGGGCAGAGCTTGGCATGCAGTGTAGGAAAATCCAGCACTATGGCCACCCACTTGTGGTAGCATAGTGGTTACAAATCGGGCTGCAAACCTTAAGGTGAGCAGTTCAAAACTACCAGCTGTTCCATAGGAGAAAGATGAGGCTTTCTGCTCCCGTAAAGATTTACAACCTTGGAAACCCTGTACAGGGTCACTATGGGTCAGAATCAACTCGACAGCACTTAATAACAACAACAAATAGCCACTTGGCAAAGCACTTAGACCCTATAGAGCCACTGCAGCACAGGTACTGGCCTCATTTCAAAATGACTCTTTACTTGGTAATTGTTACTGAGAACTTACCTGTGCAGGTATCCTGCCAGGCCCCAGGAAAACATCAGGACCCAATGCAGATAAGGTTCTCACCTTGGCATGGTGGGGAGACAAGCAGGCCTTAGTCAGGAATAGCCCAGCTTTGGATCAAGGGAAGATACATCACACTTGCGCAAGCGTGTGACCCAGCCCAAGGCTGAGATCAGGGAGCCTGCTACCTGGGGCCAGCTCAGTGGTCAGTTTCAAATTCCTGTCTTTATCCTGAGGGTAAGCAGGAGCCATGGAAAGGTTTTAAGCAGGAGAGTGCTATGATGTAATCTGTGTTCTGGAAAGATCCCTCTGGCTGTTACGTTGAGAACAGGTTGGGGGAGGTGGATGGGGTAGAGTGGATGCAGGGAAACCAAGAAGGTAATCTCTGGAGTTGGAGTTGGGCTGGGGGGAGGAGGAGGAATTACAAGGCGAGGCGTTTTAGAGGTAAATGACCTACGGGCTGTGGCAATGGATTAGATATGGGTGGTGGCTGGGGAGGGAGAGGGAGGTGCCAAGGATGATTGGAAAGTTTATGGCTTTTGAAACTGGGTGGGAGGTTGTGTCTTTTCTCAAAAATTGAAACACTGGGAAAGGGCTAGGTTTGTCTATAGTTGGAATTTGGTTGAAGTGTATCTCGTGCGCCTCAAAGACTACATTGTTATTTCAGTGTCAAAGTGAGTGCAGAGGGCAGGGAAAGGGTGTTTTTGATGAGGCTTTGCAAAAGGAATATTCTTTTTTTTTTTTTATAAAGAAATATGACAATCCACTGGCAACACTTTGCCCCCAATCTCATAGTGAGATGAATGCAGCTCATAGCAACTTCATGTGCAAAATCCAAATAAGTTAGTAACAGACATTTGGAAAACATATCAACAGGGAGTTGTTTAGGGATGCTCCTTTAGGAACAAGCGCTAGAGTATCAATTACAAGTGACAAGGCTGAGTTCTGAATCCTGACTCTGGGCATATTACCTAACCTGTACCTCAGTTTCCTTATCAATGTGGTTGCTGTTAAGTGCCCTTGAGTTGGTTCCGACCCATAGTGATCCAGCATAGGGTTTCCGAGGAGTGACTGGTAAGTTTGAACCACTGACCTTTCGGTTCAAACTGAGCTTGAGGTCCAGTGCTTATCCTATGGTGCCACATAGTGCTATAAGATAAGCAATGGACTGTGAACTACAAGGTTGATGGTTCAAACCCACCAGCAGCACCTCGGTGACTAAGAGAAATGACTCAATGGCACTTAACAATAACAACATTTTATAAAACTGGTTGAAGATTAAGAGAAAGTATATAATGGGTACAATACAATACAATGCCTAGTTCAAGAAATCTTTCCCAAAATGTTACCTATTACTATAGACTATATCCCAATAGAAAAACAATACTGATTTTTTCCCATTCATTTCAAAAAAAGGAAGAGTTGCTATCCATATAAAAAAAGGAAGAGTTGTTATCTATATAACCAAGCATAACTTTCACAAATCCTCTTGTAAGATTTGCTTTTAACAGAACAAAAGAAATCAGGGACCTTTTTTGTCAGACCACATGTTGGAGCCTTGGTGTCACTTGCCTAGGTATTTACTGTCTGGCCCCACCCCGCTTGGTTCATTTTTTTTTTTTTTTTTTCTGGGTCCTTCCATTTCAGAGGGGCTCTCCTTTTCTGGGTGGAGTGGAAATGTTCCAAGATTACAAGCAACACTATCTGCATGGCCTTCGGGGTCCCCTTGGTGCCTGGAACAGTGGGGATTGAGTGGCATTGTGATTTGGGTTAGCAACAGTACAAGAAGCTCAGACTATAATTTGAGGACCTCCTCAGGGGTGTTACTGCAGGAATGGGCTAATCCTGACTGTGGGGTCAGTGAGGTTGAATTAAAGTGGTAAATGGGCCACAAGTGACTCACTTTCTCTCCTCTTGGTTTCAAAAGACAAGAGAGTTTCTTAGCTGTGGCTGGAAGCCTGTAGGACATGGGTCTTCTCATTGCTGGGGGAAGCTGGAGGAGGATGAGATTAGAGATCACAGGGAGAATCTTTCCATGTATAGGACAAGATGGCTAGAGCCAGAGAGACAGCCCTGCCTGGCATTGGGAAGGTGGAATGGAGTGCTACAGAGTTGGGGAGCCATGGGGAGAGAGACCAGTTCTTCCTTACCTCCCACAGACACTGCAAAGGGAGGCTTCCTCGCTGACAGAGGCCAGAGGGGGCCACACCGGAGCTCAACACAGAGCCCTAGACACCGTGGGAGTTGAGGCTTCAGGAGTGTGACAGGGCTGCAGACACAGGCTGCAGGGCTGGATGGCAGTATGGAACTGGATGGACCACAGGTGTGGATAATGGGAGTATGATGAAGTACTTCCATAATTTTGGAGGAGTCCCTGAATGACACAAATAGTTAAGGGAGTGCTTAATTACTAAACAAAAGGTTGGTGGTTTGAAACCCTCACACACCACCACTACCAGAGTCACCTTGGAAGGCAGGCCTGGTGATATGGTTCTGAAAGATCACAGCCTTGAAAACCCTATGGAATAGTTCTACTCTGCATACATGGAGTTGCAGTGAGTCAGAACTGACTTGATGGCAACTCAAAAGAACAACGATCATGGGGCATTTTCTAGGATCAGGCACGGTTTAAATATTTTATATGTTGTAAGAAGCCATAGAGCTGGGACTCTGCTAAGAAAATCTGGCTCTAGAGGTTGCATTCTTAACCACTACATCATGTGAAATAAAAGGAGTAAAAGTTTTAGACTTACAAAGAGTTAGAACCACTGCTAAATGTTGTGTTCAAGAAGAAAAAAAAAAGTGAAGGTTTCTGAACCCTGCCAAGCCTGCTTCTGCTGTTTTCTAACTGTGTGATCTTGGGTACTTACTTACTTAGACTCACGTGGTCTCAGTCTCATCATTTGTAAATTTGAGAATAGTTACCACACATTATTATTAAGGATTAAATAAGAAAATGTATGTTGAATACCTCCCTATGTCTTCTGTAAGACCCCTGGCTTTGGAGGCTCGCAAGACACTGCCCAGTCTAGACCTGGATTTCTTCAGCATCTCAGGGATCTGCAGGTCTGGATTCAAGAAGCCTGACCCTCTCTCCACAATGGCTTGCAGTCCATGGTCTCATAAGTTCCTCAGGGAGGAACTTAGCACTTTTAAGTTAATATCTGAGCAGACAGGTGTCCTGACACCAGTAAAGGAGCTGACCGAGGAGGTTACCCTCGCCTAGGTCCTCACAGACATTTCATTCTTCTTGGAAGAGTCTTCCCCTCTCCAGTAATTTATTCACTCATATACTATTAAACAGTTATTCAATTCACTGAACAATATTAATAGGCACCCACTATTTGCCAGGCATTAGGACAGGTTCTCAGGAGCAGTCATGGGTCTCAGGAAAAGAGCTCACAGACTCCGGGACCATGTTAATTTCTCTTTTCATCTCCAGCCATGGATATAGAATATGTTCAGTAAACATCTACTCCTGGGAAAATGATGAAGGTACTATTAAGAGATTGGCCATGAGAAAGCAGCAAGACTCTCTAAGTAGATTTAAGTCAGGCTGTCACTCCAAAGTCCTGAATCATTATAATCCTTTAGCATCTCTGAGATGCTTCTGAGACCATGTGGCCACAATGTAGGGCAAGGTTTCCAGAAAACCTTCAAGGATTAGACAGGTCTCATAAATGTCCAAAGTGAGCAAGGTGGGGACTATGGCAAATTGGAGTGTTCCTGCCCCATAGAGATGTTAATTTGGGTTCAGCCTATAGATGCCAATGGAGATGTGAGCCACGGGGAGTTAGATCTTCTGATTTTTCAAGAGAAAATGGAAATCTGGATTTTTATTTTAAATTTCCAAATTTCTCAGCATTGGCTCTCAATTTTAATTCCCCCTCCCCCCCAAAGTCCTGCCAGAGCCAAACAGAACATATTTTCCTGTTGAATTCTGCCCAAAGGCTCCTAGTTTGAGACACCCAAGGAGGTCTGTGGAAAGAATTAAGACTGTGTGTGTCCTAAGACATCTAGCTATGAGGGTCTGAGGAACTTAGAATGCTGTCCTTCTTTAGGTCCAGGGCTATGGAGACACAAAGGAAGCTATTAAGAGGAAGGTGAAGCCCTGGGCCTGGCCTCCAGGGGTTTATGATTGCCTCATAGATACAGCCCACTGTACCCCCTGCAAAGCACCAGTGAGTGGTCAGGAAGTGAGAGCAGGTGACAGTGCGGAGCCTCCAGGGTTTAGGATAGTAGGGAGCAAGACAAGACCTACTTCAGGAGATATTCACCTCAGTTTCTAGAGAACTTTCTAGAAAGTTAAGTCTTGAGACTCTGAGCAAGAGTAAAATGGATATGACCTATGATGGAGATCTCAAAGAAAAACCAGGAGTTAACTTCCAAATGTCTTGGCAGGGCAACTTACTTACATCCATGACCTGACTGTGGTCAGAAGGGAAAGCAAGAGAGGCAAATGGGACAACTAGGCTTAGGGGTTAAGAGCCTCAAACTGTAAGTCAGGCAAGCTGGAGTATAAATCTCTCATGTGACTTGGGACAGGCATGTTGAGCAGCTTTAAGCATCAGTTTCCTTCATTAATTTGCACGTGTCATCCTTTCATAGAGGTCATGCTAATCTTCTCTACATTGTTCCAATTTTAAAACATGGGCTGCCAAGGGAGCACTAAGCCTCAGTTTCCTAACTTGTGAAATGGTAACAGTAATCATGCCTGCCTCCTAGGATTGGGGTGAGGATGAAATTAACTCTTGAAAGTCAAATGCTCAGTCTGATGCTGCCCCCAGGGCCCCAGTGAGTACCCTAGGATGCTTGCTTGTGTCTTTAAGTGATTTTTTATCACAAGGTCCACTACTAAGCAGCTCAAGTAGGGTGGGAAAAGAAGCTCTTGAAGGGTGTTGCCAACATCCCCCTTGTCGCTGCTCCTTGAAATGGCACCGATTCTGGGGGAATAGGGTGGCCCATTTTAGGGAACAGGCGGAGGTGAAAACAGCGAGTTCTTTCCGTGCCTTCCCCAGGGAAACGCGTAGAGCCTCAGTTTGGTGCTGGGCAGGAGCCACAGAGGGGGCAGGGTGGGGTGGGTGGGTGGAGATTGGGAGCCATGAACCCCCCCCCCCCAGGTCTCATAGGGGAAGGGAGGCAGAGACCCAAGGTTAAACATCCCTAGGGGAAGCGGGTGCTAGGAGGAAACCCCCCGGCTGCTCCCTGAACCCACCCTGGCCATTCTGGAGGGATCTTTCTGAGACTCAAGTCTGACCAGAACCTTCATTCCCTTTAAATCTTCCAGTTGGCTGGGTTTATTAAACCTGGGTGGCCCAAGGCACCTCTCCAGCTTTACATCCTGCCTCATCCCAACTATCTCAGCTCTGAATGAGTCCCCTAGCCTGGAGGGTCCTCACCTTTTCCCCTACCACTGGTAGTAGGGGTGGGGGGACAGGGCAATATCATCTGCTCCTTAAAGACTCTGCTCAGAGTTAGCCCCTCCCGCACCCCACCCCAGATCCCCGCTGGGACCAAACTCGACACCTTTTCCCTTGCTTCCTCAGCAGCCATCATAAGTTGCTGTCACGAAGTTATTGCACCGTTTTCCTGTCTGCTTGTCCCTCCACCCCCACTCTACCCCACCCCCCCGACTGGAAGCTTCTTGAAAGCAAGAAAGCAGTCTTGCCTGTCTTGGTAATTCCAGGGCTAGCCCCTAGCCCAGAGTATCCTGGCCACTCCCTAAGGGAGGGATAACTGGGCGGGGGTACAGGCGAATAGGTGGCTGGATGGCAGAACTAGAGTAGCGGATGAGGCTGCCTTTTTAGAACCAGTGGGGATGGGGGTGGGGTGAAGTTTGTACTTCACCTTCTACAGTGGGCTCCTGCTGAACTCAGGCCATTCAACCAGTTTCCCCGCGCCCACTGGGCCAGGTGATCTCGAACCTTCTTCCTCTCACACCCCAACAACAAACAACCCTCCACATTCTCCCTCCGGAGAAAGTAGGTGGAGCCTGACCTCAGCCGGAGGCAGCCGCAGCTGCTGGGGGGAGGGCTGGGAGTTCCAGCCCTTGGGGGAGCCTCTACTCTAGGGAGTGGCCGGGGTGGGAGCCTTAGTGTTCTCCCAGGCGCCGGGAAGCCCTCCCCCAGCAGCCTAGACCCTCCACAGACAAGGGAGGAGGGGCAGAAGGGGGGGTGGCTTTAGTGAGCGCCTGCCTCTGACTCTGTCCCTCTCTCAGGCTGGAGTGGCCCTTGAAGGCCCCCGCCCCCCAGACACACATTTACACCCAGCCCTTCTCACACCCTTAAGTCCCAAGGACAGGGTGAGACTAGGTGCCAAGTAAGCAGAAGGGTGAGGATGCAGCTCTGCTGGGCTCCCGAAGCCGACGTGTGCCCATCCCCCACCCCCTGGACGGATGGGGGAGGAATGGGGAGGGCTAGGCGGGCGTGTATGACGGGACACCCTGAAATGGTGCTACTGGAGTCTACAGCTGTTGGGACTGAGAAAGGGGCAACTTGGGTGAGGGACAGAGATGAGGGACAGAGAATGTACCCCAAGGGGAAGGCCTGGGGTCCCAAAGAGGTTAGGAGTTTAATGTTGGGAGAAAAGCAGAATGCGGGAGCAGTTTTTGCAAGGACATGCAGCTTGCAAAGACCGCCTCTGGCCAGCAATGTGGTGGTTAGCGCTGGGCAGATGGTGGTTTTGGTTATGATGCTGTGGAAACATTTTCCCCATGTAGCCTCTATATGTTGAGACTGGGTTCCACACAGGCCCCCTCACTTAGATCTCCTTCCCAGACTATAGCAGTGGGTCACACCAGTCAGGGAGGCATAAGTCCAATTCTTTGCTGGACACTAAACAGCTTGCTTCTCGGTGGTAGGAAGGGGCATGCCACTCTCGTTCAGAGTCACAGGGGGAGCACCTCATCCCTAGGGAAAGGAACTCCAGTAGGTAATGGTCAAATACCCTTCTGTACTTAGATATGCCTGAGGGCAAAAAAATTCTGGAAATCCCCTTGGGGAAGTGGCGGTTCTGATTCCTTTGAGAGGGAATGGGTCAGGGCCAAAGGACTATAAAAGTCCAGCTCTCTTTACTTCCCCATCCAAAGGGGCTTCCTATTACGGGGTGAATTCTACAGCCACATTTAATTGGTGTCCTGGTGTCCCTCACCCAGGGAGCTGTGCCCTTCAGTTTATCCAGTGGGGCTGAGGGGTCAGGTGGTTTAATAACTCTTGGCAAGGAGGGTGGGCAGCTGCCCCATTCCTAGGAAAGGTGGTGGGACCTGGGCATGGGCTGGATGGAGGGAAAAGTAGTCATTGTCACTCCAGGCACTGTGTTGCCTGCTGGGGTGCCCTACCTGGGTGCCAGGTGGCTCTGTCTGAGGGTAGGTGGTTTGCAGGGGCTGCTTTGGGCAGTGAGGAGGTGCTTGGTGGCTGGACTGGAGGTCAGGAGCAACCAGTCTGTGCCGCTATCAGTTGGGTTGTACTTGGTGGGGCAGAGGTGTTTCCTCTCTGCATCTCACTTTCACCACTCCTGCTTTGAGGCAGTTAACCCTTCCTGATGGGTCTGGAGGCACGTGGGTAGAAGAAACCCTTGGCTGATTGCAGGGAAGAAGTGACCCTGGGGATCTGCTGATCTATCCCTGTCTACAGACCAAGCACTAAACCCTTCTCTGTGGGGTAATCTCTGGACTACTGGACATGCCAGGGTGAGGAAAGGTGATGGGCCTGGTCTTGACATAGTCGTCCTGGTGGGGGTGGGGACAATATTCACTCAGAGAAGATTAGAGGAACTAAAGGAAGGAGGACGAGCTGAAGCTCTTTCCAGGTGTAGAAAGGGTCTGGAAGAGGAGGGAAGTCCCAGAGGTCCGTAGACTGGGGTGAAGGAAGAGAGGTTAAAAGGTCTTTTACAGTGCCAGGCAGGCTGTGTAGCCCCCAGCCTTCTCTTCTCTGGCCTGTTGATCAACTTTAACAAACAGAACTGGGGAGAGGAAGGAGGGACTGAATGGTGGGCTGGCATAGGAGGAACAATAAGTGCCTCTAGCCAGCTTGTGGCTCTACAGTCTGCTCAGTCAGGGCCTCCCAGGGCAAAGGAGATAGCCACCTACTCTGGGTAGAATTCCTCCAGCGCTGGGGAGTTTGGAGTGGGCACTCCTGATCTTTGCTTCCCCTCTAGACAAAGTTCCATTTCTCCTCCCACCAGGGTCCTAAGTGAAAGACAACTCTTCTTCCCAGGGCAACTAGATTGGCCCCCTTGTATGCCTGGGAAAAGTCCAGTACTCCAACCTTGCCCTGCCACCACTTCCTGGGCTGGGTGTGGGCTACCTGCCACTTGGGTGTCCTTCCCTGTGAGCAGGTACATTTCTCCTCTGACCCTCTCAGCCTGCATCCCTGCCCATTAGCAGGCATGAAGCAGCTGCCAAGGTCAGCACTGGGTGGGCGGTTGACCAGAGCCCTGTCCCCTTTGCTGCCAGCCTGGCAGGTCAGTGGAGCTCTGTGTCATTAGTTACTGCTATGGCTTGACCCACCTATCTCCAGTGGGGGCTGGGAAGTAGGGCGGGGAGGGGGGGAGGGGTGGGTACCGGGGGCTGATCAGTCAGTGGGATAGACTTGGAAAGGAGAGGGTTGTTTTTTGTTTGTGTATGTGTGTGTGTGAGGTGGGGGAGGGGAGGGCTGGTCTGGTGTCTGCAGTAGCTACTGGGAATCTTTGCCATGTGAGATTCTGGGAAGGGAAAAACCCATTTAGTGTCCTACTTTAATAAGTTTGGAGGTTTTGCTTTCCCTAAGGGTAAGTGTTGAGAGAAGGGGCACTTGTCCTAGGAGAACCTGGCCTTTTGAGAAATGTCTGTCTAGGTCTTAGATTTTGGCTTCCATTCACACATTTCCCCAGCTGGGTGGACCCCTTCTTTAAATGTGGTCCCCAAGAGAGCTAAGACTGCCATGACCGTTTTAGAAACAGATGGGGGAAAACGAAATTTGGGTCTAATTCCCAGCCATAGTGGCCAACAGCCCTGACTCAGTTCAGGGCTGCCTGGGTGAGTGCTTGAGTCCCAAGGTCTAGGAAAGGCAGGACACTGGGTGTAGCCAAGGAGACCCTCAGAAGGCACACTCCAAGGCTGGGTTTCTTCTGCCCACGGAGGACGGTTCTTTAGCATTCTAGGTGTTTCTCTCTGCCCAAGGCGTTCCTGGGCCCAGCTCCTCCCTGGGCAGCTCTCAGCGCTCCGGTGACTTGACACTACCTTTTCTGCTGCTGCTCCTTTTACCTCCCAAGGCTCCCCTCCCCCGCCTGAATTGGGAATGAGGCTTTGTTCAGGGGTGGACTCAGCATTTCTCAAGAACCTACTAAGTGCACATGTAGTGCTCTTCCAACTGAAGCCCTTAGCGAGTGCTGGTGTTACAAAGGTGCCTGAGATACAGTTCTTTTCCACACCTCCCAGGGGCTCCCCCACGCCACCCACCGTGTGACCTCAGCCTGCGGTGCCCACCCACCCCGCTGACCCTGCGAACGTGCTCGGGCTTGGAAAGGCACGTCTGTGGGTGTGAGAGACGGAGCCACAGCACTCAGTGACTAGGGGGAAGCCAGGTGAGTGTCCACACTTGGTCCCATCCTGGCGTGGGGACGCGAGGGAGGGAGTCCAGTTGAGGCTGTCAGCCTGCCCGCCCCTTCCCCCCTCCCTCGGAGAGCTGTGATGATCCCCGCGGTGGTGGATGAGGGTGTGTGGGTGTCAAGGACTCACAGACCAGGCTCTGCTGTCAGCTGGAAATGGATGAGGGTTCCACACTCTGCTTCTGAGGGTGAAGTAGGAACTGGGGTGAGGGGTGGTAGGTGAAGGAAAGAAAGAGGAAAAAGAGATGCGGGTGAGGGGTTACCGAGCCAGGACCGACCTTGCTTGAAAGGAAAGGAGACGTGGCAGGCAGGGAAGTCGGAAAGATGAGGCAAGGGCGGGAGGGGCTTCTCCGCAGCCGGGGCCCTTTCGCAGGAGTCTGGGGCCCTTTCTGCAGGAAAAGGGGGTTGTCCACGCTTGATTTTCGGCTGGTCTTCCCGAAGCTTTGCTCTGGGGGCAAGAGCCGCTGGTGAGGGTGGAGTGTTCTCGGCCCCCAGTTTTCTCCAGTGAGTGTTGGGAAGGAGGGTGACGGGGAAGAGGGGATGTGAGGGGCTGATGGTCAGGGCGGGGGCGAGATAAGATTTCTCGGGGAAAAGGTAGCAGCTGAAGGATTGGGGGGTCCAGTGTCGGGTCACCATGGGATACGGGCCCGGGTTCTGGAGACGAAGAGACTATCTAATACGCCCGCAAAGGAAATCAGTCCCCTACCACCCTTGGCACCGTACCCCTCCCCCCAGGCCCCACCACTCCCCGCACCACCTCCCCCGGCCGCCTCGTGCTGCCCCCTGCGTTGGGACGACCGACCCACGATTCTGATTGGTCGGAGACCGGGAGGGGGAGCCGAAGGCCGGATTGGCTGGCGGGGCCAGCGCAGGGCGGGGCGGCTGATTGGCCGAGCTGGCCGAGAGGCGCGCTGCTGATTGGCTGCGGACGAGGAAGCAGGAAGGAGGGCGGCGGAGGCTCCGCTCTCGGGGAGTTTGTGGGGGAACCGCGAGCGGCGTAGCGGATCCCGGAGCCCGGCCCCGCCGCCTGCCCGTCCGGCTGTCTGCCCCGCCCGTCCGGTCCCCGCCGTTCACCCACCCCAGCCAGGCGCTCCCGCCCCTCCGACGGCCCCGCCCGGACGCGGCCCCCCGCTCCGCCCGCCCGGCCCCGGCCCCCAGGAGGAGGCGCTGACGCAGCAGCGTGGAGCCCGGGAATTGAGCGCCCCCGGGGGGTTCCAGCCGCCGGATTCCAGCCCGGCTGGGGCCTTCGGGCGCCCAGAGCCTTGCCGTCCGCGCCGCCCGTCCCGGTGAGCTCGGTGCTGGGGTCGAAGGTGGAGGGGTGGGGGGGAAGGAGCGAGAGGGAGGGAGAGAGCGAGTGAGCAAGGGAGGCAGACCAGCGAAGAGGGAGAGGACCGACCGCCCGTCAGCGCGCCCCACCGAGAGCGCCGCGCCGCCGCCCCCGCCAGCCCGGGAAGGTACGGACGGACGGACGGACGACGAGAAGCAGGTGCGGCCGCCCGCCTTTGCTCCGCCTCCCTCCCCCGGGTCCGGCGCTACGGTCCCGCCATCGGGGAGCGCGTCGCGCCTCGAGGTGACAGCCCCCGAGGGCCGCCCGCCTCACAGGCCGGGGGCGGGGTGGGTGGCGGCCGCAGGGTGGCAGCTCAGCCGGGCGGTGGCGGCGCGGGCGTCCCGGGCCGCGGAGGGCGGGAGGACGCAGGTCGTTTCCCCGCCGCCTCCGAGTGTAGGGGCGACGAGGCCGTCTCCGAGTGTAGGGGCGACGAGGCCCCCTCCGCCCCGCAGCGCCCCCTCCCCCATCGTGGTCCCCGAGGCAAGGGGCCGCGGGGGGGGGGCGGCGCCGCCGGATTGCCCGCTCTGGGTGGGGGGCGCCCTCCCGCGCCGGAGCTGGCGGGTTATTGCTAGATGAGGGGTAGGGGACAGGGGCCGCGCCGGGGCGAGGGGTAGTGTGTCTTGGATCTGATCTGGCTGGGAGGAAGGAGACGCCGAAGAAGGAGGAAGGGGACCGGTTCGAGAAGCAGTGTGGGCCGCTGGAGGCCCGGCAGGGACCGCGCGGGGCGGCGGCCGAGTCCGAGGTGGGGTGGGGGGATCGAAGTTGTCAGACCGCCTCCAAGTGACAGCGGGACCCCGTGCTCGAAGCCTGGCCTGGTCCTGCCCTACCAGCTGCGTCGCCGCCTCTCCGGGGCCGGGGGCCGGGGGCCGGGGGCCGGGAGCCGGGGGCCGGGTGAGGTCGGGCCTGAGGGGCCCACTTGGCGGTGAGGCGCCGGACAAAGGCGGCGCCGGAGCGGGCGCAGGTGGTGGCGTCCGCGAGGGGAGCGAGTTCAAGCCACCCACCCCGAGGGGCGGGCGGCGGGCCCCGGACTCTGCCCTGGGGACTGCGGGGGCCGGTGCTCCCGCCTGGAGGAGCTGCGGCACTGGCTCATGGTTTCATCCGCTGGTCGCCTTGCTGTTCTGTAAAGTGTAGGGTTGACCCTGCCTGGGCGGAGGGGCAGGGGAGTTCTGGGTCCTGGCGATGAGGTTGCTGGACTCAGATCTACAGTTCATTGAGCTGCTCTAGAGCCTGCTAGGAAGGAGGGGTTTTTAGCAATCAGTATTTTGAGGACTTTTTCTCACCTGGGACATCCCCAAATCTCTTATCATGGACGGCCTTAAGAATGAAGAGGACTAGTTGTGTTGGGTCTAGGAACACTCCTTAAATGTTCTTCCGATCCTTTCACAACTGCCTTAAGCACTTTTCTTTAACCAAATAAAGGTATCCACTAGGGATGTGAAAAGCTGAGTTTATAAACCCAGACACACATTTAATATTTAAAAAAAAAAAAAATTCCTTTTTTTTTTGTGTTACCTGAGAGACTTTCTTTTCCCCTCACTTCCGCATCTTAGACAGAAAAGGCCCTAGAGAGACCACGTGTCCTAGAAGGACACCATTGCCTTTGGCCCGCTGGAAGGCACTTGGGAACCATTGCCTTAAGTTGTAGATACCTCTAACCCCACTACTAACCAACTCTAAGACAGATGCATACCTAATGGAAGGTTGTGACCCCAAAGACAGGAAAACTTGAGCTATTTAGAATGTGGACATTGCTGAGAATCAGAGTTTTAGTCCCATCTCCCAGCTGTGGTTGGCTGTAATTCCACTCAGAGAAAGCAGCCTGTCCGTTTTTTACAGAGGGATAGTGTGGACATGGAATTAATCCACAACCACTGCCCACCGCATAGGATCTAGGTCCCAGGCTGGGTGGAATTGGGGCTTAAGAGGAAGGGAGATATTATCTCATGCAGAAGACTAAAATTTGTTCTGAAAGTATTTAATTGCATGTCTGAGATACAGAGAACTCAAGAATCCCAAGGTCCTGGTGCCTTCTGTAAGGTTACAAGATTTGTGATTTCAGAACAGTAACTTCTTTTGGTGATACAAGGAGGTGACCCAGTCGAGGCGCTCTATAATAAAGGGGAGTTACCAAAGTAATCTTTTTGACGAGCAATTCTCAGCCGTCAGAACAAGTGTTTAGGAAGGTTTGCCCTAGAGAATTTAGCTAGTGATAAATTTCTTTCTTCCTCTCCATCCCTTTTCTCTTGCCCTGCTGATTCCTATGTCAGGCCTGTGTTACAACTCCCCTTTTCTGTCCACTTCCTTTGGACCTTTTGATTCGGTTTATACACAGCTGCCAGACAATTCTTCTAAAGTGCCTCTTCCCAATGTCACTCCCCTACTCACAAATCTGGAATGGCATGTCTTTTTTGAAAAGATAAACTTGGCATTCAAGACTGTGATGTGATCTTAGACCATTTCACCTAAGGCTCTCCCCCAGCCATGCCATGTACACTTCTCTTTTTGTATCTTTGTTCCCCACATGAGGAGCTGCTTGCCTACTTCTCCCACCTAAAGCCCACTTGTCTAAAGACCCTGACTTGAGTACTGCTGTCATTCATCCAGACCACTCCAAGCCAGCAGAGTCCTTTGGCTCTAAGCCTGTATCCTTGGATTTTATGGCATAGCAGTGTCATCTTTTGAGGGATTTTATAGGTTGTGAGTTTCCTAAGGACAGGGACGATATGAGTGATTAGCCCTTTTTGTGTGACTGTTCCAGTCTACGTTGCACAGTGCTGTGCACTTAGTTTTTGTTGATTGAATAAATGAAGTTGGCTGGAGAGTTGGAGAGTGGGCTGGGAACAGAGGAGTAGCCTTCTCTTTGGCTTTCTCAGAAATGTGTAGTATGGAGTCCTTGGGGTTTCCAACCATTTCTGTCAAAGGCATGAAGGTTTTTAGTGTGGAGAACAAGTGAAGTTTAGCTGCTGTTTCTGATATTTCAGCTGGTAAGTGTCTATCCTCTAGATTACTCTTGTGATACCATATAGACATGAATTGGACAAGGACTGTAATCCTGTTTTCCTCCTACCCCACCAGGCCATTCTCTCCACCCAACTTTGCTGCTCTTAGGCAATTTTCCTTGTTGTCCATGTTAAATGAATCCATATGTTTTATCTCTTCTCAAACCGGGGTGTAAATGAGGGAGAAAACACATTTTTGAAAATGAAATCTCATGAATGTGACTTCCTGGAGTTGGTGTTGGAGGAGGTTGTTTATGGGGCATTACTGACGAGGGAGGCATGGATCAGTACCACACTGGACCCATTAGAAAGGAAAGCTAGAATCTTGGCACTCTCAAAACTTGAGTTTTTATTTACCGTCAACCTTGGACCATTGGGGAAGTGGGAGAGAGGACTGGTGACTGGTTTGTATCTAGACAATGAAAAAATAAATTCTGTATCCATCCCGATTCCCCCAAACCTCCCTTTTGTGCCCCAGTTTGATGATTAATGGACCAGCATTTCCCTTCTAAGTGGGAAGGCCACCCCTTACAGTTACCATGGCAATGCAGACCGCTCCGTCAATTAAAAAACAAATCCCTACTACTACTCCCTTCCTTGCTTCTATAGCAAGAAAAAAGCTACCTCAGAATGCATCTCCTGGGTTCTCTCCTCTTCTCAGTTGCTCAAGCAATTTTTGCTGCATGTCATGGAACATAGAACTCCCTCTCTTTCTAGGTTCTTTACTCTTAGCAAATTATATCCCTCTTGGAATCAGCAACACCAGGAATACTCTGTTGAGTATTTCTTCACCCATAACGCAAATTACAAATCAGAAAGAACCTTCCTTTAGATTGGAAAAAACAAAAACAGAAATCCTTCGCACCCTCTTTGGTATTTAGAGGTATAAGCTGGGGAGCAGTTGACATCCATAAAAGAAGTTTTAGTAACTTGGAAGGAATTGCCCCTACCTCCCAACATACATATTTCAAATCAGAGTCCTTTAGGGGATTTTCGTTTTATTTCTTTTATATTCCCCACTTCTGTGTCCTAGCATCCAGAAGAACTCATTTTCATTTTATCTGTTCTTATTCATCTTGGCCTTGCTCAGGCAACATCTGGCCTCAGTGCCCTTTTGCAAGGTGAGTCATTAAGGGGGGGGGGGGGAGTCTTAAGGAAAAAAGTCTCTGGAGTTAAGAAGTAGCCTGTGTTGAACTAAGACCGCCAGCTGAAGCTGCTGGGTTTATGGAGCATTATACGAACAGCTCCGACATTAAAGGGCCTCCTTTTTATGAATGGGTTGTGAAGAATGTAAATAAAGCAGCATCTCTCAATGGGGAAGCATTTTACATAAGCAGTACTACCCCAGCCCAAGTATTTATGGGAATTTGCTAGCACAGTCTGGCAAGGCTCACTTCCTTTGTGAACTTGCCATTGTGCTGGGGACTCGAGGCCTTTAGAGGGGTGAAGAGAGTGTGCTTTGGTTCTGAGGACAGCCCTACCACTCTCGCTCTGCAGGTCCCCAAGGCCTGCTCATGGCTGGAAGTGCCTGTTAACCCTGAAAAGACATAAAATCCAGTCTGCAGTGAAGAGCTCATGATGATTAGAAGCACAAGCTCCTGACACCTGGGGTCCTGGAATTCTACAGCTCCTGATCCCTTGGCTGGGCTTCCCAGACCTCTCCAGGACAAGGGACAGGAAGGACCTGCATGATGAAATCTGCTAGGTTTTGTGGGAAGCACCTAACTGGAGTAAAAAAGACTGGTTTAAATTTCATCTCCTTTATGTTTCCCCTGCCCACCTCCTGGTACTGCCACTAATGAGCAGTAAAATGGCTAAAAGGGAGGAAGAGGAGGAAAAGCAGCAGTGGCAGCAGAGAGGCTGCAGACAGCCTGCAGGGGCCAGCCAGGTCTGGCCAGCACCCTCGATTCCACCAGCAGCCCTGCACCAGTTGACCCTGGGGTTCCCATTAGCCCCAGGACACTTGCTCTTGAAGCCAGGGGACCAGAGGATTGTGGGTTTGGTGAGGAGGCGGCAGTGTGAGGTCACATCCAGGACTTTGTGTGGTGTCCTGCAGAGGGTCTCATCCCAATTTCATTTTCCCAATAGAAAGGATATTTACCTGACTCAGCTTCCAGCATACAACAGATAGCATTGTCCTTGAGATCTTCGGTAAGCACAGTCCATTAAGAAGAAAAGGATGGGTTTGTCTTTTAGCCTCACTGTGATTTGAATTTGGGGACTTATTTTCTAGGCACCATGACCAAGTTGCCTGAATGAAAAACTGACAAGTTACTTTTCTTGGTTAACAGGATCAATACCAAGAACTTGAGTCTAAATAATTTCTTAGTATGAGTTCCTTTTCCAGTAGGGTTGGTGTGATACAGTGCTGAGATCTTCCTTCTTTAGTTAGGGAGGTGGGAGGTGATATCTGTCTTTTGTGAGCCCAGGATCTGACCTCCAGTGGTGCTGACGGCTCCTAAGATTTCGTTTTGGGACTTTGACCCTGGATGCAGCTATTTCACTTTTCTTCCGACAAAGGAAAGGGGTAGCCCCACACTTAGGCCCTTCTCCAAAGCAGCTGTCTGTCTGAAATGTTTGGGGAAACTTAGTGTTTTGTGACATTTCAAGGTTAACTGCATTCTCACCTGACCAGGTGATTTAGAGGTGAATTAGTAGATTTTAGAAGGTCTTTATAGGACTCCACGTAGCCCTGGTGGTGTGGTGGCTAAAGCATTGTACTACTATCTGAACGTCTGGTAATTTGAAACCATCAGGAGAAAGATAGGCAATCTGCTTCCTTAAGATTTTCAGCCTCAGAAATACTGTGGACCAGTTCTACTCTGTCCTGTAGGGCCACTGTGAGTCAGAATTGACTCAAAGGCAGTGGATTTGGCTTTTGCTGTTGTTGTCCTTGTAGAACCCTGCTGGCACAGTGGGCTAGGCATTGGGCTAACCGAAATATTAGTGGTTCAAACCCACCAGCCACTCTGGAAGAAAAATTAGGCAGTCTACTTCTGTAAAGGTTTACAGCTTTGGATAGCCTATGGGACAGTTCTCCTCTGCCTCATAGGGCTACTGTGAGTTGGAAATGACTTGATGACAGTGGGTTTTGGTTTTGGTTTGTAGAAATCTTAGGAATGATTTTAGGGTGCTACCTGATGCCAATGTGTCTAGACAAGCCAGAGGGAAGCTGGAGTCACTTTCTACCACCATCCCGCAGTCAGGCCCTCCTCACTGTTGAGCGATGTCCTCTACTTTGTATGTGGAGGGGCTCACACTGCTTGGACAGAATGCAGAAACGAATTAGAAAAATGGTGAAATGACTATAGGAGAAATGGTCTTCAGAGAAAATGGAAAGAATTTGGAGTTGTTTAGCCCAAAAGAGAGGTAGCCAAGGGGTAGCTAATATATTAATCTTTGCATGTTACAGTGGTTATTTGGAATACAATAACCAATTTTTAGTCTTCATTATAGTCTGGGCTGGAGAAAAGGTTTCATCTGAGGCAAGAGACATGGCTAGATTCGCAGAGGAGATATCTTTTCTGGGTTGACTTTAAAGTCTTGGCAAAATGTATCTTTGAAGTGCTCTCCCCTCACTCCTTTCCAAGATATGTAAAGGGTTTCTTTCAAAAGTACATTTTAATAGTTTATGTGGGGGAACTTTGAACAAACTCTTTGTGAAGACAATTTAAAAAATTTGTTTATGTTCCCTGGCCAGCCCATTGATACCTTTAACCCAACATTTAATTGGATTGCATCTTTAATTCCTATGTGGTAAAAATAAAAAAAAACGAATAATGTGTTAGAATGCCAGTAATTAAGCCAATATTGAATGTGGAAGTTACTGTTGCGTGTTCGTTTGTGTTCTAGAGCTGTCCTGTGAGGCCCTAGATGGAAGGAGGCAGTGTGTAACAGTGGGGAAGTGTGGGCTGTTAAGGACAGACTCCTGGATGGTCCCACCTCTACCCTTACTAGCAGCAGCCTTGTGGGCTTGTTCTTTCATATGTCTGCACTTCGATTGTCTCATTAGAATGAGATGATAATAACTACCTCATAGAGTTATTGGGAGGAGGATAAATGAGATAGTGAATGTTGTGTTGCTAAGGTGGTGCTGGGTGCGCAGTGAGTGTTTGACAAACATTAGCCATCCTGTTACAGCAGAAATCTCTGCAGTTCAAGAATTCCCTACCACACGTGCTTGGGGGATTTGGGGCCTGATAATGCTAAGGGGAGAGCCCTGGTGTGGCGCTGTGGGTTAATGTACTGGACTGCAGCAAGGTCAGCAGTTCAAGCTCACCAGCCACTCCTTGGAAACCACATACAGGGTCGCTATGGGTCAGAACTGACTTGCTGGCACTTACAACAACAGCAATACTAAGGCATACTGGGCATGGCGCTGTAGGATAAGCACTGGGCTACTAACCAAAAGGTTGGCAGTTCAAACCCACCAACTGCTCCTCAGAAACCCTATACAGGGTTTTTATGAGTCAGAACCAACTCAGTGACATTTAACAACAGCAGTGCTAAGATTGGTTCTTTGCTGCTGATTTCATCTTAACATTTATGGCATTCTTTATCTTATAATGCCAGTATGCCTGTAGCACCACACTTGCTTAATGGTTTGAAGGGAACAAATGGAATAGGAAAAATACCCTCCTGAGGGAGCTGGGCAAATTGGAAGGGAGATGAAAGACTATTGTAGTGAGAGAGGGTTGTGGTGCTTAAATTAAAGATGAAAGATTTCTTGAAGTAATCGTATTGAAATGTGGATTAAATTGGAGAGGCATGGTGGCCTTCTGGTGATGGGGTAGAATTTGGGGATCAGAAGGTATTTTGTCCCTTCACCAAGGATCAAAGAAATATTATTTGGGGTGAGAAAAGTGGGCAGCTTAATCTTCATTCATTCAATTTCTTATTAAGGCCTGTGGGTGGGAATTATTAGTGGTAAGGAAGCAGAACTGGCTTCCTAAAAGAGGTGGCACTAATCAGTTAGTTGTTAGGTGCCATCAGGTCGGTACCGACTCATAGCGACCTTATGCATAGCAGAACGAAACACTGCCCGATTCTGGGCCAACCTCACTACTGTTGCCACGCTTGAGTCCATTGATGCTGCCATTTGGCCAATCCATCTTGTTGGGGGTCTTCCTCTTTTTCTCTGACCCTCCACCTTACCAAACATGATATCCTTCTCCAGCGACTGGTCCCTCCTGACAATATGTCCAAAGTATGAAAGACAAAGTTTGGCCACCTTGGTGTCTAAGGAGCACTCTGGCTACACTTATTCCAAAATGGAGTTATTGGTTCTTTTGGCAGCCCATGGCACTTTCAATATTCTCCTCCAACAATCAGTTAGTTAGGTGTGAGATATTCAAGTTGGGTGCTTATGTTATGGTAGGATCTGCCTTGCAGTTCTGTTCCTGCTGACTGAATGGTAGGGAAGGCCTGGTCTTGGGTCTTGTTGCTCATGACTGACCCCTTCAGGAGAGGTTAGTACTTTTTTGGGGAGGCTGAGAACAGAGGTCTCGTCTTAGCCTTGCTGGCTAGTTTCTTCTGTTCAGGAAGGACTACAGATGGCACTTCTAATCTTGGCAAGCCATCTCTTTTTTTAAAAACAAAACCACCTTTTTAATTGTGATTTGAGTGAAGATTTGCAGAATAAATTGGTTTTTTTTCAATCAGTAGTTCATGCACATTTTGTTTCATGTTGGCAACCCATCTTAGAAGTCTTACATTTTTGGTTCTCAGAGTGTCTTGGTGGTTGAACCAGCACCTATCCTTTGCCATTCCTGGGCAGGTGCCCAGAGCAGGCTGGAAAGTTCTTGTTGTCGGTTTTGAAGAATTGTACATCTAGCCTGAAGTTTTCTGTTGAGGACCAGGAGCTCTCTGCCCTGGCTAATCTGCAGGGTGCATCACCTCTATTCCAACTTTATTTCTCCCACATTGTGAACTGCTCAGAGCAAAAAGGTCTACCTTCAGGAGTAGATTTGCTTCTGACCTAGCTTGGACAGCGTGGAGTCTGGGTTGGAGGGCCTGAGGGAGCCTTTACCAGGAATCACCTTGCCCCAAGCCTGGAGTAAACCAGGTCCATCCTCCTGATGTGGAACCAACTGGGATGGGACTGGGAAAGGTGCATTTGTCTCTTGCCTCAAGACTGTAGCTTTTGTCTGTCACCACTTCCTCAATCCAGATGTTCATGAAGTGAATTTCTCAGAGGTTCCTATTCCCAGCGTGCACCTGGCATTTGAATGAGTGAAGCTGCCTTGAAGTGAGCTCCCTGAGCCCTCTATCACAGCCCCTGTCACACATCATCTGCCCTTCTATCTTTCCACCAATTCATGCTCCAACTCATTAAGGCTTTTTTTCCTATTCATTTTCCTTCAGAATTTCATCTGGTACTTAATAAGTAGGGGGCAAAGAGGGAAAGAATGAGCTTATATTGAGTACTTGCTGTATACCAGGCACCCTGCTAAGTACTTTATACACATTAATAGTTAATTTAATCCTCACAACAACTTTGCTATGTAGAAAAGGAAACAAAAGCTCAAAGAAGTTTAGGCCACTTAACCAAGCCCACTTAGGGTTAGCAGTGGCTTCGGCCCATTGTGGGCCCTTGTCTCCACTGTGTTGGGCTGCAAATTTTGGTTGAATGGGTGCCTGGGAATGTCCCAAATTGCTGGTGCCTTAGTTTAGCTGGGCTGGCATATGCAGATCCAAGTCTACCTCAGACACGCAAGAACTGTACTTGGGAAAGGCAAGTCTCTTGAAGTAGGGTCATGTGTCTTTAAAGAAAGGTTTTAAAGACTCGTTTTGTATTGCATGTGCATGTCAGATTAGAGCTTCTTAAAGCAGAACATTGTGATGTGACTAAATACAATGCTCTCTGCCCAGTACCCTGGCCCAGGGCCTTGCGTGTGTATATCAACTTCTAGATTCAAGGGCTACACCTTCCTTCTCTCTCACTCTCAGCCCCCTACTTATAGGAAGGATCTTACCCCCAGACTAGGATGTTGGCATTTTCTAAATATATGATAAGGTGGTTCTGCCAGTTCTGCTTTTACTGCATTTCTAATGTAACACATGGAGTCCTGGTGTGGTGCTGTGGGTTAAGGCTCTGAACTGCAAAGTCAGTTTGAACTGCAAGGTTGGCAGTTCAAGCTCACCAGCCGCTCCTTGGGAACCCTATATATAGGGCTACTATGGGTTGGAACTGACTCGACAGCACTTTACAACAACAACAACAATGTGACACATTAAAAATGTGTCTATGGGGAAATTTCTATGTTATAGTCTAAGTTAACACTCCTCTCCTCTCCATGGAGATTTGTGTTTCTTTACAGTTTCTAGAAGGAAGGTGTGTGGCTTTGCTACCTGAGCTGGAAGTAATGGAGGTTCCTGGGTCTTTGTATCTTGGAATATTCTGATGAGGTGGTCAAAACGGAAAGGAATAGCTAAAGATGTAACTTGGCTGTGAGGTTAGGCTGGCCAACACTCCAGACTCTATGTGAGTTGTGTGGGCCTTTCCCCAAGGGCTGCTCTGCCTCTCTGGGCTTCCAGGAGGCCACACTGTGAAGTGTGATGAGCAGGTTGTCTGACCCACTATATATAGGCTTGGTGCCTCTGGGGGATGGGGTCTGGCCCCTCAGATGGCCGCTAGATCTGAGGGCAGGCTGAAACAAGCTTGTATCCAGATGAGGGGTCAGACTAGTTACTTTTGGTTGTGCGATATGCTTCCTGCCCAAGTGTTTCTAATTTCCCAACCTGATTGCAGAGTGAATTCAGCAAGTGAGGCTGGATGAACACCACTCTTTTCAAGGGCAATGCCCTGGGTCTTGAAGGTACTCTGGTGGCATAGTGGGTTGCATCCTGGGCTGCTAACCACAAGGTCAGCAGTTCGAATCTAACAGCTACCCTGCAGGAGATAAATGAGACTTTCTGCTTTTGTAAAGATTTACAGCCTTAAAAGCCCTATACAAAGTCTCTGTGACTTAGTGGCACACAGCAGCAGTAGCCCTAAGCCTCGAGCCCTGTGCTGCCTGAGCGGAGATCCCTGCTCTGTGTGGGTGCCTGCAGTGAAAAAATGGCAGAAACTAGCAGAATGTGAGCCCTCTGACCCCAACTCTGGGTATAGCCTTGCTCTTAGAGTCTGAGGGACTCAGCTCTCACTATAAAGTTGAGTGTGTGTTGGTGACATGGAGCTGTTGTTGCTCTCAGTCTGCTGGGATGCAGTTTCCTTCCTTGGCTTCTCATTGGGTTGTAAACTGAGCCCCCTACAATTCACCCCCCACTGGACCTTGCAAGGGGAAAAAAAAGCAGCACATCCATCTCTTTTCCCCAGGATTGACACACCATGTTTTTACTGGGAAGGTAGCAGAGTTCAGGTGCAAGCTGGGCTTTCACATTTCTCTCCCTGCAGCCTGCTCTGGGCTCCTGCTGTGTGAGAACTCATAGGCTAGGACTGCCGGCCTGCCGGCCTCCTCTGTCCCTGAGCAGCCTGGAGGAGGAGAGACTGCCTGCTGAGTTCCTCCAGGCTCTGGTGGAGGGACTCTTATAATTCTCACAACCACTCATAGATAAAATTCATTTTAGATGGGGAATCTGAAGTTCAGAGAAGGTAAGTTGGCAGTTAAATCAAGATCTGCCTGATTCAAAGTCCTTTGTTCTTTTTTCACTTTACCAACTCTTGGTGACTCAAGAGTTATCATCTATGCCTTTACCTGGCTTTGCCGTAAGAATTTCAGCAGTTTTGCCCTGAAGTAATGCTGTTAGGGCGTCCTGGTGTGGCGCTGTGGGTTAATGCCCTAGACTGCAAGGTCTGTTTGAACTGTAAGGTCAGCGGTTCAAGCTCACCAGCAGCTCCTCGGAAACCCTATACAGAATCACTATGAGTCCAAACCGACTTGATGGCACTTAACAACAAAACAATGCTGTTAGGTTAGCACTAGACTGTTAACGTCAAGGTTAGTGGTTCAAACCAGTCAGCTACTCCTTGAAAACCCCTGTGTAGGGTCACTATGATTCGGAACCGACTCAGCAGTACTTAGCAACATCAGCTATATTTAAACTAGAGGGAGCCCACTGTGTGTTCTTGGTGTTTTTCTTTTATGATGGAAGATTCAAGAAGCAAACATACATGAGAAGCGGTGTTCCCTCTCGGGGTTTTATGCCAAGAGATCGTAGAGGAGGGCACTGTTTTACTCAGTGCCAGTTGTATGGCTTTAGATGTAATTAGACGGAGGTAGCTTGGAGCAGGGCCCTTCTTGGTCTCCATCTAGGTGACTACCTGGCCCGCCTCCACCTAACATCTCTCTGAATACTCCTCTCCCATTAAAAACCATTCAGAAAGACTGAAACATCAAATATAAAGTTTAGTGGGTGAGAGAAAATTCAGGAAGAGCAGTGGGCAGAGCCCTGAGTTCTGAAATCCCAGTATGGGAGTTGAGGGTACATTCTTAGAGCTGTTTAGGCAGAGCCATAGCCAAGACTAAGGACCTCTTCTTGCCCCACAGCAACATTTGTTGAGGGTCAGTGCCCACATTAATCCACTGCTCCTCCCTGCAGGCCCTAAGTATTTTGGGGACTTAGGACAAGAGACAGATCATCACTCCCATCTTGCCCCTGTGGAAATCTAACCCTGGCCAGGCTCTGGTTGGGCCTGGGTCTTTGCCCTCCCTGTCCCCCCCCCCCCCCTTGATTTCTAGACCCTGATGCACTTAGATGTCTTTTGAATATACTGGGGATTGAGGGCTCTCAGCCTGTGGTTTGCTGGATCTTTGGCCTGGAGACCTACCAACTGGCCACTGTCCTTCAGGACTGCCTGTTGATTGCTGTTTAGAGCTGAAGACAGACTGGTTTTCTCTGGCTCTAGTAGTGTGCCCTGGGGAGCCCCTCCAAGGAACCTTGTCTTGAGGGGGCCTGGACTACTTGGCTTCCTAGAGAGGAGGAGGAGAGCAGTGCTGAGAGAACCCAGTTGTGCGCTGTCTCTTGGCAGTGGTAGAAAGTTCCTGGTTCAGCTCCTGTATAAGTGGGAGGATAGCAGGAGGAAAGCGTACTGCATTCCTGGAATCTTCTCTACCTGGCTGGGTCACCCCCTTTAGGTTGAAGTGCCTTGGAAGACTTGGAGCCCCCTCCAACCAGCCCTACCTCAGGGAAAAGCTACTGCTGAGGTTCTCACAGGTATGCCTTCAAAGCATGACTCACAAACGCTTTCCACAGATTGAGTGCAGTGAGAGGCAGGCAGTGGAGACCCCATCAGAGACCTCAAGGGCTGTGAGTGACGTCGCTGCCTTAGGCACCACATGAAAGCTAGGAGTTATTTTGCAATGTGCTTTTGCCAGCCCTGGGTTTTTTTTAGCAGGTGACTAGGGATTTAGCAGATTTGAGGGAGGCTCCAAGAGGCTCTTAAGATTGATTCAGAAGTATGACTCGCACCCTATGATTTAGAGGCTTCCTAGGATCGACCGCCCCCTGTGTGTCCCTGAGGGACTGGACGGCTGGATGAGAGGTTGAAGAGCAGAATACTCTTCAGGAAAACACATTTCCAGGTTCAGGGTACAGGCTCCTGAAAAGCAAAGGTGTGCCGTCAAGCTTTCTGACTTCTTCCTGCTTGGGATTTTGTGTGTATTGGAAGAGAAAGACATTGAATGGAAGACAGGTTTCCCAGGATCCTGGGACCATCCACCACCAAGCTCTTGCTCAGAGCTCTGTCACAGGCCAGCCTCAGTCACTCCCTGTGTGCATTCTCTTTCTGCCCCCTCTTGCTCTGCACTTGGTGTACATGTCCTCTAAGGACACAAGCCCAGGTGACTTCAGCCTTGGCCATCAGTCATTCCCAGGCTTGGCACCTCTGGTAACCTGGGGCCTTCAGGACCCAGCTCAGCTTTGTGGTCTATAAGCACGGATACTCACTCGCATCCTAGGCCCTCTTGAGGGGTGGGGAAGGGCAGAACCCAGGCTTTCTTAGAAAAAAGCAGATGTTCTTCTGCCACTCCTCATTGCCTGCTCCTCCACCTCCTGCTCTGTGATGCTTTGAGAGTGAAAGGAAGGAGGGTGTTGCTCATGAGTAAACGGAAGCAAGGGTCTTAGGAGCCTAGCAGAATGCCTGAGATTCTTTAGGAGCTCTCCTTATGTGCCTCAGGAATGAATGGGTTTGTCTTCTGTGACTTTGTGTCTCTGGGCAGTGGCAGGTTCCCGCACGCATGTGTCCAGAGCTATACCTGGCAGGCTGCCTCCCCTTTCCAGTTTTCCAAGTCTTTTCTCAGGGGTGAGGGTCGCCCACGCTGCCCTCAACCTGGCTTTCTGAGCATGATTACTCTTTCTTGGTTGGTGCAGCTTGTTCCAGGAGAGAAGGTGCCTAGTGACCACGGCCATAAGCCCAAGGCCAGAGGAGCTGGTTTGGAAGGAGCCTTTAGGCATGGGACTTTCAGGGTTAAATCCCAGCCCAACAGAGACTTCTCCCAGCTCCTCAAGTAGAGCCAGTGTGAATAACAAAAGCAGTGGGAAATTCAGCTTTCAACCAAGGCCTGCTGGATGGGGAGGGGGTCACAAGGGTGCCTGGTGAGGGACAGAGCCTTGTCTGGCACTTTACTTGTTTGGGCTGGGGAATATATAGCGAGTAAACAGCTGAATAGTCTGATATCTGAATTGCCCTGGCCTGCCTTCTCCCTCAGGTCCCTGGCTCGGACTAGGTATATGTTGAGGAGTATTTAACTGAGCAAAAGTTTGGGGATAGTGTATGGTTGTAGGCATTTTCAATCAATGGCCCTGGCCTCTAGGCTTTTTGTAACTCTCCCCATTTCCTCCTTTTACCTTCTGCATCTTGCTTACCAGGAGGGAGACATGAGCTAGGAGGGACCAATGAGACCCTGCTATTGTTCTCCCGTTGACAGTTTCTTCTCCCAGCTCTTTGTGGCTGAGGAACTTAAAACTATACTACAGGCCCAGTGCATGATTTCATGGATCTCCTAACTCCCAGGAGGGTGCTAGTCCCAGACTTCCTGATACCCCTTTCCCAGACACTGGTACTACCTGGGTTGTCCTTCCCTAGAGTCACAGAGACACTATGATTGCCATTGGGCTGGTTGAACCTGCCGCTGAGGCCAGGTCTCCAACCTTCATGGATCTTTTTCAGCAAGGCCCAGGCTAGGGCTGCCAGACTTTGTGCTGAGTCCTCAGCAGATGGGCATGGTCTTTTCCTCATCCCAGTTGGTGCAGGTTCCCCATCTCATATCTTGGCTCTTCTTCTTTTCATCCTGTGGCCCAGCCCAGGTTGAAGAAGGACTGGTAATGCTTTTAGAATAGATGGGTTCCTACTCCTGAAACTCTCTTCCTGGCTTGGTATCTTCAGAACGGCCTCTTGTCCTGTAATGATGATTAGTGGGAGAAGAAGGGAGTAAAGAAAATAGAGTTCTGTCTACATCTCCTTCTGTCTTCTAAGCCTGGGTTTTGCATTGCTGTGTTGGCTCTCCAGCAGCTCAGTACCAAGAATGATGCTAAACTAAAAGTTGGATGGGAGAACCAATCCTTGATAACTTCTGGTAGCCAGACCCTGCTGGGCCTTCACACACTGACAGAGGGACCCAGCGGGAAGCCTAACTGGAAATGGAGTTGGAGCTAGGCTGAGCTACTGCAGATGGAATGAAAGGGGCTACAGCAGGGCAGAAAGCTGGCAGAACAGAACAGGCTGAGGGATATGGGAGACGCCACTTATTGCTTGCCTTCTGCCCTACAGATTGGAGGTACTCCATGACACACACTCGGAGGAAGTCCCTTCCCATGCTGAATTCGGGCCCCACCGGCCACCGGGAGCCCTTGCCAATGGAAGGCAGCAATGTACAACAAGGGGCAGAGGGCATGGAGCCAGGCATGCCTGAGAGCCCAGGACACCTCCCAGGACGCCGCAAGAACTACCCACTGCGTAAGCGCCCATTAGTTCCTGAGAAGCCCAAGGCCTGCAAAGTGCTACTTACCCGCCTGGAGAGTGTGGCTGGTCCACGGAGTGCAGATGAAGCCGATGAGCTGCCCCCTGACCTACCCAAGCCCCCCAGCCCAGCCCCATCCAGCGAGGACAGTGGCCTCGCCCAGCCCCGCAAGCGACGTCTGGCCTCCCTCAATGCTGAAGCCCTCAATAACTTACTGCTGGAGCGAGAGGACACCAGCAGCCTGGCTGGTACCCGCCGCAGCCGAGGGGGAGATCCCCACCGCAGCCGGGACCGCGACCGGACCACTGGAGGCTGGTCCTCCTCCAAGAAGCGGCCACGGTTGGGCGACCTCGGAGGAGGAAGCCGAGACCTGTCCCCAGAGCCAGCACCAGATGAAGGTGCACGTCGGGATAGTGACCCAGCTCCCAAGAGACTGGCCAGCCTGAATGCAGTTGCCTTCCTGAAATTGAGCCAGGAGCGAGAGCTACCCCTGCGCCCACCTCGTGCCCACCCAGAAGCAGATGGGCGCTCCACTGAATCACTGGCACCCAAGGCTCTGAGACCAAAGTGGGCCAAGGTCAACAATGGCAAGAACTATCCCAAGGCCCGCCAGGGCCCAGGTTCTGGAGAATCTGCAGGCCCACCTGGCTGGCAAGAGTGCCCTGAGGGGCCATGGCCATCTGCCACCCCTCATGGGCCATCTGTTCAACCCCTGAGCAAGGTCCTGGAGAGCCCCTTGGGGCTGCGCCCCCGCCTGCCCCTGCTGATGGGTGGACAGGCAGCTCTGAAGCCAGAGCCTGGGCGCCCAGGTGAAGAGTCACCTGCCCCCAAGCAGGAACTGCACCAGCCTTCTTTCCCTGCACCCCAGTTGTCCCCCCTACCTATGCCTGGCAACCCCGCTGACTACAGTGGTGTGTGTGGCGGACCTGAGCTCACTGCACTAGGTAGCTTCTACCTATACTGTGGCCAAGATGGGCTGCAATGTGGGGGCTACTCCCCCTACCCCATGTTGCCTGAGGGCAAGCTGTCCTCAGTGGCTGCACAAAATGAGGGGGTCCTCTTGACCCCAAGCTCAGTACCTGTGGGCACCCCTTTCCAACACCCTCCCTGGGGCTCCTCTCGCTACTGCTCCAGCGAGGACACTGGAGCGAATGGCTACAGCCTCTGTGGAGTGCTGCCCCTGTCCCTCACCCACGTTGGCACTACCTGTGGTGGCTTTTCCTACAAAATGCCTTTTGCAGCAGGTAAGTCTTCCTGGGGTGTGGGATGTGCCAGGTAGTCTCTGAGATGACATGGTTTCCCAGGAAGATAGGTAGGGGGTCTTTGCAGTCTAGCATGGGAGTTGGGGGACTCTTCTGGGGAGAAATCCCCTAGTCTGTGCCCTGAGCTTAGGTGCATTCCCAGGAAAAAGAACCCGTGTTTAGCTCTGATCAGCCCAGCTCTACACAGGCTGTTTTCTGGAGATTTCTTGGCCAGGCAGTAAAGTAACACTGTGGTGGTGGTGGTGGTGGTGGCAGGAGCTGGGAGGACCTCTCCTTCCTCTACATTTGGGTTCTCATTCTTAGACTGAGTAGTGAGTTAGATGTTGAAATCAGGGATTTTGGACAAGTTCCCTGTTATTCCCTTTGCCCTCCTTGAACAAATCTAGAATTCCGTACTTTCCAGGAACCCAGACCATCTGCATGCCGGCCAAGGTCAGCATTCATGAGTAGGGTGGCAGGTACCAGGTATCAGTAGACTGTCAGCAGAGGTAGGGCAGCTTCACCCTGGTTGACAGACTCTGAAAGAGGAGTATCTAGACTTGGCATCACCTTGCTAAGGTTGAATGTCTTTAGTGTCGACCTTCCTATTGAGACCTAGACACTTCTAAGAGGCTTTCCCCAGCTGATGCGACACCCCCACAGTCATATCTTACTCCAGTATCCTCACCTGCCCCACCTAGCACCCTCCATGGATCCTGGGTAGAAATAAGGTGACCAGAGCCACTCTGGCCAGAGTGGCCAACAATTCAGCCTGCTGTTGAGGAGGCTAAGTGGCCGGGCCTTTCCAGGGCTGTCTCCTATCCACACCCCTTCTTGATGGAGTCTATAAAACAACTTTATAGACCAGTTGACTCTGGCCAGACAGGTTGTTTCAGGTTCTGGTGTAAGTTGGAGCTCCAAGAAATGAGAACTGTCTTCTTTTTAGGCTTTTCTTCATTTGTAGCAATCTCCAAGTCTAGACTCCTAACCCATAGGACCCAAGACCCTTACTCCCTCACTGTAATAATAATGACAGTACTAAGCACTTTGTATTGGGCACTGTTTTAAGTGCATTACTTATGGGGAAGATGTGGCATGTGATTGAATACTCAGGAGTCAGACTGCTGGGGGTAAAGTCTTAGTTCTCTTACTTCCTTACCCATGTGACCTTTAATATTTGGGTAATTGTAGTATCAATCTCATAGAGTTATTGCAAGGATGAAGTTAATATAAAGGGGCTTCAAAAAGTGGAAAAACTCCACTGTCTTTCAATTCCGTTGTCCATGAATGTTTTGAAGCTCCTTTGTATAATGATAAGAAACACACCTAGTAAACACTATATGCTATTTGTAGCTACTAGCCTGGTAATTGAAAGGTATGTGGTTTAAACCCACCAGCCGCTCATGAAGCCCTATACAGGGTGGCTGTGAGCCGGAACTGACTCAACAGCACTTAACAACAACAACTAATACTGCTAGGCCTTTTGAGCTATAAAGTGACTTGCCTAAAGTCACACAGCTAGTAGGTGGCTGGTCTAGGAGTTATATACCAAGCTGTCTTGACTTCAGAACCCTTGCTCCTAAGCATTGTGGATGCCTTAAGAGAAGTTGCTGTCAGAGCTAAAGAAGCTGTTCCCGCTTTCCCTTCTTTCATGCTGGAAGGGAGACAAGGATGTCTGTGGGCCCACCTCCAAGGTCAAAGAATATCCCTGCCCCTTGAGGGGATATTCTGCCATCTCACAGTTAGATTTACATTAGAATTATGACAGCAGGCTCTGGAAGCAGGTGGACGAGGGGGCTGCTACTTGTCTTCACCTGCCTTACCTGACCCACTTTCTCCTTTCCCAGAAGGCTGCAGGTCCCTGGGCCAGCTGGAATTTCCTCTACTCGAAGCTGGCCACCCAGCCTCACCTGCTCACCCCCTCTTGGGGTGTCCTGTGCCCAGTGTGCCACCTGCAGCAGAGCCTGTCCCCCATCTTCAGACACCCACCTCAGAACCCCAGACAGTAGCCCGCGCGTGCCCTCAGAGCGCCAAGCCCCCCAGTGGTTCCAAGTCTGGTCTGCGCACGGGCACTGGATGCAGACACACTGTGAGGAGCAAGACTGCCCGTAGGCCCAGCCATCCCAAGCAGTCACGTGTTCAGCGCCCACGTCCACGCCGGCGCCGGCGCCGCCGTACTAATGGCTGGGTGCCTGTTGGGGCTGCCTGTGAGAAGGCTGTCTATGTTTTGGTGAGTGCCAACTCTTCATGCTGGGGAGAGGGAGGGTGGCAGTGGGCACACAGGACCTGCAGTCACTTGGGTCCCAGGAGCCCCTCAGCCCGAACTACCCTGGGAAGTGACAAGGGCCTTCAGCTCACTTGTATCCTGGGAACCAGTGGTGCTGACCCAGCCTATTCCCTCACCTGTAGTGATCCTGTACTGGTCCACCCTGGGGAGGTCAGGGCACACAGTCACTCACAGCTAGAGGCTGTAGTCTTTTTCACTAACTCTTGGGATGGCCATGTGAAGAGTCTTCACCTCATTTCTGCTCACTCTGCCATTTCCATCATGGGTTATAAACTAGATTATTCCTGTAGGCTTTTTTGATAGGAGATATGGGGGAATAGAAGAATTAGTGATACAGGCACCTCTGGGATAATGTAAAGCTTAAACGTATTGGTCACTTCATAGGTGTCACTGAGCTAATAAGTACTTTGCATGCATTATTCTCTTTAATCTTTACCACTTCCCTATGAGGTAGATGCCCCAGGTTCTTATAATTGTTCTCATTTTCCAGATGAGGAAACTGAGGCTTAGCAGTACATTGCATAATGGTAATTTACGAGTTCAGATGTAGACTATCCCACTAGGAAGTCTGTATACTCTACTGGGGTACTTGGAGTGAGATAGCTGTCAGGAGTATGGTGGTGGTCAGAGTTCAGCCTCAGAAGTTCCAGACGACTTGTCCACCCATGTTCCCATGTCACCCGTTCTCTAACCCTGGAAATCCATAATGGTTTGACTATCTGAGGAGAGGGTACTGAGGGTGTCATTCCCTTCCCCTCCCACCATCCCTCCTCACTGCAAGTCTGTTTGTGTCTCTGGCTCATTGGCTCATTGCCCAGGATGAACCGGAACCAGCCATCCGAAAGAGCTACCAGGCCGTGGAACGACATGGAGAGACAATCCGTGTTCGGGACACCGTCCTCCTCAAGTCAGGCCCGCGAAAGACATCCACACCTTATGTGGCCAAGATCTCTGCCCTCTGGGAGAACCCTGAGTCAGGTACTCCTCCATTAGGCTGGGGACTACAGGGTTGGCCACCTTTACCAGGACTATAAACCCCAGATCTGCTCGTCTTAGTTTGATATGGCATGAGTCTCCTCACATTCCTGGCACAGTGTATGCCATTCACTCAGCTGGGGTCTGTCTGCTGTCGAGGGCTGCAGACAACCTTGTGGCTTAGGTTGGAACAGTTCATTAACCTTTCCAACAACCAGGGCCTGGGCACCTGTCCCCTCACCTCACCTGTCAGTGCCCAACAGCATTCCAGGCCATTGAATGTCAGGCTTAGCCTGGGGCAGGGGACATGGGCAGCTGGAACCAATAGGGTTGGCCCAGGCCTTGGGGTTAGAACAGCCTTCAGGGCCTGTAGCCAGGCTGCCTGCCTATCTGAGTAATCCTGGGATTGCCAGCTCAAGCCATGACCACTTCTGTTGTCCCTCCAGGAGAGCTGATGATGAGTCTCCTGTGGTATTACAGACCTGAGCACTTACAGGGAGGCCGCAGTCCCAGCATGCACGAGGTGAGTTTCCTGGCACATGATCAGGGAGAGGAGGGGTGGCAAAGGGCAGTGGAAGTCAGAGGGAGTGATTGTGCCATGGGTAAAGAGCAGCCATGAGCGTTCAAGCCCCTGAGCTTGTCTTCTTGGACTCCAGAACTCAGGAGAAGGGCCTGGGTACTCTTTGTCTCCAGCTTCCTCAGGTTGTCCCAACTCTGTCCCAATTCATTTCAAAAGGACCAGTGACCTTTGTTTAAAAGGGAAGCAGAAAGGGAGCCCTTGAGGGCAGGAAGTGCCAGAAATGGGAGCAAGATATGTCCCCCTAGAGAAGGGAAGGGGAAGTGGAGCTTTTTTGACACTGTCTGTAGCATGGGGGGAGGGGAGAAAAGACTCCTCCTAACACCCCCTCCAGGCTCTCCACCTAGCTGTGTGCTGGGAGATGGGATCACTGTCTGTGTTGTACTCCTTCCAGCCCCTGTTCTGTACAAAGGGGTTGGCTGGTGGGTTTGAACTGTCCATCTTGGGGTTAGCAGTCCAGTGTTTATGCTGCAGGAGTCACAGTAGAGGGGTTAATGTTTGCTTTGTGGTGCTTTTTAACCCTGATAACTAACCTTCTCCCATCTCCTCTCGAGCCTTTGCAGAATGAAGTCTTTGCATCGAGACATCAGGACCAGAACAGTGTGGCCTGCATTGAGGAAAAGTGCTATGTGTTGACCTTTGCTGAGTACTGCAGGTGAGTGGTATCTGAACCCATAAGACTTCCCAGGCCTTTTGTGGGGCTGCCTGGGATGCCAGGGGGCTCTCACTCTGCTTTGGTACTTCCTGGACGTGAACCCCCCACACATTCTTCGAACGTTCCTCCACCATCTGTTTTTTATTTTTTAAGAAGAAATGTATGGTTGCTCCCCCTCCCCTAAGGCAGAGTAGTTGGGGCAGAGAGATATAGAGGTGGATGGAGGGAAGGGTGTTAAGTACGCTCTTAGAGAAAATGTAGGAGAATTGGCAGTTAATTGGGAGGGAGATCCAGGCAGGTGTGATTTTTTTCCAACAACAGAGAAGAGGAACTGTAATGACAGAGTGGGCACAGTCCCCAGGACTGTAGTGGGAGCAAGAGAGGACACCTCAGCACTTGGGCAGGGTGGGGAAGAAATTGTTATTCCAACAAAGATGGTTTTGGTAAAGACAGCACATGTTGTATTACTGCAGATTCTGTGCCATGGCCAAGCGCCGAGGTGAGGGCCTCCCTAGCCGAAAGACAGCACTGGTGCCCCCCTCCGCGGACTACTCCACCCCGCCACACCGCACTGTGCCCGAGGACACGGATCCTGAGCTGGTGTTTCTTTGCCGCCATGTCTATGACTTCCGTCATGGCCGCATCCTTAAGAACCCCCAGTAGCCTCCTCATGCCCAGGCTGGGGCTGCCCATGGGCAAGTGGGGCTCAGGGCAGGGGCACTGCTTGAAGCACAGCACTTGGTTAAGGGACCACAGGGGTCTGAGGTTGCTGGCCTGTGGTTCTCTTGTGGGGGGAGGGCAGGAGCCCCTACAGGTTTGGGGCCCCTTGGGGAGGGAAGGGGAGGCCAGGGCATAATAAAAACATCAGGAGTCTCGCTTGGCCCAGGGCACTGCTCTGGTCCCCTGGCTGGAGACCCCTGAACAAGTAGTCTTCTCCAAGGTGGCTGGGTCAAGCCTAAGGGTTATGGGGTCCTGCAGGGGAAACAAGCTCCTTCAGGAATTAGGCTCAGCAGGCCCTTCTGCAGCCTTCCTCCAGGACCCTCCTAGGGAGCCAGCTTTACCTCACCCACTGTGACCCGCTGCTTCCCCTTCAGCCTGGGACCAGGTCCTCCTGGACTTGGGCATAGTTCGGAGCTTGTTCCTTGAGGCATAGAGAGCCAGAGTCTGGCTTCCAGAGCATTGATTTCCTCTTTCTCGGCTTGGGCCTTTTCCTGGCTTCCCTCCCTTTCCCCTGTAGCAGCCCCTGGTGCTGGGACAAGTTGATCAGGCCCTCACAGTCTTGGGTATGACCCATTTGTCAGAGTCAGCCTCCTGCCCAATCTCCCCTGGAGAGCCACCTAGCAGGTCTGGCTTCCCAGAAGTTACCTGATTGACATGGGGTCTGGGAGGTCAGATGGGTGCTGGGAGGGAGTTGGGAGGGGGGTAGGGGGCAAGGAAAATTGCTACCTGATTGTTGAAGACTTTTCCTCTTGCCTTATATTTCGAGGTTCTAGGAAACCTCTTGCAGAACTTCACTCATGACTCTTCAAGCCACACCCACCTGAAATCAAACCAAAGGAGTGCTGTGGCTCCCTTTGCCCTGCCACCCATACCCTAGTCTTTTGTAGATTGCACTAATTTACATCCCAGCGAAAATCAACACTGTATCAGTCCACAGACCTGCTGAGCTGCAGCCACTCACTCTAGGAGCTTTTCAGTTTGTTCCTGTTGCCCAGGGGCCCTGTTCTCACCTCATATGGCTCCCCAGAATAGATTTGGAGTCTCAGCCCCAGTTATCTTTGCCTGGATCTGGTCCTGGGGCTCCTTGTGAGGGGGGCTGAAGAGATCTAATTATTTCCTATTTGTACCAAAGAGGAGCTTGGTTGGCAGAGTCAGTGCAGTGTGGCTTGGGCCTGGCCACTGGGAACCTGCTAGTAGAGAACTTCCCTTGGGGGCAGAAGTTGAGGAAGGCAGCGGTGGGCCCTGCTCCTCTGGGGAGGAGCCCTTGTAAACCCAGCAGGCTAAGGAGATAGCACTGGATGAAGACTTAGACAGTGGGCAGGGCCTGGAGAAGGAGGTGGAAATGAGTCTTGAGGGCACCCCAACCCCCCCCCAGGTCTTAGGTTGCCCACAAGAAGACAGGCTGCTCCAGATTTAGTTCATTGGGCTTGGATGAGGCCTGCAGGTGTCAGTGGTGAATTTGCGCTTGGGAAGCCCAATCCCAACCCTGAAGGGAAGGGACTTGGGTCCCCTCATATTGAGTAAGCTGTTTGAAGGAAGTTGTCAGTCTGGGAGGGTGGGGCCAGAAGAGGGTTGGCAGAGGGACAGTAGAGGCTCTACGGAGCTAGCCTTAGAGCCTGCTCACTTTCAGAGTGCCAACCCTTAAAGCCAAGGACCCCAGCCTGTCCCCACAGGAAAGGACATCCAGGCTCCTCCCCAGGAGGCAGAGTCTGCTGCCCAGAACTTAAATGCTTTTGAAATCTCTTAGATGTGGAAATATTTTTTTCAGACCTGAAAATGCAGCTGGTAGAACATCAATGGAAGCATAATCCATGTAAAATATATTTTAGTTGATCTTTTGTAAAATGCACTTTTTGTGTGTGTCGACCCTGGTTTCCCAGATCTGTATTTCAGTGTTTACAAGGGGGGGGGGGGTACCTTTCCTTACCTCCCTTTTGACAGAGATTAGAAGTACTTCTTTAAGAAAAAAATAAATTTGAGAAATTGTATTGATTTAGAAAAGGATCATTTCCTCTGTGTCCTGTCATCTTTTAGTGTGGATGTGAAGACTACTTTTTATTTTGGGAGTCCCATATAACCCTTGAAGTCCTGGGGTGGCACTGTAGGTTAAGCACTGGATTGCTAAACACAAGGTCAGCATTCAAACCTAACAGCCTCTTGGAAACCCTGATGGGTTGCTATAAGTTGGAACTGATTGAACTCAATGACACTTGACAACATGTAACCCTTGCAAAGCAAAGAGCAAGAAGGTGGAAAAGGAGAGCAGGGAGGAAAGACAGAAGGGGAATGTGGACTTCTTGGCACTGTGGCCAGGGTCACCTGTTTGGACATGTGTGAAATCCTTGGGTTGCCAGCTCTCACCTCACCTTGGAACTGGTCCCCTAGTTGATGTTTGGTGATGATACTGCCTCATCACATTGGGGCATGTCTTGGGCCTCTAATCTAACTCATATTTTGGTACGAACACCATATTTTGTTGTTGGGGCAGGTACCAATTCTATAGAGGCTGTTAGTGGCAGTTAGGGCACTATCAGTGGCCATGCTATAAAGCACTGACCCATTGACCTGTTACCCACAAGAGTCCCATGAGATGGATGATAGCCCATTCCCGTTTACAGACAGGAAGCTGGTGTAGAGATAAGTACCTTGCCCAGGGACTCCCCCAGAGTAAGTGGGTATTCCTGCACTTAGATTGACTCACTCTGGTTATTAACATACAGAACCACCCTTTTAACAGAAATGAGCACATGTGGCCAAATTATCAAAAACTTTTAAGGTTTTTTTCCTCTCCTAGTATGAAAGTGTTAGTGGTCATCAAGTTGACTCAGACTCATGGTGACCCAATGTATGCAGAGTAGAACTGCTCCATGGTTTTTTCCAGGGTGTGCTTTCAGAAGTAGATCTGTTTCATATCTGCCCCTTACCTGAAGCAGATCACCAGATTGGTCTTCCAAGGTGCTTCTAGGTGGGTTAGAAATGCCAACTTTTTGGCTAATAGGGTTTCCGAGGCTGTACATTTTAACTGGAGCAGAAAGTCTCCACTTTCTCTGGGAAGATGTTTTAAAATGCCATCGAGTGGGTTCTGACTCATGTTGTTAGGTGCCATGGAGTTGGTTCCACTGTACCCAACAGAACGAAACTACCAGGTCCTGCAATTGCTGCTATTGCTTTAATTCTGCTGCCACTTCCAAATCCATCTCTGTAGGAGTCTTCCTCTTTTTCACTGACCCTCCAGTTTACTAAACATGATGTCCTTCTTTAGGGGTTTTTGTTGGTTGTTGTGTGCGTGGACTCGGTTCCGACTTACAGTGACCCTGTATTGGGTTTTCAAGGCTGTAAATCTACAGGAGCAGAAAGCCTCATCTTTCTCCCGTGGAACTGACGGTAGTTTCGAACTGCTGACCGTGAGATTAGCAACCTGACTCGTAACCTCTACGCTACTAGAGCTCCTTATTAGGAGGGATTGGTCCCTCCTAAGAACATGTTAGATGTGTGAGATAAGTCTCATCGTTTTAGCTTTTAAATGAGATTCTGGATGTACATATTCCAACAGTTTCATTTATACTTCTTGCAGTCCATGGTACTTTTAATATTCTCCAACACCATAACTGAAATGTGCCAGTTTTTACATGCATATGAAGCTAGTAAAAATACCATGGTTTGGGTCAGGCACACCTTAGCCCTCAAACTGACATCTTTGCTTTTGAATAAAGAGGTCCTTTGCAGCAGACTCACTTAATGCATTTGATTCCTTGACATTAAGTGCTGTTGTCGAGCCGGTTCCAACCCATAGTGACCCTGTATAGGGTTTCAGGGAGCAGCTGGTGAGCTTGAAATAGGGGTGTTGCGCTGTGGGTTAATGTGCTAGACTGCAAATTCGGTTGAACCACAAGGTCAGCAGTTGTTCCTCGGAAACCCTATACTGGATCACTATGGGTTAGAACCGCCTCTATGGCACTTAACAACAACCACCACCATCTAGGGACTCCTAGCATAAGATTAGGGACAAAAATTGATTTATTAAATAGGAAGTAATTTCCACTGCTGGAAATCTACCTTTAATTAGTGCTATTGGATGCAAAAAGTGCAGGGAAGGCTACACCTTAATGTAAGCTTCTAAAGCTACAAATGGGCAATTGCATGCACCCTGCCTTCAAACAAGTGGGGCATCAGGAACCAGCTCTTGGGAGCTGAAGATGTCAGTTGATAGGTTGCTTTTGTCCTCCCCCCTTGCTCTAACCCTGTGTGCTTTCATACTGCTAGGACTGGGGAAAGGGGAGTATCCATGAGCTCTATAACTTCATTTTCTTTCCCTCAGAATCTCTCATCCTTTGAACTCATTGCATGGCAGCCCCATTCTCACACTAAACTCAAAAGCCTCTTGCATCCTCAACTCAGTTTTATCACCCTCTGTATAGCTTATCTGGAGTCAGCTGCTGCTTAATTGCTTAAGGATCATGATTAGAAATTTAGGTTCTAGAATCAGGCCAATCTGTAAAATGGGTAGTAGTTCCTACCTCCCAGTGTGCTGTGACAACTAAAGGGAAAGAGTGTAAAACATTGAACAAATGTTTGCTTCAGTGAATATGGCTCAGATCCATTCCTCACTGCTGTGCAGTGCCTCACTGACTCTCTACACTACAGGGTGAAGTGTGAATACGAGGGACCCTGTCCAGATCAGTAAACCCTCACCATTGATCTCCAAGGCACAGGCGGCCAGTTAGGACAGTTAGGCTGCTTGCTATTTTCTGCACGGTTCTGAGCCACCAGCACCTACACCTGTGTCCAGGAGCACTAGCTAGTCATTGGCCTCTCACTGGGAGTGTCCCAATGATCTCACCACTTCAGAGTTATGGGGAGGAGGATTGGAAGCAGGAGAGAGAGGATTCCAGTTCCAGATGGTTCGGCATTACCCAGTTGATAAGCACGGTATTCTGCCAGGTAGTTGAGCCCGAGTCGCCATGGCGATGAGCCATTGGTCCGTGTCTGACAGTCTAGTTTCACCCCACAGGATTGTTCACAAAGAGCACCCTTTCCTGAAGTGGTAGGACGTGTATGGTTTAGGCCAGTAGGGAAATATGGGGTGCTAGGGAGACCGTACTTCAGCTAGAAAGACTGGCCTCTTGAATGTTTGGACTCAGTGATGCGCTGTGACCCCTTGCCCTAGACCCACCCTTGGAAAATGTGCTCGGCCAGGCTTGAGCGTACAGCGGGGTGGTGGGTGCGGGTCCTCTCTAGCTCTAGGAGAACGCAGTGCGAGAGAAGGGACCTCGGCCTGGGTCTTCTCCGACTTCCAGTCGGCAGCTTTTGTTTCCGAAGCCCGAGGGTCTGCGGCGGCCCAGTCTCAGGCACTCTTCTCTGTAGTGGTGCCCGCCCCCTCTCCCCGCCCCCGGCCTGGACCCGCCCCAGCGCCTGTGTCACGACGGGGCCGGGGGCGGAGAGCAGCCGGGCGGGACATCCGGCCCGGGTCCCTCTCGCGCACCCGCCCGCCCGCCGTCTGCTCCAGTGCCGTGGCCTGGGATTCGGCCACCCTGAGTGCGCGGGGGCCGCCTGCCAACCCCTCCCATCCCCAGCTCCCTCCGGGCGTTCCGGGTCCGGACCCTCGGCTTTTACCCACAGCCTGAGTCCGCCTCTTAGGCAGCCTTCAGACCGGCAGGGCCGCGCAGGTCCCCGCCCGGGAGCATCATGTTCCCCCGCCCGCTGACCCCGCTGGCAACCCCAAATGGCGCCGAGCCCCTGGGCCGGACGTTAAGGCGGGCCCCACTGGGCAGGGCCCGGGCCGGGCTTGGGGGTCCGCCCCTGCTACTGCCGTCCATGCTGATGTTCGCGGTGATCGTGGCCTCCAGCGGGCTGCTGCTCATGATCGAACGAGGCATCCTGGCCGAGATGAAGCCCCTTCCCCTGCATCCTCCCAGCCGCGAAGGCGCGGTCTGGCGCAGGACGGCCCCCAGGCCTGGGGAGCTGGCTGTGGACGCGGGGGACTCGGATTTGCAGGTGCGGCAGGACGTCCGGAACCGTACGTTAAGGGCCGTGTGCGGACAGCCGGGAATGCCCCGGGACCCTTGGGACTTGCCGGTGGGACAGCGGCGCACCCTCCTGCGCCATATCCTCGTGAGTGACCGCTACCGCTTCCTCTACTGCTACGTACCCAAGGTGGCCTGCTCCAACTGGAAACGGGTTCTGAAGGTGCTGGCGGGTGTCCTAGACAGCGTGGACGTCCGCCTTAAGATGGACCACCGCAGTGATCTGGTGTTTCTGGCTGACCTGAGGCCTGAGGAAATCCGATACCGCCTTCAGCACTACTTCAAGTTCCTGTTTGTGCGAGACCCCTTGGAACGCCTCCTATCTGCTTACCGCAACAAGTTTGGCGAAATCCGAGAGTACCAACAGCGCTATGGGGCTGAGATTGTGAGGCGTTACAGGGCTGGAGCTGGACCTAGCCCTGCAGGAGACGATGTCACCTTCCCGGAGTTCCTGAGATACCTGGTGGATGAGGACCCTGAGCGCATGAACGAGCACTGGATGCCCGTATACCATCTGTGCCAACCTTGTGCAGTGCACTACGACTTTGTGGGCTCCTATGAGAGACTGGAGGCTGATGCCAACCAGGTGCTGGAGTTGGTGCGGGCTCCACCACAAGTCCGATTCCCCACCCGCCAGGCCTGGTACCGGCCAGCCAGTCCCGAGAGCCTGCATTATCACCTGTGCAGTGCCCCACGGGCTCTGCTGCAGGACGTGCTGCCTAAGTATATCCTGGACTTCTCCCTCTTTGCCTACCCACTGCCTAATGTCACCAGGGAGGCCTGTCATCAGTGATCATAGGTACAGGGCCAGCAGCTATTGGGGACCTGTTTCAACAGTGCCAGCTTCTTGTGCTGTGAAACCCCTAGCTCTGAGGTTTGGAGAAAGGCCCAGATGACAGTGCCTGACTGCTTTTTGAAGTTCCTTGCCCAGGGTGGGCGTGCACAGTGGCTCAGAGGACAGGGAGCCTAGTGCTTCCCATTGCAGTGGTGGGTCTGTGGAGGGCACTTGGAGGCTGGTGTGATTCTTCTTGCCTTGGCAAGGCCAGACACTAGGTTACCAACAAAGTATCACACCTGATCTAAAGACTGGCTCCAGGCTGCAGGGCTTGTGCAGTCTATCTGGTTCACCTTAATTTAACCTGTGTCGAGACCCAGAGGTGCCATGAATCAGCAGCACAATCAGATCTAGGAGCCCTGTGGCTTGATCTCCCCATTCATCCACCTCATGCTCCTTAGGGCTGGAGGCAGCACTAGTGCCTTAGAAATGTCTTTTCTGCCTTCTGCTCCAGACTCAGAATTTTCTTCACTTGCCAGGTTCTTTCCATTTTTCCAAGGAAAGGAAAACTGAGGCAAGGCTCTTGCCTGGTAGCTCTGGGAACAGGTCCTTCCTTCAGACATCCAAAGACCCCTGTGCCCAGCTCTTCCCAGGACTCTAGGAACCTTCTCTCTATCTCCCCTGCTCCCAAGGCCTTTAAGGTTATGACTGTGGCTGGTGTATATAGCTACCATTTTTCTGGTGCATTTATTTAAAATTTGTACTTTTTGATAGCATCTTTGTGAGGGCTTTGTTGTCTTAATAGCTTACTTTTAATAAAGCTGTTTTGTACAAAAAGTCAGCATCTCTGTGATTCTCCCTTTGGAGTTACTGAAGGCTCAGCCAGTCTTCCAGATGTTTGTCTCCCCAAGTCAAGAGACATACTTTACAGGCAGAAAGAATCTAAGGCAACGTGGAACTTGCCTGGGCCATCCCAAAGAGGCATTCCCACATCATGGAGCCTGTGAGGGCTTCCAGTAGGCCATACTGATCCCAGACTTCTGGGACTCCACCAAAGGGCAGATCCCATTAAGAATGGTTCCAGGTCCATAGCACACCTACACAGATTACTCCTTTAAGGCAGGGTTGGATCTGAGACTCCTCCTCCTCTTAGGCAAGAATATTTCTTAAGTGAGGAGGCCCTCAGTACATTTTCAAATGAAAAAGGGATCTTTGTACAATTGACCAAGGGGAGGCTATTCCTGAAGAAGGTTGAATGATGGGCAGGCAGGTTCTTGCTAACATGGGTTCAGAGTGCTGGTGATGTGGGAGGAAAATGGTTGGGGCAGTAAAAAACAGGCCTCACTGCTCGTCAGAGATCCCAACCTTCCCAACGTGCAGAGAACAGGAGCTCTGACCTACCATGTCCCTGAGCTTGCTCTTTCTTGTTAGTCTGGTTTATATACCCACAGTGATAACTTCAGTACTTTAAGGACCTAAGACTGTGGTGAAGAGGTAGAATGCAGGAGAGTGAGGACAGAAGGTAGAGAGAACTTCTCTTGCAGGTACCACCGTTATCTCACCTTGCTATTGACGTGACTTTAGGGAGGAAAACTAATCCTGTTCCCTAAATGGTGGTGGGGTGCTTCTAAGACTCCCATGGCTTACCACCATGACTCTCCAGGAGGCTTTCAGTGATGTCCCTTGTGGGTACCATGCCCCTCTTCAGGGTTCCCTTGACACCGAGTCAGAAAGCACTTCCCATTCTCTATTGGAACAGGGCAGTTAGTTACCAGTCTCCCCCACTGGGATTGTGAGTTATGTGACATTAGGACTATGTCTGTCTTTTTCACTAGACATTCCCAGCACCTAGCCTACATGTCTGGCACACAGTAGGCATGGTGACGGTCACACAGTTCCAAGTTCCAAGATGTGTGTCTCCCTAAAAGACATAGAGCACTGCACTTGGAGGCACTCAGAATGATCAAGTCTCAGTCCTATTCCTTACCAGCTACCTGACCACCTCGCTGAGCCAGCCAGTCCCTCCTCTGAGCTATAGGTCCTCAGAAACTCAAAATGAACCCCAATCCCTGGCTTCTTCCTCCTTGCCTGGAACTGTCTCTCTAGATCTAAGCAGCTCATCAGTCCTCCTCATGAAGTTCTACTACCTGGAGCACAGAGAAGCCAGAATATGCGGGTCCAGCTGTTATATTTACCTATTCTCATTTAATCCTCATAATTGCTGGTGCCATAGGTGTATCCTAGTTTACAAACTTGGAAACTGGCACAGAGAGGCTAAGTTGCCCACCCAAAGACCAGTCAAGCTCTCTCAGCTTCCCAGATAGATAAGAGAAAAGAAGAAAGGGAAGGGGGTTTGGCTTATTGACAGGGGAATACAGAAAAGAGGGAATAGGAAACCTTGAAGGATAAACAAGATTGAATTTAGGGGCATTTGGACATATTTGCAAGGAGCCATAGTGGTTCTGTGGGTTAGTCAGTAATTCAAACTCACCAGCTGCCTAGGGAGAAAGATGAGGTTGAAGGCCTAAGTAGCAGTTCTACTCTGTCCTACAGGGTCACTTTGAGCCAGAATCAACTCAACAACATGGATTTTTCATTCATATTTTCTCTCCTCAATTCTTTCTTTCCTTTTATTAATTCACTGACATTCACCAGTCCCTGTCTTAAGGAGTGGGAGACTAATGAAGTCCCTTGATAAGGAGTTTGCTGACTGCTCTCCTCCTGGGGCACAAAGCATCCTGACAGCCAGCACTGGACACCTGTGGTGTGGGGGGAAGGGGGAAGAATGGAGGCCAGAAGGAGAACAACTGCTAAGACAGACTGCTTCCTGAGTTATTTTAATCCTGAGATCAGCCTTTGAGGATCTTTATGTGTCATCTCCCCTCCCCTCAAGGTAGCAGAGAGTGTGGTGTCCACTTAGCTCTAGTGAGAACACTCAGGCATGATCTAGGGACAGCAGAGGCTCTGGCCACCAGAGGCAGTGACATACTTGGGTCTGGACACCTGGACTGTGTCTTCTTGGAATTCCTCCTCGTCACTGAAGATGCTCTGATCCCCACACCAAGCTGAGCTTTGCACAATTACCTGGTCCCTAAAAGGACAGGGTCGTCTTTAGAACTCACTCTGAGAGTGATGAACCAAGAGGTCAGGGCTTCCAGGTCTGGGCCCGGACACTCCTCCCAGCCTCCAGGTCCATTTCTCATCCTGTCTGAAGTTACTGTTCAGAAACCACCCCCCACCCCTTAAATTCTGAGGATGTTTTCCCTCCCTTTCCCTCATCTACCTTTTCTCCCTCCCCTAGTAGGATCTCACCACCCAGGCCCTCTGCAGTAAGCAAAAAGGGTAGAGTGGTGCAGTTGGTCCACTCACCCTGGGTGAACACAGAACCCTCACTTTTCCCAGTGGCCTATCATCAGAGGGAGCCGGAGTCAGGCCTCCAGGGTTCCTCCTAGAATGGATCCAATGCCTTTTTTTTTATTATTGTGAATTATGTGATACTTTACATGAGAGAACATTACCTTTACATTCATCCTATCATTGCCATGGTTACAATCCCCTCCATGCATCATCAACAAACCAAAGGGCATACCCTACACACCTGCCCCTCAGTCCTCAGCACACAGCCCCTCTCCCTCTCTGGATCTCAAGTCCCCAGCTGCTCCATCTCTCCATGTCATCGTCTCTGCCTCCATCTCAGGCATCACTGTTTCTCTGGGTAGGGTCCCACTCTCCGCTCTTCTCCCTTCATGGTCCCAAGGACCTTGGCTCCTAGACTGCAAAGTTAATCACTCCCCTCCTTGCTACAAAACATCTACCTTTACATTTCCAACCCTCACAAACAGTACTGGTAACAATTATTCACTATTGTACCACGAGAGACCTATCTGCATTTCCTTTCATCAGGCCCACATACACAGATTGGATACAACTCAGTGGAGATTCTACATTCCTCCATGCCCTCTGGATCTAGGTTCCCTCTTGAAAGCTTATAAGCCAGTCACTTCTTGCATTTGTAGCCCCCCCATTTTGGGTAGCCATCTGATGCCTTTTGTACTGAATCAGAATCTGCTTGATTTCAAGCAGAAGGAAGGCATTCTTTCTTTTCCCAAAGGGAAATGCTAATAATTAATAATTCTGAAGGAGGTGGAGTGAGGGCAGATTCTTGCTGACATAGGTTCAGAGGAAGAAGCTGGTGATGTGGGAGGAAAAATGGTTGGGGCAGTAGAAAACAGGTCTCAGTATAGTGGGTTTCCTCACTCCTCTCCAGAGATCTCAGCCTTTCTTTGTGGGGTGCAAAGAACAGGAGCCAGGGCCTACCATGCCTCTGAGCTTGTTCCTCCTTGTTAGTCTGGTGTATACACCCTCGGTTGGAACCTTAGTATTTTAAGGACACAAGGCTGTGGTGAAGAGGTAGAACTCAGGGAAGTATAGAAGGAAGGTGGGGAGGACTACCTTTACAGGAGCCACTTATATCTCTGAATTTAAAGAAACCCTGGTAGAGTGGTGTGTTACAAATTGGACTGCTAACCACAAGGTCAGAAGTTCGAATGTACCAGCCACTCTGTGGGTGAAAAGATGAGGCTATCTGCTTTTGTAAAGATGTACAGCTTCGGAAACCCTATACAAGACCACTATGAGTTAAAACGGCCTCAATGGCACACGACCACCACTCTGAATTAGGAGCATGCTCTGTGCCAGGTACTGTGATTAGTATTTTACATGCATTATCCTTTTCATTCTTACAAGCCAGCAAGGTAGGTGTGAAAATGACATGGGAGCAGCATCTAATATTCTCTTAGCTTCACAAGGAGGAACAAGGACTATCACCCACAGCATCAGCCCAAGGCTGATTTCTATGAGATGACGGTCAGCCGTACCTCCACCCTCCAACCTTTTTACCAATTCTCACACCAGCCATCTCTTCCACAGCCCTCTCTACTTCTCTGTTGGTTCAATAATACATTGCAGTGACCACAAAGAACTCACAGGCAATACTCAGAATTATGGAATTTCTTAGGGCAGTAACGTTTTAATTCAGGATCAGAAATGCTCACAATATACTTAGTTATTCGATCAGCCTCCTCCTGGTGTCCTCCTCTCAGCTAGTCCCACAGGCATGCCTCTCTTCTGCTCTCAGTCTCTCAGGCCTACAGCCCCTTGGCCTCTTCCTGCTCAGGCAAGTGTTACAAGGCTCTTCTAGCTCAGCCAATAAATGCCTAGAGGAGACCCACTCCAGTAACAAGCCTACAGCTGGAAAACAGCTTTCTTGCTCTGTGTTGTTCTGGTCTCCAGGTTCTGCTGTCGCTGCTTCTCTGCCACCACTTTTCTGCCCCTGCCTCTTGCTATCTATCGTCATCTGTGGTGTCACAGCTGTCTCCTGGATTGAGGATGTTCAGTGTAGGAATCTTTGGTAGTCTGGCTCTTCTTTCTCAATGGTACTGAGATTCCCTTTCCATGTCTGGGATGACTCATTTTAAACCTAGCGACATGGTAAAACTGATCAATCCCCATGTTAGGGTACCGTACACCTTATTTAGGTTGTCATGTTCCTCTGGTAGCGTAGTGGTTACAACTTGGGCTGCGAACCTTAAGGTCAGCAGTTCGAAACTACCAGCTGTTCCGCAGGAGAAAGATGAGGCTTTCTGCTCCCGTAAAGATTTACAGCCTCAGAAACCGTGTACAGGGTCGCTATGAGTTGGAACCAACTCCATGGCACACAACAACAACAACAACATCCCTCACAATATGTCCAAAGTATGAGAGACGAAGTTTAGCCATCTTGGTCTCTAAGGAGCACTCTGGATGCACTTCTTCCAAAACAGATCTATTGGTTCTTTTGGCAGTCCATGGAACTTTTAGTATTCTCCTCCAACACCACAACTCAAAGGCATCAATTCTTCTATGATCTTCCTTATTCACTGTCCAGCTTTCACATCCATATGAGGTTATTGAAAATACCATGGCTTGGGTCAAGCGCACCTTACTTAGTCCTCAAGCTGACATCTTTGCTCTTCAACACTTTAAAAAGTTCCTGTACAGCAGATTTGCCTAATGCAATACATCGTCAGATCTCTTGACTGCTGCTTCCACGAGTGTTGATAGTTGATCCAAGAAGAATGAAGTCTTTGACAACTTCAATCTCTTCTCCATTGATAAGAATGTTGTTTATTGGTCCATTGGTAAGGATTTTTGTTTTCTTGACATTGAGATGTAATCCATACCGAAGGCTGTGCTCTTTGATCTTCATCAGCAAATGTTTTAAGTCCTCTTCACTTTGAGTAAGCAAAGTTGTATCATCTGCATATCACAAGTTGTTAATGAGTCTTCCTCCAATCCTGATGCCATGTTTTTCTTCATAGAACCCAGCTTTTTGTATTATTTTCTCAGCATACAGGTTGAATAGGTATGGTGAAAGAACACAACCTTGTCGCACACCTTTCCCAATTTTAAAACATTCAGTGTTCCCATGCTCTGTTCTAACAACTGCTTCTTGGTCCAGGTACAGATTCCTCAGAAGTACAATTAAGTGTTCCTTAGAGGCCAAGATGGCTAAGCTTCGTCTGTCATACTTTGGACATATTGTCAGGAGGGAACAGTCGCTGGAGAAGGATATCATGCTTGGTAAGATGGAGGGTCGGAGAAAAAGAGGAAGACCCCCAATGAGATGGATTGGCCAGGTGGCAGCATTAATGGACTCAAGTGTGGCAGCGGTAGTGAGGTTGGCCCAGGATCGGACATGGTTTCCTTCTGCTGTGCATGGGGTCACTATGAGTCGGTTCTGACTCGATGGCACCTGACAACAATCCCTCACAAGGAGTCCTGGTGTGGCACTGTGGGTTAATGCACCAGACTGCAAAGCTGTTTGAACCTCAAGGTTGGCGGTTCAAGCTCACCAGCTGCACCTGGGAAACCCTATACAGAGTCACTATGGGTCGGAATCGACCCAACGGCCTTTAACAACAACAACAACATCTCTCACAAGGAGTCCTGCTGTGGTGCTGTGGAATAATGCACTGGATCCTGCACTAATCTCTTCCTTCAGGCTGTCCACTGGCCTTACTAGCAGGACAGCTGCCTTTCAATATCCTACTCTTCATTTGGATATTGAAACACAAGTGCCATTGCCGTGCAGCTTAGTGAGGCAGAAGGCCATCAAATATCCATTTCTGTTTCTAGCCCAAGAATGTGGAAAGATTGAGCTGCGCCTAGGAGCTCTGCTAGCATCCTGTGGGTACTAGAGTTCTAAGAGTTCTAAGTGACCAGAGAAGCCCTTTGAGCAACAGTGTCCAGGGGAGCTGGAAACCAGACTAGACCCTGAACATGCTGCTACAAAACACTTCATGCTGCCTGGAAAAAGGTATGTGAAGCAGACCCAGGCACAGTGAGGTTTGGTAGGGCAGGGAATGGGAGGTGGGGTAAGACTTTCTGTTTGGGAGGCTAAGCCAGGTTGGCAGTCCAAACAGCTTTCTTCTCCACTTCCTCTGTAACTGTTAAAGATGGGAAGCTGTAATGAGCTTCTTCTTCCAAATCTTCTTGGACACACACATACAGACAGAGTAGTAGGTTTGTTGTTGTTAAGTGCCATTGAGTCAGTTCCAACTCATAGAGACCTTGTATCTGGTTTCTAAGGAGCAGCTGGTGGGTTTGAACCACCAACCTTGTGGTTTAGCAGTCCAGTGCTTATCCTACAGTGGCATACTAGGATTCTTGAAGTTCCATAATCCCTAGTAAATACTTCTAGGAGAGCTTTCAACCCTTGGATTACTTGTGTAACCCCACCCTAGGAACTGGAAGCTTCTCAAAGACAAGGGCCAGGCCTTGTTCATAATAGTATATACTCAATAAGGAACCCCTTGGTGGCACAAATACTTAAGCACTCAACTACTAGCCAAAAGGTTGGTGAGTTCGAACCCACCCAGAGGCACCTTGGAAGACAGGTCTGACATTCTGCTTATAAAAGGTCACATCTTTGAAAACCCCAGGGAGCAAGTCTACTATGCACATATGGGTAGCTATGAGCAGGAGTTGTCTTGACAGCAACTGACAACAGCAAAGGTAACACAGTAAAGGTAGAATCAGTGGAAGGGCAGAAGATGTGATGAACGAATACATGGAACGATGGATAGGTTTGTGTGTGAGAGACAGAATGGAAAACTGGATGGCTAAATGGTTGACTATGTAGATAAATGACAATAAGGTAAATGGAGGAAGAGAAAAAGAAATCAGGAATCACAATGGACATTTGGTCATTGGCATATTGCCTCTTATGATAGACAACTAAAAGGAAGGAGCTATTTCCCAAAGGTAACAATAGCAGGGAAAGGCCCCTAGTTAGAGGAAGTGGTCCAGGCAGGGCTGGGCCCTGGGCTTGCTGAGACACAGGGACGAAGGGATGCCACCTGGGCTGGCAGGAACCTAGCCAGATAAGAGGCAGATATCATGAAAGCTGGAACCAAGAGAGGATCCTGAGAATTGAGGGATAACCATGGGAATTCCCCCCAAAGAGATCAATTCCAATAATAAAACTACTTTCCTAAAGCAGATGTAAAAGAAAGTCATGCTCATTTGTTCAAAACCCAATCCAGGCTTCCCAGAGGAGTGTTATCTGTCTCAGTCTCTGATAGCTGCTAGGGAGGGAGTCCCGAGGTATATAAAGGACACAGGGTATGATTCCAGTCCTGGATCTTCAAGGAGCCTTTGATGATATTGAGCAAGTCTTTCCTCCAGTCTCAGTTTCCTCACGGGTCACCTTCACCACTTTTTACAGATCTCCTGAGGAAAGGAGTTTTGCACAGTATATAACTGCACAAATTGAGTGATGGAAAGGACAGTGGGATGAGAGTTTCAGTGCCAGGACCTCAAGTCTTGTCACCATCGCATGCCACAAGCCTTTCATCCCACTTGTCTACAGTGTCATTTTCTTGGGTTAAGAAATCATCCCCATGTAGATGCAAAGATTGTAAGGATCATAGTAAGATTTATGGACTGCTTCCTTATGCCAGGCCCTTTGCAAAGTGATTTTTGTTCACTTTTCCAATTTTTAATTTTGAAATATATAGTGTAAGCATTATTTTTAAAATAATACAATGAGGGTTTTTTTTTGGCGCGGGCCGTAGGCGGAGTTGGTCCGTTGTGCTGCGGAGCCGTGCAACCTGCAGTCCCGGACCCCATGCCGCTCGCTGGCGCTCTGTGGATCCCGGCCCCCGCGGCCCCTTGCCCAGACGCCATCCGCAAGAGCTGGTTCTGCGTTACTGGCAGCCTGTGGCCCGGTCAGGCCTTGTTGCTACAGGTGGAGTAGCTGCGGCACCAGGACATCCTTGTCTTCGGCAGTAAGACCTACGGTAATGTGCTGGTATTGGACGACGTCATCCAGTGCGCTGAGAAATGATTGCCAACCTGCCCCTCTGCAGCCACCCCAACTCACACAAGGTGCTAATCACTGGGGGTGGGGACGGGGGCGTCTTGCAGGAAGTGGTGAAGTGGAGGCCGTGGTCCAGTGTGAAATTGATGAGGATGTCATTCACATCTCTAAGAAGTTCCTGCCAAGCATGACTATTGGCTGCTTCAGCTCATTGCTGTCCCTACATGTGGGTGACGGTTTTAAGTTCATGAAATGGAACCAGGATGCCTTTGATGGTATCATCACTGACTCCTCAGACCCCATGGGCCTCACTGAGACCCTCTTCAAGGAATCCTAGTACCAGCTCATAAAGATCGCCCTCAAGGAGGACGGCATTCTCTGCTGTCTAGGCGAGTGCCAGTGGCTGCACCTGGACCTCATCAAGGAGATGGAGCAGTTCTGCAAATCTCTCTTCCAGGTGGTGGCCTACGCCTACTGCACCATTCCCACCTACCCCAGTGGCCAGATCGGCTTCATGCTGTACAGCAAGAACTCGAGCACCAACTTCCGGGAGCCTGTGCAGCCACTGACCTGACTCAGACTCAGACTCAGGTGGAGCAGAGGCAGCTGCGACGTGCCTTTGTGCTGCCTAGGTTTGCAGGCAAGGCTCTGAGCGAGTGACCGGAGCCTAGAGATCCCCCACCACTATCACCGGGAAACCTTGGGCCAGGGAGCCTCCCGTTGCCTGGGCCTCACCAAGCCTGCATAAGACCCTAAGACCCTCTGAGGGCTCTTCCCCACCAACCAAATGGTACCAGCCCCAGAATGCTGCCCCGCCTGCCCTTCTAGGCAGACTGCCTCTCTCTCTCTCTTTTTTTTTTTTTTTTAATGTTTTTATTGTGAATTAGTGCAAGTTTACAGGGCAGATCATCAGTTTTACATTCATCAAATCATATATCTTGTTTCATTACAATGATTATAATCCCCTCCATGTACCGTTGTTGTTGTTGTTGTTGTTAAGTGCCGTCGAGTCAGTTCCGACCCATAGCGACCCTGTATAGGGTTTCCGAGGGTGTAAATCTTTACGGGAGTAGAAAACCTCATCTTTCTCCCGCGGAGAGGCTGGTAGTTTCAAACCGCTGACCTTAAGGTTCGCAGCCCGATTCGTTACCACTACGCTACCAGAGCTCCTTGTTGTTATGTGCCATCGAGTCAGTTCCGACCCATAGCGACCCTGTATAGGGTTTCCGAGGGTGTAAATCTTTACGGGAGCAGAAAGCCTCATCTTTCTCCCGCGGAGCAGCTGGTAGTTTCGAACCGCTGACCTTAAGGTTCGCAGCCCGATTCGTAACCACTACGCTACCATGTACCGTTAGTTAACAGTATTTCTCTCTATTCATCTTAGTGGGTTTTTTTGTTTTGTTTTTTATTTTAAACCCTCAGGCACATATAATAATTTATACCACCAAAGGGCACATTCTACAAGTCTGCCTCCTGGCTGCCCAGCTCTCTGTCCCTCTCTTTACATGAATCTAGAGTCCTCAGCTGCTCCCTCTCTCCATGTCCCCATCTCTGCCTCCATCTCTGGTGTCCCTGCTTCTCTGGATAAGGGCCCCCATTCTGCTTGTGCTCTTTCTCCTTTGATGGTCCTAGGGTCCTTTGTTTCTGGACTGTAAGATTAACTACTCCTCGTTTTTTATTACAAAACTTACACCTTTACAATTGTAACAGTCGCAATTAGTCATGGTAACAATTACTCACTATTGAATAATACAAATCTTATCCCCATCTCTTTTAACCAGACCCATCTAGTCAAGGTGAAAACTATTCAGTGGGGACTCTTTCTTCCCTCACACACTCTTAAACTAAATTCCTTTTTGAAACCTTGTAAGCGAGTCACTTTGTGCCTTTATTGCCCCCTCATTTTAGGTAGCCAATGTCCATGTTACCTGTCTCTATCTATCCTGTGTACAGAGGGGAGAACACTGATACTTAATGTGAAGACTCCTTCCCTCTCTGTTGGTATTTAGAGCTACCACCTCCATGAGTATAGGTCAAGTTCATCAAATTTTAGCAATTTATCCTCGTTTCCTTTAACAAAAAATTTTTCATTTTATTTTCCTCTAGTAGCGTTCTGATCATCAAGCCATCAAGGCTAGGGTACTGTCTGCAAGTTTGGGTGTTCTTGTGCATCTCCCCTCACTTCATATCAGCTGGATGCTTCACTCTCAGCTCTAATCCTCTGTGGCTATGTCCTTGTCCATGGGCTCACGTGTCCCCAGGTCTCACCACACTTTGGACCAACTAGCCCTTCCTCTTCGCTCTCTCATCTCCAGGTCAACAGGAGTCAATAGACTGTGTTTGAACTCAGCCCATTTCTTCATTGCTGCATTTCCGCCACTTCTACTCACCAGTAGACCAACGTGGTCGCCAGCAAGCTTACATGCCTGCTCATGTGTTCCCTTTGAGTTTCAGTCTTAGAGGGGAATTTGCCCTGAAGGAACTTGATTGTTTGCCTTGATGGCTTCCCAGTGAACAACTTGCTTATTCGTGTAGTAGCCAGTCATATTGCCATTTTTGTTTGTATTTTTCCAGATGATCTTTCTTTGAAGATGTATCTTCTGTCACTGTAGCTGTTCCAGGCTGATCTGCCTGCCATTTCTAAAGTAGGAATGTCTCACCTCAGAAGGTTTTGGATGGGACTTAGGATTCCACCTAAGATCCTATATACTACAAAGGTTCCGCAAGAGGCCTATTTCACTGGGCAACTTGTAGAACTCCTTTCAGGTATTCCAATCAGTTACAGGCTGAAGATGGGCTTACAAGCCTCTATCCCACTCAAGTATCTATTTTACGATAGTAGGCAAGGGAAACCAATACTCATAAGACAGTTAAGCATCTTAGTATTATTTTCTTTCTTCAGACTATGCCTCGATCCTTGTATCACAGAGCTCTGTTGTTCCAAGGTTGGGCATGCATCACTATTTACCTCTGTTCCACTTAGACCATGCAAACCTGTCTCATTGTTCCACTATCTACCTTGTTGTGTCTGTCTCTGCCTCTCTGTGTGGCGCCCAGCCTCCAGCCTATACCAGCTGTATACGGCACCTTCTCTGCCTCTGTACCTTCACTCACCAAACATGTGCATTTATAATAACAAGAAAAAACAGTACAATGAACATCCATGGACCTAGATTCACCAATTAACATTGTGCCACATTTGTTTAATCTCTCTGTGTATAATATGTATTTTACTAAACCATTTGAAAGTAGCTTACAGATGTTGTGATGTTCTACCTCAAAAATACATCAGTGTGTATTTCCTAAGGAAATGAGCATTCTGTATGTAACTCAATACCACAAACTAACCTAAAGCATTGTACATTAATGCAACATTTAACATTAATATGCAGTCCACATTAAAATTTCCCCGATTGTCCCAATGATTTCTTTTATGACTACTTTTTTAAAACCTGGGAGTCTTACATTTAGTTGTCTTGTCTTCTTAGTCTCCTTTAATCTAACACAGTCCCTCACCTTTTTGTTGTTCTTTCTTGTCATTTTGAGGCATGTGAATCAATACTTTTGCAACATGTCCCTTGATTTGGGTTGTCATGAGAATCTAATCATAAAACCATGATTAGATTCTCATGACACATTTAATCTTCAAAATGACTCTGGCAGATTTTTCTACTCCATTTTATTAAAAAGTAGGCTGAAGCTCTAAGAAAGTTGTCACATAGCTATGGAGAGGCTGACCTGGAATTGGATGCTGGTGTGAGGTGGGGGTGGGGCGGTTCTCAAGTCTGCACTCATAACCATGCTCAGGCCATTATGAAGTCTTATCAGTTGGCTTCTGCTTCATTTATCAGCTCATCTGAGCACCTTGACTATGAATGGAGAGTAGATTTTGACAGGATTTGGTGCAGAAAGAAAAGGTGTCCCTCAGGGGAGAGGGCATCACTATACACTCTACATTGAGCACCCACAGTCAGCTCAGCTAGAACACCCAAAGGCTCCTTTAGAATGCTTTACCACCTTGATTTTCCCATCCCCTTCTAGACCTCCAGGGGAAGTGATGCATCACATTACACACATCACACATGACACACACTATGGAGGGTGTTACAATCCTCTGGGTACTGTCATCATTGAATTCTGTCGGGTTGCCTAGCAACTCTAGGACATTTCAGCCCTTCCTAGCCAGAGGGTGGGTGGAGGGGGCAACACGTGATTGTCTGGGTTCCTCTTGCTCTGGGGGTCTACTGGCCCCGCTTCTTCATGACTAAATGCTTAGCAGTCAAGGAGAGGCCTTGGACTCTGGGGAGTTAGAACATCTTCCCATTTTTGCATGCACGCGCATGCGTGCACACACACACACACACACACACACACAGCAGAGTCTGAGTCTCTTTAAGTCCTTCCTCCTGGCCTGGGAACCACACTCTAGGTACTATGGTCCCAGGAAAGAATGACTGAGGCTAAGGGAAGCATGTCCCATCTTACTCTTTAGTGAATCTTTGAAGAGAAAAGGGCAAAAGAAGATTCAGATAAAGCCTCAGTATGCAAAGTGCCCAGAAGTTCAGAGACCACTGGCCAAATGTGCTGGGTCTGGGTCTTGGCCACGCTCCTCAGTGGAAGGAGAGAGGTTCATATTCCTGAGTATCTCCTTAAGCATCCAAGCCTGAGGTGAATATTGGGGAAGTGTGTATAATTTGAACTGTTTTATTACTTAGGCTTAGGTCAAGAGTCCTTACCAGGGGTCCTTGGGGCTCCATGGATGATGTGTGTATAGACTTCAGGGAGGTTTCAGAGAGTGGTAACTTGAGGAACAGTTACATCTTTATTTTCATTACCCTCTTCTGAAAGATCTTTAGTTTTATGAAATATTAGTAAAATCTGTCACCTACAGAAAGCATACGTATTTTTCTATCACTTTACAGTTGTTGAAGATATTGCAAAATATCTACTACACTCATGGTATGTAGAAATCACAGAGATATTAGATCTGCCTCTAGATCCTTAATGTGTTAATAAAGAAGCATGCTTGTGTTATCACATTTTTGTTTTTTAATATCTTGAACACCAAATTTCAATATAACTGGTTTCCTATGTATTTTTATCTAAGATGTAATTCTGAGAAGGAGTTTCACCAGACTACCAGAGGGGTCTGCATATAAAAGGTTAAGAGTTCCAGGTTTAGGTCTTGGAAGTTTTTATTAAACCCAAAACTTTCCAAAGAAGTATTTTGGGAATCTTCCAGTCCTCTAATTTTGATTTTCAGTTTATATGGTAATCTATTTTTTATGGAAAATTGTTTCATGACCCTGAGGAATTAAAAGGCTATCTTTTACTCAATTATAAGGTAGCCCTTCAGCTTCAAGTTTGCATCTAAGACAGAGGTGGTATCAAGCAGCTCTGCATGAATTGTCCCATTCTGATTAGAAAAGAACAGAGACAAATATAATACGTAAATGGTGATGACAATGGAGGGGGGAAGGGTAGGAAAATTGATATTTGGTAAAACAAAGTATGCTGAACTCATTCAAAAGTACCTGTAGCCTAAGAGTTGGTACCGCAGTAAGTTGGGCAGGTATTCAGCCGTAGCAAAACAGTATCATGTATCACATAAAATCCATGATGCTAACTTGAATTATTTTTAGTTGTCATTTTGTCTGGATTTGGAAATTTGGTTTGACTTTATAATAGTATAATAGCTGTTAGTGTAAACACTTTGCTTTATGTTTGTACTTGTTCAAGTAACAAGTTGACACTAGGGATTTGTTCTTCTCCTTTAATTAAAAAAAAAACAAAACATCATTTCCATCATGACTCTGACAACCCGTGTGTGGCAGAGTAGAACCGGGCTCCATAGGCTTTTTTAACGACTGATATTTTGGAATTAGGTCACCAGGGCTCTCTTTCAAGGCACCTCTGGATAAACTTGAACCTCCAGCCCATCAGTTAGCTGTCAGGCACATTAACTCTTTATACAACCCATGGGCTCCTCTTCTTTAATAGTAGTACATTCATTATTCACGAGAGAAATGCTATGCTCGGTTACTTACTTATTCTCTTTATGTTTCCTTCTCTAGTTTCCCCTTTTCCTTTGGAAGAATGGATCTCAAGCATTAGTATGACTTGATTTCAAAGATAAAATTAAAAATGTAATTTCCGGATGTCACGTGTATGTGAGTCCTTGGTTTGGTCAAAGTCACATCCTACATTGTAAGGACTGTATGTAACATAAGGGAGATTGCAGACAGTGAACTTTGCTTGAATTTCACAAAAGACAGCTTTCTTGTGATACGAACATGAATACAGGTCTATAAGAAGTCCTGGTGTGGCACTGTGGGTTGATGCACCAGACTGCAAAGCCATTTGAACTGCATGGGTGGCGGTTCAAGCTCACCAGCTGCTCCTCAGAAACCCTATACAGGGTCGCTATGGGTTGGAATCGACTCCATGGCTGGCACTTCACAACAACAACATGTGCCTATGAAGCCAAGAGGACAAGCTCGGCTGAATGTGACACACATGAAATAGTCCTTCTTTCTTGATTTCTGGGAAGCATCTAAGTCATGTTTTCTTTAGTTCTACATCTTTAAAATAATGTATGTTTTAAAAATCTGTAGGTGTTCTTAGGCGCCTTCGAATGGTTCCAATTCATAGCCACCCTATGCACAACAGAACGAAACACTGCCTAGTCCTGTGCCCTCTTCACAGTCTTTGTTAAGCTTGAGCCCTTGGCTGCTACCATTGTGTCAGTCCGTTTCATTGGGGGTCTTCTTTTTTTTTTCACCAACCCTCCAATTTACCTAGCATGGTGTCCTTTTCCAGGAACTGGTCCCTCCTGAAAATGTGTCCAAAGTATGAAACAAAGTCTCACTATCCTACTTTCTAAGGAGCATTCTGGCTGTACTTCTTCCAACACAGATTGGTTTGTTCTTCTGGCAGTCCATGATACCTTTAATAATCTCCACCAACCCCATAACTCAGATGCATTAATTCTTCTATGGTCTTCCTTATTAATTGTCCAACTTTCACATGCATCTGAAGCTATTGAAAATGCCATTGCTTGCTCCAGGTGTGCCTTAATTCTCAAACTGACATCTTTGCAATTGAACACTTGCACAGATTTTTCTAATGCAATAAGTCATTTGATTTTATGAATGTTGCTTTCATAAGTGTTGATTGTGGATCCAAGTAAAACGAAGCCTTTGACAACTTCAATCTTTTCTCCATTTATCATGATGTTATTTCTTGGTCCAGTTGTGAGGATTTTTTTTTCTTTACATTAAGATACAATCCATACTGAAGGCTGTTGACTTTGCTCTTCATCAGTAAGTATTTTAAGTTTTCTTCGCTTCCAACAAATGAGGTTGAATCATCTGCGTACTGCAAGTTGTTAATGATTCTTCCTCCGATGCTGATGCCATGTTCTTCTTCATATAATCCAGCTTTTTTATTTGCTCAATGTATAGATAAAGTATGGTGAAAGAATACAACCCTGCTGCATACCTTTCCTGATTTTAAACCATTCAGTATCCCCTTGTTCTGTTTGAATGACTGCCTCTTGGCCTATGTATAGGTTCCTCATGAACACAATTAAGAGTTCCGGAATACTCATTCTCTCTCTCCCATGTTGTCTATAGCTTGTCATGATCCACACAGTTAAAAGCCTTTGCATAGTCAATAAAGCACAGGTAACCATCTTTCTAGTATTCTCTATTTTCAGCCAGGATCCATCTGATGTCAGTGATGATATCCCTTGTTCCACATCCTCGTCTGAATCTAGCTTGGACTTCTGGCAATTCCCTCTCAATGTACTTTTGCAGTCATTTTTGAATTATCAGAAAATTTTGCTTGCATGTCAGATTTATGATATTGTCCAATATCTGTAGCAGGTCCTATATAGTTATAATGGAAATTAGAAAGCCCACAAAGTATTAGAAGGTTCAACTTTAAACACTGTGTCAAAGGAGTGAAAAAGTAGTGATTAACTTTGACAGTCTCAAGGATCAACTTACCAGTGTTAATGTTTTAAAATGGTGTGTACAATGGAATACTACATTATTATGAAGAAAAACAATGAATCTGTGAAATACTCATAACATGACTGAATCTGGTGGATGTTATGCTCTGCGGGATGAGTCAATCATAAAAGGGTAAATATTGTATGAAAAAACTATCATAAAAAGTTAAGAAAAGATTTTCTTGATAAAATAAGTATTCTATGGTGGTTAACAGAGGTGGGAGGAAAGGGAAAATTATTCACTGGCTAGAGGATAGATACATATTAACTTGTGTGACAGGGAAGGCAATATACAACAAGAAAGATGCTGGCAGAGGAATGATAAAGGTAGCAGAAGACAAGGGTGAAATGCAAGAGTTAAAGTGGATAAAATACTAGTTAACTATGATACATGAAGGGGATTGCAATCATTGTAATGAAACAAAGTACCCGATTTGTTGAATGTGAAACTGATGGTCTTCTCTGTAAATCTTGACTTAGTTCACAATTTAAAAAATCTCAATATAAAATAAAATGGGGTTGTTGAACTCTGAGCCCCCCTCAAGTTCCCAGAACTTGATACTCTCGCTCTATTCTTCTTCTCAGCCCTCTACCGCTGCCCTATCTTTTTGAGAGTCCAGAGGCTCACACTCCCACCCTCTACTGTTCTGGCGCCTTTCCCAGTTGTCCTGGTGACCTTCCTCGGTATTTCCAGGCTGCCCAGTTAGTGTTGGCAGTGCTCTTGCCCCAGGGCTGTGCCTACTGTGAGAACTACCTCCTTCTCACCTGACTAGTGTGTGCCTTCTCCTCCATCTTTATCATGCTGCTGGATCCTTAGTTGAGAACACTTCTCCAGTGCTGTTTCCATGCCTCTCTCCTTAAGGTTCAGGTGGTTTCTCATCAGCTATTCTAGCTCTTGAAGAGCCCAAAAAGCTCTTTTACATTCCTTTTTGAGAAAGAACTTGGAAAATAACTTTCTATGGGCCTGGCTGGAGAAAACTGCTTGACGAATATCAACAAGAGCAGCAACCTGAGAATTTGTAGGCAAGGGGTCTCAAACCTGGATGGAATTCAGGTCTGCGAGATCATGCTGGAACTGTGTGTCTACCGCCAAGCAGTTTTATCTGGTCTTTGCTCAGACATTCAAGGGTTCCCTGGAGCCTACCTTTATGTAATGAACTTTGGACATTACATAAAGGTCATGAGTGATGGTTGTGGCCAGTTGGCTTGTCCGTGACCCAAGGAGGAATTACACATAGTCATAAACTTCAAAGGAGTTCATGACATACTAATCTGGCAATAAGGCCAGAAAATTTTATAGAAAAAGTAACAATAAGGTTACTTAATATTGTTGCTGTTGGATTTTTCAGTTGCCACTATTGACATTTTGGGGGAAATATTGCTGGTTTAATTTGTGCCCTTAAAGGCTTTATTACATAGAGAACAACATTCCATTAACTGTTTTGCTTTAAAATAGATGTCTGCATTTCTCAGAACCTGTTTTTGTTTTCTGTTTGGGTCTCTGGTAGCCTATCATCTGAGACTGAGCCCTGCAGGGGCAGGGCAGGTGTCATTTTAAAGTGTCCTTGCCTTCATTGTGTTATGGAGGGAGTTGGGTGACAAAGTTGCTACTGTGTATATTTCCTGGGGGTGTCTAAGCCTGTGGGGGGGAGGGCAGCTTCAAAATGTGTCCACACTCACATTAGGCTCAGTAGCTCCTATTATTTTTTAACTTTTTTTTTTTTTTTAATTGTGAATTGGGTGAAGGTTTACTGATCAGATCAGTTTTCCACTGAATACTTCAAATTCGTTGTTTTATGTTATTGATTGCAATCTCCACAATGTAACATCAATTATGCCACTTCCTTCCTGTGTTTCTTGTTTCATTCCTAACACTTCTGAGCTTTGTCCTTAGATAAATGCTGCCCTTTTGATCTCCATTGGTTGGTTATTTTATGGTGTGCTTACCTCACTGATGTTGCTCTTACAGACCTATCTATTATTGTTGGACTGAAAAGCTGAGCCATGGGGATGAGTGAGTTCAGTTCCAGACCTGAAGGAAGATTAAGGGCAATGCTCTCAAGGGTTCTACCAGTCTGTATCCAACCTGTAAGCCTGGTCTTTTTATGATTTTGAGTTTTGTTTCATATTTTTCTCCCACTATACCTAGAACCTTTTAATGTGATCCCTTTCAGAGTGGTTGGCAGTCATAGTCTGGCGCTAACTAGTTCTAGTTTCAGGGTCCTGGAGACTGATGTTGACTTGGTCCATTAGACAACTGGACTGATTGTTTCCACACGAGTCTTCAATTTTCATTCCTCTTCTTTCTTCCAGATAGGGAGAGACCAATAATAGTTGCCCTTAGACGGCTGCTCACGACTTTTAAGACCTTGTCATTACTCACCAAAGTAGGAGGCAGAACATTGTCTTTGTGGACAATGTGTTTGTGTGCCAGTTGACCTGGGTATCCAGCAGAAATAGGTGGCGCCTGGATACCACCACCAACTGCTCTAAAAGGGATCACATCAGAAGGCCCTGGATAGAGTAGGAGAACTATATGGAACAAAATTCAAAATCATAAAAAAAATACCAGGATTCCTGGTTGGATAGAGTCTGCTAGAACTCCTGAGAATAAGACCCTTAATCACCCTTCAGGTCTGGAAATGAACTCACCCCCATGGCTCCATTTTCAGCCCACTAATGGTGGTGGTGCTGTGGCTTAATGTGTCAGACTGCAAAGTCGTTTGAACTGCAAGGTCAGTAGTTCAAGCTTACCAGCTGCTCCTCGGAAACCCTATACAGGGTCGTTATGGGTTGGAACTGACTCGACAGCACTTAACAACAACAACAATGGTGATGGTGTGCCGTGGAGTCGGTTCTGACTCATAGCAACTCTGTATAGGGTTTCCGAGGCTGTATATCTTTATGGGAGCAGACAGCCTCATCTTTCTCCCACATAACCACTGGTAGTTTTGAACTGCTGACTGAGATTAGCAGCCCAACTTGTAACCACTATGCTACCAGAGGTTTATAAGGTGAAAAACAACACTAGTGAGGTATACATACCTTAGAATAACCAACCATTTCTGATTCTTAAGAAGACTACAGTTATCTAAAGACAAAGTTCAGAAGGGTTAGGAAAGAAAGAGGAATGGAAACAAGAAATCCAGGAATGAAGTAGGGTAAGCGATATTACTTTGCGGAGACTGCAATCAACGACATGAAACAAAATATGTATAAAGTGTTGAATATAAAACTGGTGATCTACTCTGTAAACCTTCACCCAATTCATAACAAAAAAAGGTTTTTTAAAATATATTTTCCACCAAATAAAAAAATGTTATTTGGGAAATCCAGAGCTACACAGAATTTAGCAGGATATTTTTGTTTTGATTTTTACCTGTTAATGTATCTTATATATCTGAGGTGGAAGTTGGAGACAATGGATTATACACTGGTTTTCCAAATTATATTGACTACATAATGATTTTTTCACAGATTTCAGTTCCTTTGAATCCACTTTAGAAGATAAAAGTCTCTAGTAGACTCGGGCCAGGGCCTTAACAAGTTTTGTTATATATTTTCACTCTACCCTAGATATAAACGTTATAAATGAACTAAGT
>NW_006408522.1:35969853-35974783 GCF_000296735.1 Chrysochloris asiatica | reverse complement strand
TATTTTTTATGCTTTCTGATTGCCTCCAGGTAGATGTGATCAGGAAATGGGCTTCCCTTTTCACTCTTCTTCTTGAGAAATTTCAAGATGCCACTATTGGTCGTTGTGATGTAATTTAGGATTTAATTTTCAGCCCATTTCCCTTTTTGTCTGCTTGTCCCATTCCCCAATCCCCAATCAGGCCTTTTTTCTAGTTATAAACAGTTCAGGTCCAGCTGTGGCCGTTTGGTTTTAAATGGAAACTGCCTCTTTAAATTTTGAGGAGATTTGTGCGCATGCATAGTAGAACTCTCTGAGGGTGGGGCTGGGGTGTCCACTAGCTCAAGCACCCCTATAGTCACTAGAATGGAGGTACGCAGGCAGCAAGGGACCAACGAACAGATACAAAAAAAAAAAGAATGTCCATACTTCTATCTCCGCGGCTCTGTCAGGCATCCGCGGCCACTCAGATCCTTCCTCCGCTTGGCCCCACACAAGATGGCGGCTCCTCGAACAGCTGAGTGTCCCAAAACAGAAAGCAATGGATTTCTTGCTTCTGCCACAAATTCCCCCAGCTGTAAGTCTTCCAGCCTTCTAAATATTCCTTTATATGTGGTTCAGAGTTCTGCGACCATTCCCTGAGGCTGCTTGGTCCTGTATTATGTTTTGTTGCCAATGGAGATCCTCACTGCACTTTCACCCAATCTGCCATCTTGTTTGTTCTCTCATCTACTTTTAATTTCTATATTAATAGGTATATTTCAGGTAGAAAACATTTATTATATTCTAATTTTTTCCTTCTTTTTCTTTTTAACTGCCTTCTCTGTCACCCAAATTAGGATGTATCTACACTTTACCCAGTGAATAAATCTCCCATCCTTCCTAACCCTATAACCATCATAGAATACTTATTGATTGCATAGAATGCAATAAAGATTGCATAAAATGCAAATCTTTCCTTGTTTTTTTGTGGTCTCATACAATATTTGTCACTTTGCGGCCCACTAATTTCACTCAGCATGTTATGTGGTATTTTGCAGATTCTGTGTTATTCTTCAATGTTGAACACTATTCCACTGTTTATGTACCTAAGTTTATTCAACCATTCCTCTGTTGATAAGCATCTAGGCTGTCTCCATCTTTTTTCATATTTTAATTTTTTAAATGGGTGATGGGTACATGTGTGTGGTCTTATTATTCTTCTAATTGTAAATAAAGGAGCAATAAGTTGAGCATAGGGCTGCTAACCAAAAGATCTGTGGTTCGAGCCCATCAGCCCCTCCAAGGGAGAAAGATGAGGCTGTTTGCTTTTGCTTCTATAAAGATTTAAATCCAGCCTTGGAAATCCTATGGGGCAGTTGGACTCTGTCCTACAGGGAAACTATGAGTCAGAATTGACTGCACAGCTATGGCTAATTGTATATATATTTAATATAGACTCTCTTATATGTGCATATGGAGTTCTGGTGTGGTGCTGTGGGTTAATGTGCCGACTGCAAAGCCATTTGAACTGCAAGGTCAGAGGTTCAAGCTCACCAGCTGCTCCTTAGAAACCCTATACAGGGTCACTATGGGTTGGAACCGACTCAACGGCACTTCACAACAACAACAACAATATATATATATTGTAAAAAAAAAATTATGCTTTTTCTCTTATTTTAATACTAAGTGCCACAGCTTTTATAATCACAATTTGTTGGCTCTCGAAATAAAGAAATAGGCTAAGCTTCTTGAAGTTTTAAGTTATCTGAATGAAGTTTTAAGTTATAGTAATCATGCTTAAGAATTAGTTAGAACAAGTCTGTTCTTTCATCACTTACCTACTAATCTAAAAACTATATATTCAAAGTATACATAAAGAAATTATGAGGCTTGGAACACCTAAAAATATCACTCTATTGAACTGTGTGCCTGCCACAGGATGAGTAGAAAACTTCATCCTTCTAAGTCCATGTTTTTGCATGCCAATATAGCAGTTAAGGGCATAAGATTTGGAATCAGGCAGATTTGTATTCAAATCCCCACTTCATTACTGATCATCTGTATGATGTTGGGAAAATGGCTTTCCTTTTCTCATTTCCTGGATCTATAGAATAGGATTTGCTTGGGAATTTTGATGGTCTAATACATGCAACACTATTTTGCAGCTATTCACGTAAACTACTTACCAACACCATTACTGGTTCTGACCTTGTGATCTAGCAGGCAGAATGTTCCCATTAAGATTACAGTCAAGAAAACCTTGCAGAGCGGTTCTACTCTGTAACACATGGGATCACCATGAGTAGGAATCAACTTGATGGCAATGGGCTTGATTTGGGTTTGGGTTTTGAAAGGCCATGGCTCAGATAGTATAGGTGTTGTTATTATTGGTGTTAAGCACCATCCAATTGGTTCTGACTCATAGCAATCCTGTATAGGGTTTCTGAGCAGTAGCTCAGGTGGGTTTGAACTACTTACCTTACCTTGTGGTTCCCGGTCCAGTGCTTATCTGACAGCGCACATCAGTACCCCAATGTAGCTATGTTGTTATTATGTGTTGTTGAGTCAGTTCTGACTCATAGCGACCCTGTGTAGGAGTGGCTGCTGGGTTTGAAATGTCAACCTTGTCGTTAGCAGTCTAGTGCTGATCCTATAGCATCACAGTTGTTGTTGTTGGTAGGTGCTGACTCATAGCAACCCTATGTACAACAGAATGAAACACTGCCAGGTCCTGGGTCAGCTTCACAGTTGTTGCGACCCTTGAGCCCATTGATGCTGCCATTTTGCCAGTCCGTCTCGGTGGGGGTCTTCCTCTTTTTCTCTGACCCTCTACCTTACCAAACATGAAATCCTTCTCCAGCAACTAGTTCCTCCTGACAATATGTGTAAAGTTTGGCCATCCTGGCCTCCAAAGAGCACTCTGGCTGCGCTTCTTCCAACACAGATCTCTTGGTTCTTTTGGCAATCCATGGCACTTTCAATATTCTTCTCCTTTCAATATTCACCATAACTCAAAAGCACCAATTCTTCTACGATCTTCCATATTCACTGTCCAGCTTTCACATGTATATGAGGTTATTGAAAATACCATAGCTTGGGTCAGGCACACCTTAGTCCTCAAGTTGACATCTTTGCTCTTCAACACTTTAAAAAGGTCTTGTGCAGCAGATTTGCCTAATGCAATACGCCCTTTGATTTCTTGACTGCTGCTTCCATGAGTGTTGATGGTTGATCCAAGAAGAATGAAGTCCTTGACAACTTCAGTCTTTTCTCTGTTGATAAGACTGTTGTTTATTGGTCCAGTAGTGAGGATTGAGATGCAATCCATACCAAAGGCTGTGCTCTTTGGTCTTCATCAGTAAATATTTTAAGTCCTCTTCACTTTCAGCAAGCAAGGTTGTATCATCAGCATATCGCAGGTTGTTAATGAGTCTTCCTCCAATCCTGATGCCATGTTTTCTTCAGATAATGCAGCTTCTCGGATTATTTGCTCAGCATACAGGTTGAATAAGTATGGTGAAAGAATACAACCCAGTCACACACCTTTATTAATTTTAAACCATTCAGTGTTCCCATGTTCTGTTGGAACAACTGCCTCTTGGTCCATGTACAGATTCCTCATGAACCCAACTAAGTGTTCCGGAATACTCATACTTCACAATGTTGTCCATAGCTTGTCATGATCCACACAACTGAGAACCTTTGCATAGTCAATAAAGCACAGGTAAACATCTTTCTGGTATTCTCTGCTTTCAGCCAAGATCCATCAGACATCAGCAATGATATCCCTCATTCCACATCCTCTTCTGAATCTGGCTTGAACCTCTGGAAGTTCTCTGTCAATGTATGCTTGCAGCCATTTCTGTATTACCTTTAGTAAAACTTTACTCAGATAGGCTATCAAAGAGATTGTCTGATAATTTCCGCATTCTGTTGGGTCACCTCTCTTTGGAATGGGCACAAATATGGATCTCTTCCAATCAGTTGCCCAGATAGTTGTCTTCCAAATTTCTTGGCAGAGACGAGTGAGTGTGTCCTGTGCCGCCTCACTTTCTTGAAAGATTTCAATTTTTATCCCATCAATTCCTGGAGCCTTGTTCTTTGCCAATTCCTTCAATTCACTTTGGATTTCTTCTTTCAGTATCATTGGCTCTTTATCATATGCTATGTCTTGAAACGGTTGAACGTCAACCATTTCCTTTTGGTACAGTGACTCTGTGTATTCCTTCCATCTTCTGTTGATGCTTTCTGTATAATTCAATAATTTGTCCAGAGAATCTTTCAATAATGAAAGTTGAGGCTTGAATTTTTTCTTCAGTTCCCCCAGCTTGAGAACAGCGTCACAGTAGTACAGCTATAAGAATGGGAGGAAAATGGGGACAGAGTATATGAAAAATTGTAACTTATCTCAGTAATAAATGGTGGTAGTATTAATGTTATTCTGAGACAATTGTGTGTATGATGAGGATGAAATAGATTATTAATCATATGATATTCTAACATTACTATAACCTGTGTCCTTAAGAATTGGGTTTTTGGGGGTAGAAGAAAGGAGACACAGATATCATACAGAAAATCAGATATCATTTTCCATTAAAAGAATCAATTCTTCTCCACAGATTCTTGGAGAAACCAAGTCTGGAGCAGGAACTGAACAAATAGGCCTGGTATTTCCTCTAATCTTCATAACAGCCTCATAAGTGGGAACAATTGTCAAATTATCCTGTCTCTGTGTGAGAGATGTGTCTCTTGCAGAGGGCATATTGAAGGATCTTGTTTTCTTATCCATTCTGCCACCCTCCGTCTCTTAATAGTTGCATTTAATCCATTTACATTCAGTGTGATTATTGATAGGTATTGATTAATTGCTGCCATTATGTTTGTTTTTTGTGGTGTTGCTGCTTCTTTGTTGAGTAAATGATTTTTGTGTTCTTTCTTGTGAGTTTCCTCATAGTTTTAATGTTTCCAT
>NW_006408522.1:35957366-35967530 GCF_000296735.1 Chrysochloris asiatica | reverse complement strand
CTTCTAACTATTCCTTTATATGTGGTTCAGAGTACTGGGACCATTCCCTGAGCCTTCTTGGTCCTGTATTCTGTGTTGTTCTTGGCAGAGCTCGTCACTACACTTCCACCCGATCTGCCATCTTTTTCTGGAAGTGAAGGCTTCATTCTTAATTTCCAGCAGCATTCAACCCTGTGGACCACACTCTCTTGGAAGCACTCTTTCTCTTGAGGTTTCCAGACAACCCCCTCTGTTGGTTTTCCTTCTCATTCTTTGGTCCCTAGTCCTCTGGCTTCTTTGTGGGCTCATCTCTTATATTTAGTCTTTGAATGTTGAGGCTAACCAAAGTCTTTCCTGGGACCTTTTTTCTTCTTACTTTGATTTTTCTCCCAGCTATCTTATTCATGCCCATTGTTTCAAGTACTAATTATACCAATGACCTCAAATGTATATATGTAGCCCAGGCCTCCCCAACCAAGTGACAGATACATATATTCAGCAACATGCTTGGTCAAGTATTGGAAAAGAAGACCCCTTAACAAGATGGATTAGGACAGTGACTGCAACAATGAACTCAAACATAACAACGATTGTGAGGATGCTGCAGAACCTGGTAGTGTTTCCTTCTGTTGTGCATCCGGTCCCCAGGAGTAGAAACTCCATGGCACTTAACAACAACAATAGACCAAGATAAGTGTATTACTGAGAGAACTTGTCTACGGCCATCCAATGATTGCAGACACATGTTTAAGCATGTTCTGTTTGGAATAAGCCTGCGCAAGTATGAACTGGAAACCTAGCAATACGTTTTGATTTACCCTCATATACTCATTTCTATTAATGCAGTGATTTAATTAATGACTGTCTCCTCCACTAACCAGTGAGCTTTATAAGATCAGGGTCTTTATGTAATTCTGCTCACCTTTGTAACCCTTAATTAAGGTATGGCGTCTGAGTTCTTGAAAATACTAAAAAATATTGAGCTGTTTAACCATAAAAGTGGTTTTTCAGTTTTGCTTTAAAGAAGTATTTTTATAAGTTTGTATTTATACTTCCTTAAATGACCATAAACACAAAGCTTCCCTATTCTCACCTCTTTTGGTAGGACTTTCAAATACCAAAAAGTATAAATGTAAGGAGTGATAAGCACCCAGAGAGTTAGAATCCACAGTAAATGCTTGTTTTGATATCCTTGATCTTAATTAAATTTTGAATATGCACTTGTTACTTAACAGTGCCACTGAAAATGTCTCCAAAAGCATTGTCACTACCTATACATACCTCCAAGTTCTGGATATTTTCAAGTCTTATCATCATCACTTCCACAACCTGGAGGTCAGCCAAGGCATAAAAAATGCAGTAGTCTCTAATGACAAGGGTCAACACACTAAAGTCATGGGATGGGACCCAGGCCATTGACCCTCTCTCTCCATTGGGTTGATGCCACTTTTCTACTCAGGTGAAGCTACCCTCACTGCTCTTGCCTCTGCCACTTCAACCATTCTCTGTAGCTGCTATTTTCCTACTTCTTCAGCCACTGGCTGCCAAAAAAAATGACCAGGGTCACTGTTCCATCAATTATGACAGTCAACTGCAGCCACCATCTCCTGTCAATGCAATGAATGGGATGGTTTCTTCACAACTCTGGGTCAGACCTTGAACAGTCTGGTCTTGTGAGCAGTTCCGCAGCTAGGATCCTTGTAGCTCAACCTCTCCCTTCCTTAAGAGGAGCTCCCAGAAGTTTGACTCAGCATTTTATTACCTTTCTTATTTAGGAGAGTTGATTTTGAAGTCCACAGAGCCCCACTTTGAATCCCAAAATCCTCTCTGTCATTTTCCCCAAGACACATAATGTGTCTTTGGATAGAAGAGACTCTTGAAAGCCTGCTTTGTTATCCTAGATCCTGAGGTGATCCCAGCATAGTCCTTGGTACACTTACCCTTTTGTGGAGATATCCCCCACTCTGCCCTTCTACCCTATCAACTTGTCTATGGTTCCTCAGCTCAGTCGTTACTTTCTCAGGGACACCTTTTGTGACCCACAGACCAGATCAGATCTCTCTGTGGTTTGCTCCCAGATCACTGTGTCCCTCTCCTCTGTAGCTCTTACTACAATTTGTAATTCTATATTTGATTTATATCTATAGCCCCCTCTTGAAGGTAAGGTCGATGAAAGTAGAAATTCTGTGGGGTTTTTTGCCTACCGCTGCATGCCCAGCACCCTACACAATACCTAGCCCACAGAAACGGCTCAATAAGTATCTGTTGACTGAATAGACGATGATTCACTTCATTATGTATTAATCTTCTTAGACCCTGTCTTCAGTAAACCCACAACTCTATAAATGACGAGCAAAACGCTTTGGGAAAGCAGTCAATACTGTGTACATTGCATGTGTAAGCACTACAATATTTCTAATTTCTATTTGTGTGTTTGATACGCCACCCCATATTTTATTAAAGTATTTCTTTCAGGGTGGTAAAAAAACACTCTGTTACTGGCTTGTGGGCAGTTAAACCTGGCTCTGGGGGAAGGGGTCACATTACGGCACTGCAGATAAGTGAGGATATCAGTGCCAAGCAGGGAGGAGGCTGTGAGGACGCCCTAGCTCCTGTTTGGAGACATTCCACTTCTCCTTTCGCTTTTCAGATTGAGGATAGTTTGAAGAAGGGGACAGGCAGTCCTAGAACTGAGGGACAGGTTTTCCTATGATCCTTGGAGTTGGAGGTCGTTCTTTGGAGGGGTCTCAGAATGGAATTGTGTGGTTTGGCTTCAAACACTTCCGGGCTTACTTTGTGGTTTGTCAAGTCATCATGCCCTGTTCTGTTGAAAGATGACAACAACATGCCTGACCAAAAATTGACCAACTGTGGTGTGGAGGTATAAGATTGGATGTGAAGTCAGAACCATTTCCAGTTCACTTGTTCTTTGTAAAACTCAGACATGAAGAATGAGTCCAAGTCAAATGGGAGGAAAAGTTCCTGGGAAACAGTATGAGAGGTGGGAAGAGCACTAGATTTGCTGCCAAGGTAACACCCATTAACTGTCATGGAGCACTTGCCATGTGTGAACACTGTAATGAACACTTTGTATACATTATCTCATTTAATACCACACCAGCCTAGAAGGGCTGCTATTATCACCATTTTTCAGGTAAAGCAGATAGTAAATGTCAGAGGCAGAATTTAAACCCAGTTCTGTCTGACTCCACATAAGCCCACTTGGGATTCCTGGTGTGGCGCTGTGGGCTAATGAATCAGACTGCAAAGTCATTTGAACAGCAAGGTTGGCAGTTCAAACTCACCAGCTGCTCCTTGGAAACCCTATACAGGGTCGCTATGGTTAAGAGTCGACTTGATGGCACTTAACAACAACAACAAGCCCACTTGACCCTGTAACACACTGTCAATCAGGAGAGATAGGTTCATACCCTCGTTCTCTCATTATGGTTATATGTCCTGCAATAATTACTTCACTTCTTTAAGAATTTGCTATCTGTAAAATATAAATAATATTGCCTACAGAGCATTTCTGTGAGGATTCAATGAGAGAATGGATGAACTCTTTAGAACTGTACAGTGGAGTCCTGGTGTGACGCTGTGGATTAATGTGCTGGACTGCAAAATTGGTTTGAAGCGCAAGCTCAGTGGTTCAAACTCACCAGCCGCTCCTCAGAAACCCTATACAGGGTCACTATGGATCAGAACCTATTTGACAGCACTTAACAACAACAACAACAATGTGGTGCTGTAAGATCAGCACTGGACTTTGAACCACAAGGTCAACAGTTCAAACCCACCAGCTGCTCCTTGGAAACCCTGTACAGGATCACTATGAGTCAGAACCGACTCAATGGCACTCAATAACAGCAGCAGCAGCAGTATGGAGTCCTGGTGTGGCACTGTAGCATCAGCATTGGACAGCTAATTGCACGGTTGGTGGTTCAAACCCATCAGTCACTCCTTGGAAACCCTATTTGGAGTCCTGTAAGTCATAACCAACTTAATTGTACTTAATTACAGCAAGCAGTATAAGAAGCCCTAGTAGCATAATGAATTACACCTTGGGCTGCTAATGGCAAGGTCAGCAGTTTGAATCTACCAGTCACCCCACGAAAGAAAGATGAGGCCTTGTGTTCTGGTAAAGATTTACAGCTTCAGTAACCTATACAAGTTAGAACCTACTCGACAGCACACAGCAGCAGCAGTAGTGTATCAACAGGAAGCTGCCAGAAATTCAAGCCAGATTTAGAAGACGATATGGCATCATTGCTGACATCAGATGACTGTTGGCTAGAAGCAGAAAATACCAAGAGGATGTTTACCTGATTTATTGACTGTGCAAAGGCACCCGACTGTGTGGATCATAACAAACTATGGATAACATTACAAAGAATGGAAATTCCAGAACATTTAATTGTGCTCATGTGGAACCTGTACATAGACCAAGAGGTAGTCATTCAAACAGAACAAAGGGATACTTCATGGGTTAAAATTAGGAAAGGTGTGTGTCAGTGTTGTGTCTTTTCACCATGCTTATTCAATCCATATGCTGAGCAAATAATCTGAGAAGCTGGACTATATGAAGAAGAATGTGGCATGAGGCAGGCTCATTAACAACCTGCAATACACACATGATACAACCTTGCTTACTAGAAACCAAGAGGACTTAAAACACTTTCTGATAAAGATCACAGACTGTATAGCCTTCAGTATGGATTACATCTCAACATAAAAAACAAAATCCTAACAATTGGACCTATAAACAACATCATAAATAAAGAAAAGATTGAAATTGTCAAGGATTTCATTTTACTTATGTCCACAATTAACACCCATGGAAGCAGCAGTCAAGAAATCAAATGACAAACTGCATTGGGAAAATTTGCTGCATAAGACCTTTTTAAAGTGTTCTACAGCAAAGACGTCACTTTGCAGACTAAGGTACGCCTGACCCAAGCCATGATATAATCACCTTATCGGCAATTCAAACTCACCAGCTGCTCCTTAGAAGCCCTATGCAGGGTTGCGATGAGTCAGAACTGACTCAGTGGCACTTAACAACAACAACAACTCATGTTGGAAATGAATAAGGAAGAATTGATGCATTTGATTTATGATGTTGGAGACGAATATTGAAAGTACCATGGACTGCCAGAAGAACAAACAAATTTGGCTTGAAAGTACAGTCAGAATGTTCTTTAGAAGCTAAGATGGTGAGAGATTTTGTCGCTCATACTTCGGACACGTTATCTGGAGGGACCATTCCTTGGAGAAGAACATGATGCTTGGTAAAGCAGAGAGTCAGTGAAAAAGAGGAAGACCCTCAATGAACTGGGTTGACACAGTGGCTGCAACAACGGGCTCAAAAGTAATAGTTGTGAGGATGGTGCTGGATCAGGCAATGTTTTGTTTTGCTATAAATAGGTTCGCTGTGAGTTGGAACCAACTTGATGGCACCTAAGAATGACAACAGCTACAAGTGATTATTAAATGCATGGAATATAGCTACTCTGAATTGAGTTGTGTAAAATATACAGTAGAGTTGAAAGACTTAATATGGAGGAAAATAAAGTAAAATGTCTCATTAATAACTTTATACTGAATGAATGTTGAAATGATTATATTTTAGCTATACTGGCCTAAATAAAATACACTATTACAATTATATTCATATGTTTCTCTTTACCTTTTAAAATGCATCTACTAAAATATTTTAAAATTATACATGTGATTCACAATGATGCTCTTGTTGTTGTGATGTGCCGTGGAGTTGGTTCCGACTCATAGCGACCCTCTACAGGGTTTCAGAGGCTGTAAATCTTTAAAGAAGCAGAAAGCCTCATCTTTCTCCTGCAAAACAGCTGGTAGTTTCGAACTGCTGACCTTGAGGTTCACAGCCCGATTCGTAACCACTACACTACCAGAGTTTTTTTGTTGCAGCAATTTCCCTCAAAATTATTTCCCATTTTACCTCTGAGGTCATTTAGATAGAGTCTGATATGGAATGAGTCCCCATTTTTGCATAAATATGACTTTTAATAAAATTTTAAGAATAGGAGTCCTAGTGATTAATTATTTAGCTGCTAAAGCAAAGGTCAGCGGTTGGAATCCACAAGCCACTCTAGGAGAGAGCTAGAACAGTCTACTTCCATAAAGATTATAATCTTGAAAATGCTACAGGGCAGTTCTACTCTGTCCTGTAAATTCACCATGAACTGGAATGAGCTCAATAGCAGTGGGTTAAATACAAAATAAAAAACTTTAGGTTTTAGTCTTTTGAATTGAATCTTTCTGGTGTGTATGATATTGTTGCTTTTAAATAAATGGAGTTTTCCAAGTTGAGGGAAGGCTCTAAGTCTAGAGGAGTGAACCTACACAAAGCATATAAATGAGAATTGAGTTTGGTAAGTGGCTTCTGGGGTCTTAAAAGCTTGCAATCAGCCATCTAAGATACAATGCTAAAATCTCTAGTTATCTGTGTGAAGCAAAAGAGAAGGAAACCAAAGTTTCACAGAGATTAGTCTACAGGACTAACTGCCTACACATAACCACAGCTTTATCTGTCTTGAGACCAGAAGAACTAGATGGTGCCCAGCTACCATTACTGGCTGCTATGGCCCCGGGACACAACAGATGGTCTCAAATAGCATGGGAGAAATTATAGAACCAGACTCAAATGCTTAAAACACAAAAACAAGGCCACACTCACTGGACCAATAGAGACTAAAGGAATCCCCAAGACTATTGCACTGAGATACCCTTTAAACTTTGAACCGAAACCACTCCCGTAGGTCACCTTTCATCTAAATAACAGGTTGGTTTGTAAAATAAATATACCACCCATGAGTACTATGTTCGTTTAGTAACAGCAATTTTAAAAATCATCAATATAAGACAAAATAGTCAACATTTACCCAAAAGAAAAGATGAGAAGGGTAAAGTGGGCAGGGAAGATAGATGAATGGAAACAGAACAACCAGAATGGAAATAATAACAATAGTGACACATGTGGAAAATGTAACCAATGTCACTGAACAATAGGTATGTTGTTGTTAGGTGCCGTTAAGTTGGTTCCAACACATAGCAACACTATGCACATAAGAATGAAACAGGGCTCAGTCCTGCACCATCCTCATAATTGTTGTTATGCCTGAGCCTACTGCTGCTGCCATTGTATCAAACCATCTCATTGGAAGTCTTCCTCTTTTCACTGACCCTCCACTTTATCAAGCATGATGTCCTTCCAGGGACGACTGGTCCATCTTGATAACATGTCTGCAGTATGAGAGATGCTCTTGTCAACCTAGCTTCTAAGGAGCATTCTGGTTGTCCTTTCAACACAGATTTGTTTGTTCTCTGGCAGTCCATGGTACTTTTAATATTCTTCTCCAGCATCAGGTGTAGAAATTGTTCAATGGAAACTCAATTTCTGTCTAAATTTTCACCAGAAATACAATAAAATGTTTACTTTAAAAAAATGTTTATTTAAAAAAAAAAATGGCTTTCTGACACATATTCTTTATTCAGTTAAATAGAGAGTAAGCAACATCTCTCTTTTTTTTGGTGGGGGGGACTTTTTGTGAATTGAGTGAAGATTTATAGAGTAGATTATCAGTTTTACATCCAACAAATCACATACTTTCTTCATCTCAATGATTACAATCCCCTCCATCTAACAACAGTTATCCCACTTCCTCCCTGTGGTTCCTATTCCCATTCCACCCTCCTTCTCAATCCCTCTGAACCTTGTCTCCAGGTAAATGTTTCCCTTTTGATCTTGAATGGCTGACCAGTCCATGGTGAGCATACCACATAGTATTATTGTCCCTCTATATTCCTATCTAGAGTCCTGGTGTGGTATTGGGGGTTAATGCACTGGACTGCAAAGCCAGTATGAACTGCAAGGTCAGCAGTTCAAGCTCACCAGTCACTCCTCAGAAACCCTTTACAGGGTCATTATGGGTTGGAACTGACTCAACAGCACCTAACAACAACAACAACAATATTCCTATCTGGAGTCCTGGTATAGCGCTGGAAGATAAGCACTGGACCACAGGTCTGTTTGAACCACAAGGTTAATGGTTCAAGTTTACCACCTACTCCTTGGAAACCCTGTTCAGGGTCACTATGAGTCGGAAGCTACTCCACAGCATATAATAACAACAGTATTCCTATCTGGAGTCCTGGTGTGGTGCTGTGGGTTAATGCATTGGACTGCTAGTTGGTTTGAATCGCAAGGTCGATGGTTCAATCTCACTAGCCACTTCTCGGAAACCCTATGCAGGGTCGCTATGGGTTGGAACCAACTCAATAGCACTTAACAGCAACAACAATATATTCCTATCCACCACTTGGTTGATAATTGTGTCATGAAGATGGGTTCTGTTCCAGATCTGAAGGGGTAGTTGAAGGCCATAATTTCAGATTCCTCCAGTCTCTTTCTTAACAGTGAATTCAGGCTTTTTTTTTATAAGTTTCAGTTTTGTTCCACATTATCTCCCATTCTAGCTGGGACCTTCTAATATGATCCCTTTCAGAGCAGTTGGTAGTGATAGCTGGGCACCATCTAGTTCACCATCTAGTTGCGGAGACTGACATCATTGGACTAATTGATTTCAAGCATCTTCAATTTTCACCACTTTTCTATCTTCCGTACATGGAGAGACCAACAGTTTCACCTTAGATGGCCACTCATGAGCTTTTAAGACACCACTGCTACTCATCAAAGTAGGTCTCAGAACATTGCCTTTGTGGACTATTTTATGCCAATTGATCATGGTGTCCTCAAGTAAGGATCTCTTCTCCTTTACACATGATGAAAATGAGCCCTTTTTCTTCCAATACTTATCAAATGTTGCATATTCCCCTTTTTAATAATGTCTGAATCATTACAATTGTTTCAAACTACTGCCTACAAAACATATCATTTTAACGCATGCCAAAGTTTCATCTTGTTGCTTTTGATCCATTAATCTAGCCTAAATAACTTTGCTTTGGTAGCGTAGTGGTTACAAATCAGGCTGAGAAACACAAGGTCAGCAGTTCAAAACTACCAGCTGCTCCACGGGAGAAAGATGAGGCTTTCTGCTCCCGTAAAGGTTTACAGGCTCAGAAACCCTGTTCAGGTCACTATGGGTCAGAACTAACTCCACAGCACTTAACAACAACAACAACAACAACAACAAATAACTTTGGGTTCTGATTCTCTCATTATGTAACTCGGTATAATTTTCAACTTTGTATTTATCTGAAACTTTCATTCTGAACTTAATATTGTTCATTTAGGTCACAAAATGTTAAAAAAGGACACAGCTAAGGAACAGTCAACAGTCAACTAAATTACAACCTCCATAAAGACAGAGGGACCAAATTTATATAACTGAAATAGGGCATTATTCTACATTACATTTTAAAGTCATACTCCAGGAAAACACAACTTGTAATGAAAAGATTTTTGTATTAGTTAAGGTAACGCTAGTTGCTATAATACATAAACTCCAATATTTCAGAGGCTCAACACAGCAGTTGATTTCTCCCTCAAACAACAGTCCAGTGCTAAAGATTCTTTTCAGTAGGGGATTTTCTTCCACATGATGTTTCAGATGCAGATGATTCCTTCCATCACATGACCCTGTCATCTCCTAGGCCTTTTTATCTTCTTTCTGTAGCCAGCTGGCAAAGAGAAAACTTGGAAAAGGAACCCACATTTCTTAAACTCACATTTCTGAAAGTGGTACACATTACTTATATTCACAGTCCACCAATGAAAATTTATCAAATTGCCCATGTAGATGTAAGTGGGGCTAGAAATTATTGCTTCTGGATAGGCAGCCCCTGTCTAGCAATACACTATATGATGAAAGGAGAGCATGAAGTCTTGGAGACAGCACTGTATTTCTGCTACTAATTATAAATGGAAATTATTTCCATAAAAATAAATGGGGAGAACAAACAAGATGGTGGATAGGGTAGAAGTGCAGTGAGGAGCTCCATCAGCAACAACACAGAATACCAGGCCAAGCAGGCTCAGGGGATGGTCTCAGAACTTGGAACCATATATAAAGGAATATTTAGAAAGTTGGAAGGCTTACAGCCAGTGGAATTTGTAGCAGAAGCAAGAAATCCAGTGCTTTCTAACACAAGGCATTCAGATGCTCCCTGAGTGGCCATCTTGGGCAAGAC
>NW_006408522.1:35930322-35937218 GCF_000296735.1 Chrysochloris asiatica | reverse complement strand
ACTTGACCTGGCTTCAATGACTGGATGATCAGAGCTCAATTAGAAGAAGAAAGAAGAGGAAAAAAAGAGTAATCTGATACAATTTGATGAACTTGACCTACACCTATGGATGCAGTAGCTCAAAAGAGGGAACCCATCTTTACAAAAGGGATCATTCCCACCTGCTCCATACACAGAGTAGACAGGGATGGGCAACTTGGACATTGGCTACCCAAAGTGGGGCGGGGGGGGGCTACAAAGGCAAGAAGTGACTGGCTTACAAGCTTTCAAGAGGGAACCTAGATCCAGAGGGCATGTAGAAAGGTAGAATCTCCAGTGAGTAGTATCCAATCTGTCTAGGCGGGGCTGATGAAAGGAAATACAGATAGGTCTCTGTGATACAGTAGTGAATAATTGTTACCAGTACTGATTGTAAGGGTTGGAAATGTAAAATATAGACATTTTGTAGCAAGGAAGGGAGTGATTAACTTTGCAGTCTAGGAAGGGGTCCCTGGGGCCATCAAGGGAGAAGAGCGGAGTGTGGGACCCTACCCAGAGAAGCAGTGACCCCAGAGATGGAGGCAGAGATGATGATGTGGAGAGATGGAGCAGCTGGGGACTTTAGACTCAGAGAAGGAGAGGGGCTGTATGCTTATGACCAGTGGGGCAGGCTTGCAGGGTATACCCTTTGGTTGGCTGATGATGCCTGGAGGGGATTGTAACTGTGGTAATGAAATGATATACAATAGGATGAATGTAAAACTAATGTTCTCCCATGTAAACTATCACATAATTCACAATAAAAAATAAAAAATAAAAAAATGAATGAATGAAAGGAAAAACCAGGACACATTCCCGACTCAGAGAGGAGAAAACTCTAGATTCTCCTGTTAGTCGTGGAGGTTATATGGTGAATGGGCAAGGGATGAGATGGTGGCACTCTCAGCCCTAGATGGAGTTCCTATATGCACCCAATCCAGAAGTAGTTTTTGCAGACCCCAAAGCTGGGGTATCAGAGTCTTCATCCTAGAGGGCAGTCATGGGTAAGAGTTCCCACTAGTCCAGACCTGGCTAAAACTGGCTCTGCAGGTCTGAAGCAAACCTCACTTAAATCCAGGAACTTGGATTGGTACAGATAGCTCCCAACACATGTTGCTGCAGCTCACAACTGTGCAGTTCACTGCTATGTGGCGCCTACTGCTCCCAGAGCAGGAGCTTAGTTATGACTCTGGTCACCAGGGTGATGTGGGATACAATAAAAAATATCACACCTTTCTCTCCACCAGTAAGCGGTGTGCCTCTGCACCACCAAGCCACCCTCTGCCTTCAAAGCTGCCCGGGGAAGTTCAAGATGGCTGGGCCCCATCTTGCCGGCCAGTGCAAATCACCTGTCTCCTCTTTTTAATTTTTTCTGCTTCTGTTCAGCTACTTCTCATAATGAGGGCTAGTCCCTAATGAGGCTCACCTGATCCAGGCACCAGCATTGTTGCAGTTAGCACCCAACACACTTGGATGCTACTCACAACTGACCACTGCTCACAAAAGTTTAAGCTGGCCATGCTGTGTCTGGGCAGCCGACATCTATCTCCATTTTTTGTTCAGCTTCCTCTCCTACTTAGCATTCAATCAACTTCTCTATCCTGTCCTCTGAAGCTCAGGGCTCCAGGACTGGCATCTGCACACTCTCTTTCTTGTAGAGAGTCCATGTAGCGATTCAGTCTAACCTGTCATCTTGCCACCTCTCCCATTGTTCAGCCCTTTTAGTTCAGAATTTCTTCCATTCACTTCAGCGTCTCTACATTCAAGAGCCAATTTCAGAGTCTCTTCTGAAGACCATTTTGTTTTTTTTCTTTCTTTCCCTTCTTTTTAATGACCTTTTGCCTTCTTCATGGATGGTGTTCTTGACATCATTCCACAACTCTTCATGTCTAATGCATCAAATCTGTTCTTGAGATCATTTCTAAATTCAGGTTTACAACAAATTCTGCCATCTACTCCTACAGCAGTCTATATCTCATTTGAGTTTGATACTTCATTGCAATGGTCACACAGAACTCAAACACTATATTCATAGTTATGGGGTGGATTAGGGAAATTAACAGGTTAAAAGTCAAGATCAGAAATGTTCAGGGCACATTTCTTCTAGTCAGGACAGTCTGTTCTCAGTCATGTCCATGGGCAGAATTTTTTCTGCCTGTGCAAGGTTACAAAGCTCTTTTAGGGCACACCATTCCACCATAAATCTCATCTAGAAATCATTTAGCTCTAGTTCCATGGATCAGCAAACCTAACCTCACCCACACCAGTTAAATCCCCGGAGACATCCATCTCTGTAAGCAAACCTCCCACCCAAAGTCACTCAGCTTTATTTGCTCCATGGGATGAAGCTGGGAGAAGCAAGGCAAGTTGTTCCCCTAGAAACTTTGGAGGGAGTAAGAATGATCAGCATTTTGATTTGGATTTCTAGCCATCAAAATTGTATGACAATAAATTTCTGTTCTTATAAGACAATAATATGTATTTTGTTATGCCGACCCCAGGAAAAGCTAACACAGTATGTTTGTAAGGATTAGATGACATAGCTCATGTAAAATACAACAAATGTTCAATAAATATTTGTTGTTATTTAAAAAAAAAAGATTAACAAGAGCTCAGTAAACTTCTAACTCAACTTTGATAGAACGATGATTGTCTTAGAAAAATGCAAAATTTCATGATTTGTGACATAATTGTACAGACCATCTTGTAAGTTTTGCTAATTGCTCTTGTCCCTAGGTCTTGTCTCTCCAAAGAAGCCACCTGCCCTTAACCCTTTATGGAGTATGTGTATTTTTCAACCTAGTGCTAGGCTCCCAGTAGGACCCACTGTATAATTTGTTGATGGATTAGGCCTTTCAGACTTTCATCTCTTGTTATCATGAACATTTCTTACGTGTTTCCACTTATTCCTTTCTAGTAAATCAAAATATTAGAGCAAAAGGACAAGGTAGAAAGTCACATAGTTGCCAAATAAATTGGGTCTCCTGAGAAAGTATCTTCGGATTTCTTTTTCAAAAAAGAGAGTTTCCATCTCACTGACGAAAAGGTGTTTGCTTTCTGCTCAATTACCCACTGTATGTTGGATGGTATTTTCTAGTTCAAATGGCTGTCTGTATAAAATGCCAACATTTAAAAATCTATTTCCTCAATATATATATATATATTTCCTCCACTTCTGTTTCCATGTTGACAGTTCTATTGTTCTATTGTTAGATTCTGTAAATTGGTGTCTTTCAAGCTAAAGGATAATTCAGCTGTGATGTTTGATTTTACAATACAAATGTGATTTCACTTCTCCATGTGAGCTCCTTCCTGAAAAATCACTTAGAGAAGAGATAAGAAGAGTCCAGTGCTTGCTGTGCTGACCATTGGGGCTAGGGGCAGCAAGTCAAGCCTGAAATACTACCACCAAGGCCAAAGGGGGCTCTTGGTATTCTCCCCAGTGTCTGACAATGGGAATGTGTCCCCTACAGCATCTGCAGAAAGTTGACCTGGGAAAAGCGTTCAAGCGTTGTGTTTCCTGGGATCCCCAGAGTAGAAGTATAAGGGACAACTCACTGGCCCAGCCATTTGTAGCTTCCTGGTGGGGAGTCTGCAGCCACAGTGGGCCAGAGGACCTGAGTAGTGTGGTGTCATCAGCTTAGTCCCAGGCTGAAGCCCCCAGGGCCCAGTCAAAACAGGCCTGTATCTGGACAGGAAGATGGCAATTGAAGGCTGGCTTCCCAGGATTTAGCATTCTCCTTCCTCCTACCTCAGGATCTGTTCTTTTCCCAGCCCAGCTTCCCATTTTCCTAATTTATTCCCAACCAGACAAATTGAGAACATATAGGCTAGGTGAGTTTTGGGGGAACAGTTAACTTAGCTAGCCCTCAGTTTTCTTTTTTGTGTAATGATAGTACCAAACTTAAAACTCCTTTAGATAACGATTTGGTTGTTTCTTACCTAGTTATTTGAATGCCTTGGCAGTTCTATTCTGGAGGATTTACCCAAGAGAAATTAAAATATTTTCCAACACAAACACTGGCCCACAAATGTTTATAGCAGCCTTATTCATAATAATTAAATAATGCCATTGTTGTTGTTAAGTGCTGTTGAGTTAGGTCCAACTCATAGGGACTCTACCTAGGGTTTCCGAGGAGCAGCTGGTGAGTTTGAACCATCAACCTTGCAGTTCAAACCAGTGCATATCCTAATAGTTAAAGACTCGAAAAATTAAAATGTCCATCAACAAATAAATTGATAAACACATTGTGATTCATTCATATAATGGAGTACTACTTAGGGCCCTGGTGTGGCACTGTAGGATAAGTACTGAACAAGGTCGGTGGTTCAAACAAACCCATCAGTTCAGTTGTTCCTCAGAAATGTTATCAGGGTCGCTATGAGTTGGAACCAACCCAATGTCACTTAATAACAATTTGGCAGAAGAATTCATTCATGCTAAACGAAAGTAGTCAGACAAAACAGAATTCATATGTATGACTCCATGAAAAATCTATTAGTTGTTGTTGTTGGGGGCTGTCCAGTTGGTTCTGACTCATCTTTCTACCATGGAACAGCTGGTAGTTTCAAACTGCTGACCTTTAGGTTAGCAGCCCTACTTGTAATCACTATGCTACCAGAGCTCCTCTTCAGTGAAGGTTTACACAGTAGTTTAGGTGTCCTTTCAACAATTTTTACACAAATTGTTCAGTGACATTGGTTAGATTCTTCATGATGCATGAACATTCTCACAACAAATTTTTAATCACTTGTTGCATGCCCAGTTTTTAAAGAAAAGGCTTGAAACCTTTAACGAACCAAATCCACTGCTATCAAGTCAATTCCTATGCATAGAAACACTATAGAACAGAATGGAACTGCGCCTACAAGGTTTCTAAGATTGTAAGTTTTTTTATATATATTACTGTGAATTGAGTGAGGGTTTACAAAGTAGATTATCACTTCTACATCAACACATTCTTATCATCTCAATGATTTCAGCTCTGGTAGTGTAGTGGATTACCAGCTGCTCCTCGGGAGAAAGATGAAGCTCGTGTAAAGATTTATAGTCTCAGAATCACTATGAGTCTGAACCTACTACATGGCACACAACCACCAACAACCAATGAAACATCACTTATCCCACCTCCTCCCTGTTTCTTCTTCACATTTCTTCTTCTTTCCCAACCCTTCTGAACATTGTCCTTGGTGTATGTGTTGTTGTTGTTGTTAAGTGCCATCAAGTCAATTCCAACCCATAGCGACCCTGTATAGGGTTTCCAAGGAGCTGCTAGTGAGCTTGAACCACCGACCTTGCAGTTAAAACAACTTTGCAGTCTGACGTGTTAGCCCACAGTGCCACACCAGGACTCCTTTGGTGTGTGTACCTCACTAATATTGTTGCCCCTCTATATACCTGTCTATTGCTTGATGGAAATTTGAGCTCCTGGGGTGACCTGAAGGGTGACCAAAGGACAGAGTTTCAGGGTCCCATTGGTCTCTATCTAATCAGTAAGCCTGGTCTTTTTTTTCTTTATGATTTTGAGTTCCACATTTTCTCCTACTCTATCCAGGACATTCTAATGTGCTCTCTTTCAGAGTAGTTGATAGTGGTATCTGGGCACCATCTAGTTCATTTTGTCTCTGGATCCTGGAGAATGATGTTCCCATGCTCCATTAATCCATTGGACTAATTGTTTCTGAGTGTTTTCAGTGTTCATCACTCTTCTTTCTTCCAGATAGAAACCAATGGTTGCACCTAAGATTGCGGTTCATAAGCTTTTAAGATCCCAGTAACTATTCACCAAAGTAGGATGAAGAACATTGTCTCTGTGGCTATGTTATACCAATTGACCATGGTATTCCCTAAGATTATGGTCCCGAGCCCCAAGATCCAATGATTCATTCCTTCAAGATGTTTGGTAATGTCTAAGAAGTTTTCATAATATTCACTCTGTATGCTCCAACACACTCATGGCTATATTTGCAGCAACATTAAATACTCATGCACAAATACCCTCTGTCGAACCTCTCTATATATTTGTGGGCATACTCCTACAGCTTGAACATTTATCCATACGTCTACCCACATATCACCGTCATTGCAGGACTAGGCATATAACAATATTTTTCTCTGTTGCCTTTAACCCTTGCACCATCACCCATGTCTTCACCTGTATGTAAATCCAACTTGTTGAGGATCTTCCTCTTTTTTGCTAACTCTACTTTATGAAACATGATATTCTTCTCCAAGGATTTGTCTCTCTTGATAACATGTCCAAAGTACCTGTGATGAAGTCTCATCGTCCTCACTTCTAGGAGCATCCTGCTGTACTTCTTGCAACATGGATTTGTTCGTTCTTTTAGCAGTTCACGGTATATTCAATATTCTTTGTCAACAGCATAATTCAAAGATATACATTTTCCTTTGGTCTTCTTTATTCATTATCCAGCTTTTCGATGCATAGAAGGCAATTGAAAATATGGCTTGGGTCAGGCTCACCTTAGTCCTCAAAGTGACATCTTTCCTCTTTAACACTTTAAAAAGGTCTTTTGCAGAAGATTTGCCAGCACAATTTATCTTTCGTTTCTTGACTTCTTCTTCCAAGGGTGTTGATTGTGGATCTAAGTAAAATGAAATACTTGACATCACCAATCTTTTCTCCATTTATCATAATGTTGCTTATAGGTCCAGTTGGTAGGATTTTTTGTTTTCTTTACATTGAGGTGTAAATCCACTGTAGTCTTTGATCCTCATCAATAACTAATTCAAGCCTGCTTTATTTTCAACAAGGAAGGTTACATCATTGGTATATCATAAAGAGTTTTCTTCCTAACAGTTCTTCAGTTTGGGATTATCATCCAATTTTTTGGATTATTTGTTCAGCACACACATT
>NW_006408522.1:35927315-35928540 GCF_000296735.1 Chrysochloris asiatica | reverse complement strand
ATGGACTGCCAGAAGAACTAACATATCTATTTTGGAAGAAGTACAGTCTGACTGCTCCTTAGACACAGAGATGGTGAGACTTCGTCTCCCATCCTTTGAATATGTTATCAGGAGGGACCAGTCTCTGGAAAAGGACATCATGCTTGGAAAGTGGACGGTGAGCAAAAAAGAGAAAGCTTCTCAACAAGATGGATTTACACAGTGGCTACAATAATGGGTTCAAACATAACAATTGTGAGGATGTTGAAGAAGCAGCAATGTTTTGTTCTGCTGTATATTGTATCACTATAAGTTGGAACCAACTTGATGGCAGCTAACAATACAACAACAAAACATACAGATCAAATAAGTATGGTGAAAGGATACAATCTTGATGCATACTTTTGCTGATTTTAAACCAAGCAGTGCCCACTTATCCTGTTCGAATAACTATCTCTTTTTTTTTTTATTTAAAGTTTTTATTGTGAATTGAGTGATAGTTTACATGGGAGAGCATCAGCTTTACATCATCCTATCGTATTTCACGTCATTGCAATGATTACAATCCCCTCCATGCATCATTATTCAATAGCATTTGCTTCTAATCCCTCTGTTGTTTTTTTTGTTTGTTTTTGGATGTACACCAAAGCACTCAGGGATATATAACCATTCAAATAACCAAAGGTTATTACCCTGCATACCAGGCCCCTGGCCACCAGCATATAGCCCCTCTCCTTCCTTGAGTCTAGAGTCCCCACCACTCCATCTCTCTACGTCATCGTCTCTGCCTCCATCTCTGGCATCGATGCTTCTCTGGATAGGGTCCCTTGATAGTCCCAGGGTCACTCCTGGACTGCAAGATCAACCATTCCCCTGCTTTTGTTACAAAACATCTACTTTTACATTTGCAACATTCACAATCAGTTCTGATAGCAATTATTCACTACTGAACCACAAGAGTCTTATCCTCATCTCCTTTCACCAGTCCCATCTAGACAGATTGGAAACCACTCAGTGGAGATTCTACCTTCCCCCATACCCTCTGAAACTAAGCACCCTCTTGAAAATTTGTAAGCCAGTCACTTCGTGCCTTTGTTTCCCCATCTTCTTTTTGGGTAGCCAATGTCTAAGTTGCACAGAGGGGGTGGGAATGATCCTTGCTGTGAAGATTCATTCCCTCTTTTAAGCTACTACTTCCATAAACATAGGTCCAGTTCATCAAACTGTAGCAGATTACACGTTTTTT
>NW_006408522.1:35912626-35926510 GCF_000296735.1 Chrysochloris asiatica | reverse complement strand
TTTAGGTATTCCAATCACAAATGACTATCTCTTGGTCTATGTACAGGTTCTGCATGAATACAATTAAGTGTTCTGAAATTTCCATTCTCCACAACGTTATCCATAGTTTGTTATGATTCATGCAATCAAATACCTTTATGTAGTTAATAAGACATAGGTAAACATCTTTCTGGTATTTTCTGCTTTCAGCCTTTGGTGTCAACAATGATATACCGCATTCCACATTCTCTTCTGAATTTGGTTTGAATTTATGGCAGTTACTGTTGATGTACTGCTACAACCATTTTTTAATTCTCTTCAGCAAAATTTTACTTACGTATGGTATTAATTATATTGTACAATAATTTCCACACTCTATTGGATTACCTTTCTTTGGAATGGGCAAAAATATAAAAGGCTTCAGAAAGTTTGTGGAGAAATTCCATTATCTTTTTTTTTTTTAACAAAACATTTGCCATTTCAAACATTTTTACATGTACTATCCAGCCACACCAACCACTCTCCCTGTGTTGCACAATCATTACCACTATCCAGTTCCATTTTTTTTCTCTCTTTCCTTTATTTCTTTTTTTCCCACTTTCCTTTTCCTTTTTTTTTATTTTCAGGGAAGTCTTCAATGGTTTGTCCTAATGAGAAAATAAGTATACATTGTTTCCTTTTCAGTATATGAAAAAAAATAAAATAAACAGACAAAAAAAAAAAGCAATTTCCCTTTTTCCCCCCTTTTACTCTTTTTTCCTTCCTTTTCTTTTTAGCTGCCTTCCAATTCACCCAAGTTAGCATGTGCCAACATTCTACCCAGTGAATAATTCTCCCTTCTCTCCCACTCCTGGTAGCTATCATAGAATGTTTATTGTAGAATGAAAACCTTTTCTTGACTTTTTATAGTAGTGGTCTCATGTAGCATCTGTCCCTTTGTGACCAACTGGTTTCACTCAGCATAATGTCTTCTAGGTTTCTCCATGTTATGCAGTATTTTTTTTTTAATGTTTTATTGTGAATTATGTGATAGTTTACATGGGAGAACATTAACTTTACATTCATCCTATCGTATATAATTTCATTGCCATGGTTACAATCTCCTCCATGCAACATCAATCAACCAAAGGGTATACACTACAAGCCTGCACCCCAGTCATCAGCACACAGTCCCTCTCCCTCTCTGGGTCTAGAGTCCCCAGGCACTCCATCTCTCCACGTCATCATCTGTGCCTCCATCTCTAGGGTCACTGCTTTTCTGGGTAGGGTCTCGCACTCAGCTCTTCTCCCTTGATGGTTCCAGGGACCTCAGTTCCTGGACTGCATAGTCAATCACGCCCCTCTGTTTGCTACAAAACATCCACCTTTACATTTCCAATCCCTGCAGTCAGTCCTGATAATAATTATTCACCATTGTACCACAAGGGACCTATCCCGATTAGCCCAGCCCAGACAGATTGGATACTACTCAGTGGAGATTCTACCTTCTTCCACACCCTCTGGATCTTGGCTCCCTCCTGAAAGCTTGTAAGCCAGTCACTTCTTGCTTTTGTAGCTCCCCCCACCCCCCATTTTGGGTAGCCAATGTCCAAGTTGCCCATCCCTGTCTACTCTGTGTATGGAGGGGGTGGGAATGATCTTTGTTGTAAAGATTTGTTCCCTCTTTTGAGCTACTGCATCCATAGATGTAGGTCAAGTTCATCAAATTGTATCAGATTACTCTTTTTTTTCCTCTTCTTTCTTCTTCTAGTTGAGCTCTGATCATCCAGTCATTGAAGCCAGATCAAGTGGGTATTATCTGCAAGTGTGGGTGTTCTTATGCATATGCCCTCTCTTCTTATCAGCTGGATGCTTTATTCTCCACTCTAGTCCTCTGTGGCTATGTCACTGACTCTGGACCCAAGAGTCGCAAGGTCTTGCTATACTGTTGCCCAATCAGGTCTCCACCAGGGTTCACAGGAGTCTATTGAACATTGTAGGTCTTAGCTTGCAGCTTCATTGGTTATGCAGTATTTTGCAGATTCATCTTTATTCTTCAGTGTTGCATAATATTCCAGTGTGTGTGTGCATATCAAAGTTTGTTCAACCATTTCTCTGTTGATGGGCATCTAGACTGTCTCCATCTTCCTGCTATCTTTTAATTCAATTTTTTCGTGAACTTTTTAAAGTCCCCTAGTATGTATTTCTTAGTCAGTTGGCCAGGTAGCTGTCTTCCAAATTTCTTGACATAGATGAGTGAGCCTTTCCAGTGTTGCATCTATTTGTTGAAACATTTCAATTTGTATTCCATCAACTCCTGAAGCTTTGTGTTTTGCCAATACCTTCAGTGAAGTTTGGACTACTTCCTTTAATACCATTGGTTCTTGATCATGAAAGGAGTTCTGGTGTGGTGCTGTAGGCTAAAGTGTCAGACTGCAAAGTCATTTGAACTGAAAAGTCAGTGGTTCAAACTCACCAGCTGCTCCTTGGAAACCCGATACAGGGTCTCTATGGGTTGAAATTGACTCAATGGCACTTAACAACAACAACAACAACCTCATGAAATGGTTGAATTTTGAGGGGCAGTGACTCTATATTTCTTCCATTTTCTCTTTATGCTTCCTGTATCATTCAATATTTTGCCTATAGAATATTTTAACTTGTTGTTGTTGTTGCTAAGTGCCGTCAAGGAGGTTCCAAGAGCAGCTGGTGAGCTTGAAACACCAACCTTGCGGTTCAAACCAGTTTTGCAGTCCAGCATTACACCAGGACTCCATTTTAACTTGAGGCTTGAATTTTTTTCTTTTGTTCTTTCAGTTTGAGAAATGCTGAGCATTCCTTTTGGTTTTCTAACTCCAGGTCTTTGCATATTTCATTAAAATACTTTGTCTTCTTGAGCAGCCTTTTGAAATCTCTTTGGCTCTTTGTTCCTTGATGTTATCTCCTAGCTCATCTGGTCTTCGGTCTTGAGTGGTCAGTGCATCAAATCTAGTCTTAAAAGTCTCTAAGTTCAGGTGGGATATACTCAGGGTTGTACTTTGACTCCCATGGACTCATTTTCATTTTCTTCAACTTTAATTTGAACTTGCATATGAGCAATTAATGATCTATTCCACAGATGGCCTCTGGCCTTGTTCTGATTGATGTTATTGAGCTTCTCCACTGCCTCTCTCCACAGATGTAATTGATTTGATTTTTGTGTAGTGCATCGGGTGAGGTCCATGTGTGTATTTGACATTTATGTTGTTGAACACATATATTTGCAATGAATAAGTTGTTGGCCTTGCAAAATTCTATCATGTGATCACCATTGTTTCTATCACCAAGGTGGTATTTTCTAGCTACCTTTCCTTCTTTGTTGCCATATTCTGCATTCCAATAATTACCAATGCATCTTGATTTCATATTTAATTAATTTCAGAAGGCAGAAGTTGGTAAAATCTTAACATCCTTCATCTGTGACATTACTGGCTAGTGTGTGTGTGTATTCGATAATACTTATATTAACTAGTCCTTCCTGTAGATATATGAATATTATCACTGACAGCATTGTACTTTAGAATAGATCTTGAAATGTTCTTTTTGACCATGAATGTGACACCATTCCTCTTCAATTTGTCATTCCCAGCATAGTAAACCATATGTTTGTCCAATTCAAAATGACCAATACCAATATATTTCTGCACACCCTCGGAAATCCTGTACAGGGTCGCTATGGGTTGGAACTGACTCGACGGCACTTAACAACAACAATGCTTAGGTTATCGATCTTTATGTATTCCATTTCATTTTTTACAACTTTCACTTTCCTAGATGCATACTTCAGATATTCTATCTTCTGATCATTAATGGATGTTCGCAGCTGTTTCTTCTCATTTTAAGTCCTGCCACATCAGTAAGTGAAAGTTCCAAAAGCTTAAGGTAGGCTACTTTGAGGAGGCAGTTCTTCCTCTGTCATAATTTGAGTACCTTCCAATCTGAGGGGCTCACCTTCTGGAATCGTATCAGACAATGTTCTACTGATATTTATAAGGTTTTCACTGGCCACTTTTTTCAGATGTAGATTGCCAGATCCTTCTTCCTAGTCTGTTTTAGTCTGGTAGTTCCAACTAAACCTGTCCATCAAGGGTGACCCTGATAGAATTTGAAACACTGGTGGCATAGCGTCCAGCATCAAAGCAACATACAAACAACCACAGTGCAATAAACTGATGGACTCATCATGGAAAGTTAATCCAGGCAATAGAAATCAGAATGGTAGTTTCTCTGGAGGTAAGGACTGACAAGGAGTAAGATGGCATGGATTGAAAGGGGATAGAGGAAACTTTCTGAGGTGATAGAAATGTTCTATATTTTGATTAAGGTTATAGTTACATGAGCAAATATATTTGTCAAACCTGGGATTGTACTTTTAAATTTGTTCATTTTATTGTATGTAAATTAAACCAAAATATAAAAATATTTTTGAAAAATAATTGCACCTATCTCATAAGGTTGTAATTATTAAATGAGTTAATATATGTGGAGTGTTTAGAACAGAGATTGGCACTTACAAGGGGGCTTTTAAAAGTTCATGGATAATGGAATTTTACCAGGAACTTTTTGAAGCCCCCCGATAGATACTATATATAAGTATTCATATAGTATTTATAATATATACATATATCCATGGGGTATTGGTGTGGTGGTGTAGGGTCAGCACTGAACTGCTAATTGCAAGGTAAGTGGTTCAAGCCCGCCAGCAGCTCCTCGGGAAACCCTATGCAGGGTCAATTTGAGTTGGAACCGACTGGATGGCACTTAACAACAACATACACATATATATTTATATAGCATTTCACATCATATTTATAATTTATCTGGAATCTGTGACATTATAGAAAAGATATTTTAAAGTACTGTGTTATCGAATTTCCCATAAAGGAAATTCACAATGGAGAAGGAGGAGCCACTTTACCCATAGGGGGTTGTGAGGATTAAATGGGACCATGTACCTAAGCATTTGATTGATACAAAATAAAGTTCTTGGGAAGGAAAGTAAATGGGGTACAAACAGATAAGCACTTTGCTACTAACTTAAAGGTTGGCAGTTCAAACTCACCCTGAGTCACCTCAGAAGAAAAGCATGGTGATCTGCTTCTGAAAGGTCACAATCATGAAAATCCTATGGAATAGGATTTCTGCAACCCATGGGGTTGCCATGCATTAGAATTGACTCAAAAACAACTGGAAAATACAAAATATGAACCGTTAGATCATCCACTTTCACTTTCTGACATAACTTTTCTGAGAAACGTTGCTTCAAGTCCAAATACCAAAGAAACACAGAGCGATGCAAAGAACCTCACACATTCTCATGGCCTGGAAACTGAATATATAACAATTTCATGATAGATGCTCATAGAGTCACCAGAAGACATTATACTAAAGAGGACTGTTTAAACTACTCCTTGGTGAGGCTTCTTGTGGAAGAGAAGAGTATGAACCTGGAAGCTTGATTGCCTGGGTTTGCCCAAAATATTATATGTGATAATTGGCACATACTTCCCCTCCCTAAGGTTCCATTTACTATCTGTAAAATAAGTTCTCTAGTACTACTACCTCAAAGGAGTTCTGGTAGCATAGTGGTTATGAATCGGGCTGCGAACCACAAGGTCAGCAGTTTGAAACTACCAGCTGTTCAGCAGCAGAAAGATGAGGCTTTCTGCTCCCGTAAAGATTTACAGCCTCGGAAACCCTGTACAGGGTCGTTATGAGTCAGAACCGACTCCATGGCACATAACAACAACAAAGTACTACCTCATGTCGATTAGGGGAACAGCTGAATGAGAGAAGATACCTGTTTCTGAAATAAAGACCATTGCTGTCCTCTGTAGAGGGTAAGAAGGAATCCTCATAGCACAGTGATTAAAATGCTGGATGGCTCAGCAAAAGGTTGGTGGTTTGAACCCACCAGTCACCCCCAGGAGAAAATGTAGCAATCTGCTTCCTCAAAGATGATATACTTGGCAATTTTATGGGGCAGTTTTACTCCGTTCTGTAGGGTTGGTACAATTCAAAATCAACTGGAGGACAAACAGCAATGGGATTTTTGGTTTTGAAGACGTGAATATTGGTGAAAAAAGGTTCTTTGTGTGCTAAACTGTGTGGTGTGGGTGACAGTGTGTTCCCATGAGCAGTTTCAGAAAGGCCCAAATCCACTGCCAGCCAGTCAACCATGGAGCAACTGGTGGGTTGAACCACCAACCTTTTAGTTAGCAGGCCAGTACTGTGATCACTGCACCACCAATGCACCTTTTTAGAAAGGCCATGTCTGGGTTTGCTTCTCTGCTGCAGAAAGGAGAAGAGCTGATGGGGCCTAAAGAAGATCCTGAAGGAAGAGTTTGGGGCTCGGTAAGATTCAGAGGCTGCTCAAAGAAAGGGGTTGAGGAAGAACAGCCACTGTGTAAAATCCCTCTTGCTTTGATCTCCTCTGGAAACTTTCAATAACACCTACATGATTTACTAAAGCTCTTGAGTAAGTGGATTGTTGGGGAGGGGATGGAAAGAATTGCTGAGTCCTGCTTCAAGGGTGGCACAAGGAGAAAAGGGATGCCACAGATAACGTATCTGGGGCTCAAGTAATATGCCTTGCACGATCTTGGGCACAGAGTATGTGCTTAATAAATGACAGACATTTACGTCGTGGCATGCATGCCCAGCTTTTAACAAAAGAACCTGCCTCATTCTATGAGTTGCGTTCATGTCAGTGACTTGGCTTAAGTATTTCTAGAACAACAAAGGCAGTTTTGTGCATTCGAGTGGGTGCTCCTGTGGTGAGGATGTGAGTAGAGTGGGGTCCAATTCGCCACATCAGTCTGCCTGCAAAACCTCTCTCCTTGGAAGCAAATTAGTCCCTCTCCTCTCCAGTTAGCTTCATGCAGGTCGACACTAGGGTGCAAGCAACTGGGCACCAATCTAGCCCATGCTTGTGTGGATCCAGTGTCTTGTTTCCGGCTCCTGACTCTGGCCATTGTTGTTGTTAACTGCCATCGAGTCGGTTCCAACTCATAACGACCTTGTATAGGGTTTCCGAGGAAGAGCTGGTGGGTTTGAACTGCCGACCTTGTGGCTAGAAGTCCAGTACTGATCCTACAGCGCCACACCAGGAGTCCATGGCCATAGAGGCCTATTAACCCGGGGCGAATGATGGACTGTGCATCCATCGTTTGCCCCAGGACTGACCCCCAACCCCGCTAAGGGCCGAGATCTTTATCCTGACTGCGCGCCTCTGCTCCTCACTTTGGCTTCAGGGAGGCCAGCTATGCCGACTCCCACTGTGCGAGCTGAGGAGTGCGCAGAGGCACGTTCCCGGCTCAGCAGTTTCTCCCCAGGGGCCTGTCAGGGTCAAGGTCTCTGGCTCAGTCCGCTTGCAGCGCCGCCTCCCGGCGCCGAGACGACCGGAATGTGCCAGCCGCTCCAGCGTGGATCTAGCGCAGCCGGTTTCGCTGCCGCCGACGGGGCGGAGACTGGGCGGCCGCCTGGACGCCGCGGTCGGGAGGGGCGGAGGCCGCTGGCTGGGAAGCCGCCCTAGTCTGAGCCGCGCTGGCCCTGTGTGTTCAAGCCTTGTCGGAACGGAATGTTTTAGACCGAAGGGTTAAGGTGATTTCCAGAGGTTGCTGGTCTGGGACAGGTGTGGACTATAGCCTCAGTGAGCACAGCTGGCGATGCAGCTGGGGAATCAAGTTCTCTTGCAGGCAAGGCCCTGGCAAGCAGCCCTCCAAACCTACCCAGGAAAGTCGGACACCAACATTTGACCTGCCACCCCTCTCTCTCCTCAACGGTTTTGGTGCTAGGCTAGAACTGCCCTGGATGTGGCACATAACATCTGCTGAGGGTCTATTAGCGGGAGTCTGGGGTACGTCCGCACGTGTCCTTTGGCGCTGCAGGATAATGCCTGGACTGCAAAGTCAGCTTGAACTGCAAGGTCGGCCATTCAAACTCACTAGCCGTCCGTTGGAAACTCAAGACAGGGTCACTATGAGTCGAAACTGACTTGATGGCACTTTACAACAACTTAACAACAGCTTTATCTGCAGAGCTTCCTCCTTATCCTCATCACCAACTCTGTCTTCCCAATACCCCCCCAGACCCTTCCCCATCCCTACTCTTGCCACTTATTCCTCATAACACTCAGTTTACCTCCTTCAGCTCTAACCCTAGAATTCAATTCTCACCCCCCATTTCCATCTCTTCAAACATCTGTGACTATCACTGGCTTCCTACTAATCCTTACTAATCTCCAGGCTTAACATGTGCCCCAAATGCTGCCCTCTTCCAACTGTCATCATGGTCTCTAACTCAGGCCTTATACTCCCTCCCCCAATTTGAACCTGGGATCACTGTCCCAGCCTAGCACAGAACCCTCTCTTGTCCCAGTCTGATGGAGTGTGTTTGGCCCGTTAGCATTCCCAAAGTGAGGCTCTAGCTCCAGCCTCTGGGTAGGCACAGGAGAGGCCTGAGGCTTTATGAGGAGGAGCCTATGCCCCTTCTTTCCCAATTCTGGCAGGAAGACTGGGTTCCCTTAATGGGTCTGGATCTTGCTTTGCCCCACACCCCATCCCTAGCCTATTCCTTCGCTTGCTCACAGAGCCATCAATGGAGCCCACAGGACTGGCAGTGCCCTCTCTTACTGATAGGCCTTTGAGGCCTACAGAGCAGACTCAAGCACCTGCTTCTTCTGTCCAAGGTTGGAACTCCTTTCTTAATCTCACCTGTCATTAAAGGTTCTGGGTCCTACTGGGACAGAGGTCATACTCGCCTTCATGATGGAAGAGGAAGAGGGAAGTTTACGTCATGCTTCCCTCAGACACACCCAAGGTACTATACAATCAGCTAAACTCCCCACAAAGAATTGGTGAAGGAAACAAAGGGCTGGCCTGATACAGTTTCAGCTGCCCCTGTTTCCTGAAGTGTTTAGTGGCAGCATAGCTACCTTTGAAACACCTACCGAGAGTAGTAAGGGAGCCCAGAATGGCAGATCATCACCCTCTCCCCCTAGTTTATCAAGGCCCAAATCCCACATAGCTTAGGGATTAATTAGAGCCTGGCTTTATTACTTACTGTGGTTGTCTTACTCCATCATTAGCTGTCTCCCTCTCATCTGCTCCAGAGCACCCACACACTTTAAGCTGGACTCTCTTTTCTAGGGCACTCAGGATGTAAGCAATGGGTGGTTGTTCAAGATGTGTGTAGGCAGGTCCCACCTGTCTTGTGAGGCCTGCATAGAGCTGGCCATGGCCCATCACTAAGGACACACTGTATCCTGCCACTGGATAAGGCAGGAGTTTATCTTTGCAGTGATACACACTAGCATAGTGCGTCTACCATTTTAGGATTTCTTGCCCTAGGAATAATATTGGGGAGGAGTCAGTCAATAGGGGATGGTCAACTTTCTACTTTGCCAAAAAAGTTCATTCAAATAAACTACCATCTGCTATCACCATCATTTCTTCTATAAACAAACCTTGTAATTCCAAAAATATGGAAATGACATCATTTCTGGATTAAGAGTAAATTTTCACTTTTTATTTTGAAATAATTTCAAATTTACAAGAACTAGTACAAACACGAATTGGGCTGCGAACCTTAAGGTCAGCAGTTCGAAACTACCAGCCACTCTGCGGGAGAAAGATGAGGCTTTCTACTCCCGTAAAGATTTACACCCTTGGAAACCCTTACAGGGTCGCTATGGGTCAGAACCGACTCAATGGCACTTAACAACAACAACAACAAGTACAAACAATAGTATACAATATTCTTTATACATAAAAGTGGCAAAAATAATACATACTTTACCCAGCTTCACCAAATATTTACCTTTTGGCATATTTGGTTTAACGTTCTCTGTTTTTCTCACACATACTCTCTCTGTACAAAGCGAGAGAGAGTGAGTGAGAAAGCAAGAGCACAGAAGCAAGAAAGGGAATGGTTATTATGTACAATAATTCTCCCCTGAATCATTTGAGAATAAATTGAAGACATTCTCTCTTTATCCAGAAATACTACAATACTATTATCAAAATGGAGTCCTGTTGTGGCACTATGGGTTAAGGCACTGGACTGCAAGGTTAGTTTGAACTGCAAGGTCGGTGGTTCAAGCTCACCAACCACTCCTCAGGAACCCTACACAGGGTTGCTATGGGTTGGAACGGACTCGTCGGCACTTAAGAACAACAACAAATTATCAAAATGGAGACACTGGCAACCTAAAATGGGGGAGGGGCTGTAAAGGCACAAAGTGACTGGCTTACAAGTTTTCAAGAGGGAGTTTAGATTCAGAGTGTGTAAGGGAAACTAGAATCCCCACTGAGTGGTTTTCATCCTGTCTAGACAGGTGTGGTAAAAGGAGATGGGGACAAGACTCTCATGATTCAATAGTGAGTAATTGTTATCATAACTAACTAATTGCGATTGTAGCAACTGTAAAGGTAGAAGTTTTGTAGCAAAAAGGGGTAAGTGGTCAATCTTACATTCCCAGAGCGGTGGATCCTGGGACCATCAGCGGAGAAGAGCAGAAACAGAGTGTGGTACCCTTACCAGAGATGGAAGCAAAGATGATGACATGAAGAGATGGAGCAGCTGAGGATTCTAGACTCATGGAGGGATAGGGGATATGTGCTGGCGGCTGGGGAGCAGGCTTGCAAGGTGTGCCCTTTGGCTTTTTGAATGATTGTATATTCCTGAGTGTTTTCGTGCACATCCAAAAACAAAACAAAACAAAAAAACAGTAAGAATAGAAGCAAATACTGTTGAATTATGAAGCATGCAGAGGATTGTAATCATATTGCAATGAAACGAATATGATAGGGTGAGTGTAAAACTGATGTTTCACCATGTAAACTATCACTCAAATCACAATAAAAACTTAAAAAAAAAACACCTCTAGGATCACTATTAGTCGAAACCAACTACAACACACACAACCAACACCAATGGCTAATAATTGCAAAGATTTTGGTGACCACCTGAATGCCTTCTTTAGTGACATGTCTGTTCATGTCCTCTGCACATTTTTAAGGCATCCTGGTGGTGCTGTAGGATAAGCACTGGATCACTAACTATAAGGTTAGGCAATTCAAACCTACCAGCCTCCCTTTGGGAACCCTATATAGAGTCACTATGAGTTGGAACAGACTTGATGGCACTGAACAGTAACAACCAATTGGTAGACAAGGTAGCTATCTTCCATATTTCTTGACCTGGGTGAGTGAACGCTTCCAGTGCTGCAATGGTTGAAATTGGTTGAAAACTTTCCATTTGTATTCATTCAGTTCCTGGAGCCTTGTTTTCACCAATACCTTCAGTGAAACTTGGACTTCTTCCTTCAGTTCTATTGGTTGTTGATCATATGCTATTCTTAAAATGGTTAAACATCAACCATTTCTTTTTGGTACAGTGACTCTGTGTATTTCTTCCATCTTATTTTCATGCTTTCTGCATCATTCAATATTTTGCCTATGTTTGTTTTTGTTGTTAAGAACTTGTTGAGTCAGTTCTGACTCATAGTGACCCTGTATAGGATTTCTGAGGAGTGACTGATGAGTTTGAACCACCAACCTTGTGATTCAATTGACTTTGTGGTCCAATGCATTTTCCCACAGCGCCACACCAGGACTCTAAGTAAAGGCTTGAAGTTTTTCTTCAGTTCTTTCAGTTTGAGAAATGCTGAGTGTGTTCTTCCCTTTAGGCTTTATATTTTATTATAATCCTTGACTTTGCCTTCTCAAGCTGCCCTTTGAAATGTTCTGTGCAGCTCTTATTTCTTCCAGTCATTTAGCATCTCTACAACACACACCAATGGCTAATGATTGCAAACATGTTTGTGAGCCAACTGAACGTCTTTTTTGGTGAAGTGTCTGTTCATGTCCTCCGCCTATTTTTAAGGACTCCTAGTGTGGCGCTGTGGGTTAATGCACCAGATTGCAAAGCTGTTTGAACTGCAACATTGGCGGTTCAAGCTTACCAGCTGCTCCTCGGAAACCCTATCCAAGGTCATTATGGGTTGGAACCGACTCGAAAAGACTTCACAACAACAACAACAACAGTGTGGCGCTGTAGGATCAACACTGGACTATGAACCACAAAGTCTGCTGTTCAAACCCACCAACTGCTCCTCAGAAACCCTGTAGCTATGAGTCAGAACTCACTCTACAGCAACAACACACTAAAGAGCAAGTTTCAGAGTCTCATCTAACATCCATATTGGCCTTTTTCTTCCCTGTATTTTTAATGACCTTTTACTTTGCCTTCTTCCTATATGATGTTCTTGATGTCATCCCACATTTCTTCAGGTGTTTGGTCATTAGTGTCTAATGCTTCAAATCTGTTCTTGAGATAGTCTCTTAATTAAGGTGGAATATGTTCAAGGCCATATTTTGATTCTCATGGACTTGTTTTCATTTTCTTCAGCTTCAGCCTGAACTTGCATATGAGCAATTGATGGTCTGTTCCACAATCTACCCCTGGCCTTGTTTTGGCTGATGATATTGAGCTTTTCCACCATCTCTTCCCAAAGATGTAGTCAATTTGATTCTTGTGTATTCCATCTGGTGAGGTGCATGTGTATAGTCACTTTTCATGGGGTTTAAAAAAGGTACTTGAAAGGAATTAATCATTGGTCTTGCAAAATTCTATCATGCGAGCTCCCATTTCTATTACCATGGCCATATTTTCCAATTAATGACCCTCCCTCTTTGTTTCCAACCTTCATATTCCAATCAGCAGTATTTATCAATACATCTTGATTACATGTTTGAGCAGTTTCAGACTGAAGAATTTGGTAGAATGCTTCAATTTCTCTGGCTTTTGTGGTTGTTGTGTAAATTTGAATAACAGTGGTATTAACTGGTCTTCCTTGTAGGTATATGGATATTCTATCATAGAGAGCATTATACTTCAAGATGTTGTTGCTGTTGTTATGTGCCATCAAGTCAGTTCCAACCCATAGTGACTTCAAGATAGATCTTGAAATATTCTTTTTGATGATGAATGTGACACCATTTCTCTTAATATTTTCATTCCCTGCATAGTAAACCATATGATTGTCCTATCAAAATGTCCAATACTCATCCATTTTAGTTCATTAATGCCTAATATATCGATCTTTATTAGTTCCATTTCATTTTCGTCAGCTTCCAATTTTCCTAGATTCATATGTTGTACATTCCATGTTCTGAATATTAATGGATTTTTACAGCTGTTTCACCTCATTTTATGTGTGCCCCATCAACAAATGAAGGTCCTAAAAGCTTTACTCCATTCATGTCATCATGGTCAGCTCTACTTTGAGGAGACAGCTTTTTCCCAAACATACTTTAAATGCCTTCCAACCTGAAGGGCTCATCTTCCAGCACTATATCTGACAATACTGTTGTTGTTGTTAAGTTCATCCATGTCGGTTTCAACTCATAGTGACCCTGGTGAATTCAAATCACAGACCTTGCAGTTCAAACAGATCTTGCAGTCTAGTGCTTATCCTACAATCTGACAATATTCTGTTGATATTCATACTGTTTTCATCTTCTGGCACTATATCTGACAATCTTCTGGCACTATTCATAAGGTGTTCGGTGGCTAAACCTTCAGAAGTAGTCTGCCTCTCCTTCCTAGTTTGTCTTAGTATGGAAGCTCTGCTAAAACCTGTCCACCATGAGTGACCCTGCTGTGGCATAGCTTCCAGCATCACAGCAACATGCAAGCCACCACAGTACAATAAACTGATATATAGCAACCCTGTATAGGGTTTCCAAGGAGCGGCTGGTGGGTTTGAACTGCCGACTTTGTAGTTTGCAGTCCAGTCCAGTATTGATCCTACAGTACTACATCAGGACTCTCTCTGTCTCTCTCTCTGTCTGTCTCTCTGTCTGTCTGTCTGTCTTTCTCCTC
>NW_006408522.1:35901623-35912526 GCF_000296735.1 Chrysochloris asiatica | reverse complement strand
TTAATGTACTAGACTGCAAAGTCATTTGAACTGCAAGGTCACCAGCTGCTCCTTGGAAACCCTATACAGGGTTGCTATGGGTTGGAATCGACTCACGGCACTTGACAACAACATGTATATAGAGAAAGAAAAAAATTATAAAATGTTTAAAATTGTTGAGACTTGATGGAGGTATAGAAGTGTTCACAGTGTTAATATTTTAAGTTTTTTGTATGCTCAAAATGTTTTAAACAAAATTGAAGGAATAGTATATAGGTATAGTTGTAATTTATGAAAATAAAACTCATTTTACAATGTTGCTGAATTTATAGTATATTTTTGCCAACAATGAATTTTCTCTAGCAATTTCTTTCCATTATCATATGAGTGAAAAGTTCTCAATTTCTTTTATATTTACAGAGGCTCCTAATTTAACCATTCTGCAAAGCATCTTGATAGTATATATGAAATGCCTAAGAAATTTCATACCCACTTCAACTTGATAATTTATCCTAGAAAATAATTATGGATTGCTGCAAAGATTGAGCAACAAGGATGTTCATTCAAGTTTTGTTGACCAAAATAAAAAACTGAATATAATTTAAATATTCAATGATAAAAATTTGGTTAAAAAATATGGCCAATCACTCCTCAAAAAAGGAATATGATCAGGCCATTAAAAACATTAAAAATAATATTGTAGAGCCTGGCACTCCTCATACTGTAGGATCAGCACTGGACTGCAAACCACAAGTTCAGCAGTTCAAACCTACCAGCTGCTCCTCAGAAACCTTATATGAGTCAGAACCTACTCGACAACATTAAACAACACAGAGATTGGCATGTGTAAACAATTGTTGAGGCTGAGTGATTTATCTGCAAAAAATCATTATACTAGTCTTTATATTTTAATATATTTAATTTTTTTCCTTAATTAAAATAATGTTGCAGAACACTGTTTAACAAGTGGAAGGGTAGTTACACAATATATTTACCTTATGACAAAAAACCCAGTATGGGGAGAGGAAAAAAAAAAAAAAAAAAAAGCCCAGTATGCACTGTATAAACCCATTTTTGTTTGAAAAAAAAATTTTTTTTAACTTTGAAAAAAGACTGGAAGAATATACCTAAGTATCTAAACTTGGTTATCTTTAGGTTAACAGGTAATTTACAATAGTGTTTTTAGTTGTTGTTTATTTTTATTTTATAAACTTCATTAAATGGATATTAATTACTTTCCTATTAAACAAAAACATTAAAAATTCTATTTGAATGAATGCTATCGAATTTCTGATTTTTTTTCTTCTGAACATGAGATCCACTGAGGGTCCCTGGGGTCTTACCTAGTGGTGGGACTGTCCCAAGCCACAAGGTGGCAGTGCAGTTTGCTGAGGCTGCCCTTCTTGGCCTAAGTACACTCTACCATACCCTTTGAGAATTTCCTCCTTCCCCTGCTCACCTCTCACCCCTGAACACACAGGAAAGCCATTGCCATTTAATTGATTCTGACTCATAATGACCCAATAAGACTAAGAGGAACTATTCCATTGGGCTTCCAAGGCTGTAATCTTTATGGATAATCTTTGTGGATGCAGATTGCCCCATCTATCTCTCTTGGAGCTGTCTGGTATGTTCAGTCACGTGTTGTACCATTGTACCACTAGAGTGACCCCTGAAAGAAGGAAGACAACCTGGTGTGCAGGCCTGCTTCTCCCCTCTCCGCTTCTAGGTTGAGGGCACAAACTATGCAGGAAGTAACCCAAAAATTTCACTGCCATCGACCTTATAGTGGCCCTATAGAACAAAATGGTGGTGGCGGTGGCTGTGTACCGTGGAGTTGGTTCCAACTCAGCGACCCTGTACAGGGTTTCCGAGGCTGTAAGTCTTTACGGTTCCAGCGGAACAGCTGGTAGTTTCGAACTGCTGACCTTGCAGTTCGCAGACTGATTCATAACCACTACGCTACCAGAGCTCCTATAGAACCAAGTAGAACTGTTCAATAGGGTTTTCATCACTGAAGCTGACTGCCTCATCTTTCTCCTGCAGAGCAGCAGACGGCTTCGACATTTCGGTTGGCTGGTCCTACGATCAACACGCTACGCCACCAGGGCTCCTAAGACGGTGGTAAGTCCACTGCCATCAAGGCTATTCCAGTTCACAGTGGTGGTGGTGGTGGTGTGCCATAGAGTCGGTTCCAACCCTGTATAGGGTTTCCGAGGCTGTAATTCTTTACCGGAAGGAAAGTCTCTCATCTTTCTCCCGAGGAACAGCTGGTAGTTTTGAACTGCTGACCTTGAGGTTAGCAGCCGGACTCGTAAGCACTACACTACCAGAATTCCTTATTCTGCCTCATAGTGACCCTATGTAGTGTTTCTAAGACTATAAATCTTTAAGGGAGCAACAGCCTCATCTTTCTCCCATGGAACAGGACTGGTGGTTTTGAATCAACACCTAACCTGTTACTCTGCCAGAACTCCTCAGGAGGGTGCAGTTACAAATCAGGAAATGTCCCTTACCCCACTAACAGTTGTCAGATTGTGTGTGTGTGTGTGTGTGTGTATAAGAGAGTGGGGGGAGAGAATGTGCTTTTAAGAGTATATTTTGCATGTTTTACTCAATGTGTTATTTTCCTTTCTTGTGTTCTTTTATTTCAGTGACAGATGTAGACAGATGTTAAAATCACACACACACACACACACACACCATTTACTTCCTTCATACTTAATTCTCTGTGTATTTTCTTCATTCCACACATTGCTCATCATGTTGGAAATACTTTCTTTCTATGCTTGCCTTTGAAACAGGATCAATGGCTATGCTGATATAATTTCAGCAAGTAATTCAACTACCACTATGAAATGTGATGCATAAATGATATCACTTTGCATTCAGTCCTGCAGACTTATAATAAAACTGCTTTGTCTACAAAATTTTATTGTTGCTAGTTGTTGTCAAGTCGACTCCAACTCATGCATGGCAGCCCCATGTGCAATAGATGAAACACTGTCCAGTCTTCTTCACACTCATTGGTATGCTTGAGTGCTTTCCAACCTAGGGGGCTCATCTTCTAGCGCTGTACTGAAAAATATTCTGTGATGAGCCATAGGTCTTCATTAGTTAATTTTCAAAAGTAGATCAATAGTCTATCTTAGTCTAGAAGTGCTGCTGAAATTTTAGGTAACCCTACTGGTATTTGAAGTGTCAGTGGCATAGCTTCCACTATCATAGCAACCACAAGCCACCACAGGCATAACCAACTGACAGATGGGTGGTGGTGGTGTTGCTAAGTGCCATCCAGTCAGTTCCAACTCATAGCAACCCTGTGTGGGATTTCCAAGGGGTGTCTGGTGAGCTTGAACTGCCAACCTTTTAATTCAAACCGACCTTGCAGTCCAGCTTATTAACCCACAGCACCACACCAGGATGGATGATGGTCTACAAAATAATGTAACTAAATTTATAAAATAGCTTGCAATTAAGAAAATGCTTAATAATTTACAAAGTGAATATTTACACAGTGTGGGTTTTGTTTGTTTGTTTTTACAATTCACCTTATTGTTTAAAGTGTACAACTCAATGTTTTAAAATATATTCACAAAGTTGTGCAGCCATCACCCCAATCAATTTTAGAACATTTTCTTCATCTCCAAAAGAAACCCCAGGCTGCAAACCTTAAGGTCAGCAGTTCTAAACTACCAGTGGTTCCGCAGGAGAAAGATGAGGTTTTCTGCTCCTGTAAAGATTTACAATCTTGGAAAGCCTGTACAGGGTTGCTATGAGTCGGAACCCACTCTATGGCACATAACAACAGTAACAACAACCCATTAGCAGTCATTCCCTATTACCTGCCAGCCCTTGCTCTCAGCCCTAAGAAACCAGTAATCTACTTTAAGTCTCTGTGGAGTTGCCTATTCTGGACATTTTGCATAAATTGAATTAGATAATATGTGATCTTTGGCTACTGTCTCTTCACTTAACATAATGTTTTTGAGGTTTATCCACATAGTAGCATTAACCTGTACTTAATTCCTTTTTATTTGCCAACAACTGCTGTTTTGTTTATTATTATTAATATTATTTCAACTTTTCAGTCATCCTAGTGGAGTCCTGGTATGGTGCTGTAGGATAAGCACTGGACCAGAGATCGGTTTGAACCACAAGGTTCGTGGTTCAAACTCACCAGCCTCTCCTCAGAAACCCTATTCAGGGTCATTATGTGTTGGTACTGACTCGACAGCACTTAACAACAACAGTGGGTGTGAAGGGAGTCCTGGATTTCGAGCTCAAGGTCTGCTATTCCAACCCACCAGGCACATCTTGGTCACTATATGAGCTGGAACCTACTGATGACATTTAACAATAACAGCATAAGCAAAGTGATATCTCATTGCGGTGTCACATTTCTCTGATACCTAATGATGTTGAGTATCTTTTCTTATTGGTTATTTGCAAGTCTTCTTTGAAAAAATGTCTATGCAAATCCTTTTTCCATTTAAAAAATTGGGCTAGTTGTCATTTCTTCATTGAATTGTAAGTATTCTTTATAAATTCTAAATACAAGTACCTTATCATGCCTCCATCTTATACTCTTTTCAGTGGTGAACATTTCATGTGTTTACTATCTGCAGTGTAAAGAAGCAAGTTTCTTTGTTTGACCTGAAGTTAATTTGTGATTATATTTGCCCCAAAGTTAATAAATGATTTGCAAATATTTTCTCCCTTTCTATGAATTGTCTTTTCACTTTCTTTATTGCATCCTTTGACACAAAAATTTTAAATGTTGGTAGAAGTTCAGTTTATCTGTTTTTTCTTTTGCTTTGTGTACTTTTGATGCCATATCTAAGGCTTTACCTAACCCAACGTCATGAAAATTTGCTCCTATGTTTTCTTCTAAAAGTTATATAATTTTCTCTTTTATATTTATGCCTTGGATCCATTTGAATTCATTTTTGTGTGTGTTGTGAGAAAGAGGTCCAATTTCATTCATACTGTGTGATAGTTCCAGATTTCAACCTGGTGAACTAGAGGGAAATCAAGGTCCCTTCTAGAAATCCTCCAAACCACATTATATCTCCTAAATTTTGAAAAATTCCTTCTGAATATTCCAAACCTGTACCAATTTGTCCCCACTTCCAAACTCTCAGGGCAGTCTACCAGTCTTCTCCAGGCTTCTGTACCTGATCCAGCTGCTCTTGAGTGACCACTTTCTTACCCAGACCCCCGTGTTCTTTCAACCTCTACCTGGCAGCTGGGGCCTTGCATGTTCTCCTGCGCTGACCTTACCTGACACCCTTCTTTCTTCCTTAAGCTTTGAGTACAAGGACATGGGATGTTCAGGATTCAGCGCTTAGAGCATGACTACGGCTTGTGTTAGTCATGTTTTTCCAGCACATTGTCTCTTTCAGCACTTATTACCCCTCTCTGGAGAGAAAGATGAGGCTTTCTACTCCTTTAAAGATTTACAACCTTGGAAACCCTATAAACGGTTGCTATGAATCAGATCTGACTCTGCAGCACACAACCACCACCATCACCACCACTCTCTGAGGAATCCTTTTGTGGCACTGTAGGATAAGCACTGGACTGCTAACCACAAGGTTGGTGGTTCAAATTCACCAGCAACATCTTGGAAACTCTATACAGGGTCACTGAGTTGGAGCCAACTCAACAGCAGTTAACACCACCAACAACCACACTTTGTCATTATCTCATTTTTATATGCGAGGAACCAGATTTAGAAAGGCTGACTTGATCCAAATCGCAACAGCAGAAGGGGAATCTGAGGGTAAAAGGGAAGGTCTGCAAAATGCATTAGTAACCTGAGAGTGGGGCTGGATTCAGGATTTAGGCTCAAGGCCACAGCCAGGCCAGCTCCCCACGGATTGTGATGCTAAATGTCTTCCTTGGGCTGCAAATGCTGGTTCTGTCTGTGCTCAGGAGTTATCCTGGTTGGGCATGATGTTGAGGCTACAAAGCTCTGTGATTCCAGACACCAGGAAAGGAACAATATTGAGGCTGTAACTCAGAAGGACGAGGGAATAGTGGAAAGGACTGTTAATCTGGAGTGGGAGGCAGTTTATAGGTTGATTAAACATATGTGAAGACCTTATCCATAGCTGACAGGAAACCTCTTTCATGTTCCTCGCTGGCTGCCCCTTCAGTAACTTCCTAGGATCCCCAACATTGACCTCATTCCTTAAAAAAAAAAAAAAAAAAGTAAATAAATCAGTACCAATTACCAGAAAGTTAATCCTGACTCATGGCAACCACGTATGTGTGAGAGAGCTATGATCAATAGGATTTTTTTTTTAAATAGGACTTTTAATGGCTGATTTCGTGGAAGTAGATCTCCAGGCCTTTCTTCCAAAAGGCCTCTGGGTAAACCTGAAGCAACCTTTCAGTTAGCAGCCCAGCATGTTAACCATTTCCACTGTGATAGTTAAGGTTTTACGTCAACTTGGCTGGGCCTGAATTCTTAATTGTTTGGCAATTAAGAATTAAGTAGTAATTGCCCATGATGAGATCTAATATCAAGCAATCACCTCATGATGTTGTAATCAGCCTTCATCTGATATCATTATCCTATGTGTTTGACTCCTCAACTCTACAATGTCAGTGAGGCCAGATGCAATCTACAAGATTAGGTTGTATTTTGAGTCAATCTCTTCTGAGATATAAAAGAGATCAAACAGGCAAGCAGAACTCAGAGAGACTTACTGCTACCAATAAAGAAGAGCCAGAGTGGAGTGCATTCTTTTGACCTGGGGTCCTTGCACTGTGAAGCTCCTGAGTCCAGGGAAAGAAGGATGCCAAGACACATGGAGATCTGCAAGGAATGTTGGACCTATAGGTGTTGGAAAGAGTCAAGGACCTTGCTCCAGAATCTGTGCTCTGGATTCGGACTTCTCTTAAACTGTGAGAATAAATTTCTGTTAAAGGCACCCACTTGTGGTGTTTCTGTTACAGTAGCACTAGATAATTAAGAGAAGCACCATCCAGTAATTCCTAGAAATAGGACCTTCTGAACAATTCTCCTTGTACAATAGTGGCTCTAAGATTAAGGGTTCCAAAGACAGACTCTTTCTTTACCCACCTCTGGGCTCCAGCACCTCCCTATTAATCCTCAGAACTCAATGGTCTAAAGAAACATCTTGAGTAGACTCTGGGTGGGGGAACCAGAAGGCAACTGACTGCTTTTCTCTGGAGATTCTATTCCCAAGGGAAGCTCAGCTCAAGGGGATAAATTTTCCAGGTCTCAGAAACCTCTGTGGAACTATCCCCATAGGATTTCAGTCCTGAAACAAGGGTAGCTTCCTCATAGGTGGCCCTTTCTCAACCATACTCCACAAAACCCAGGGGCAAAATGTTGTTGTTTCACACAGTCAGGCATTTTAAGGAAAGATCCAGAGAATGTAGGAAAGAGCAGTGTATTCTAAACTAGTAAAATGTGACTCAGCATCACAGGAAAAGAAAGATATATTTTCTCAATGTTGTTTTGGTTTTGGTAAAGATATATACAGCAAAACATAGATCAATAATTTCTATATGTACAATTTAGCAACAATTTATATTCCTCAATTGCTACCGTTCGTATGTTGTTGGGTTTCTGAGAAGAGGCTGGTGGGTTTGAACCATGGACCTTGTGATAAGCAGTCCAGGGCTTATCTTACAGAGTGTAGTGGTTAGGGTTTTGTGTCAACTTGACTAAGCCAGGATTTCCAGAAGTTTATCCGTTTGCATATGCCTATTCCCATGGTGAAACCTAATACAGGCATAGTTAACTCTGTGATGAGGGGCTATGAGCAGCTAATCAATTGAAGGGATGCTTTTCTTGAGAGTGCGGACTGCTCCCAATATAATGGACACACGAGAGAGACACTCTCTTTTCCACTGGGGACCTGGGACTCCGCAATTGTAAACCATTTCCGTGAAAATAAACATGTATACATATATATGTTTCACTGGCTTTGTTTCTCTGGAAAACCCAGCCTAAGGCACGGAAGCACACTAAAGTGTTTCACTGTCATCAACACAAATTCATTACGCCCTAAGCTTCTCCTCTCACCTTTCAAGTTGCTAGTGTCAGTTTTACCTCATATCGATCATTCTGTAAAAGAACACAATGCTTAAGACAGACCCAGCCTTCTAATTAAGCTGGAGGTGTACTAGGTTAGTGTTGGGCTGTTAACAGCGTGGCTGATGTTTAGAATCCACCAGTCACCCCACAGGAGAAAAGTGCAGCTTTCTGCTCTCATGTAGATTTACAGCCTCAGAAACCCTATATAGGATCCCTGTGAGTGGGAACCGACTCAAGGGCAAACAACAACAACATTGCTGGGTTTGAAGAAACCCTAGTAGCACAGTGGTTAAGTGGTTAGCTTGGAAGTTAACCAAAAGACTGGCTGTGTGAACTCACCAGCCAAAGATGAGGTAGTTGAAAGATATGGCAGTCTGCTTCCATAAAGGTTTATAACCTTGGAAACCATAAGGGCCCATTCATAAGTGTTGCTATATTCTGGGTGACTAGATAGTAGTGGGTTTGTTGTTTGGTTTAATGATAACTTCAGGGGATCATTTTGATTTAAGATTTTAAGATTTCCTTAGGGAAATAGTTGAGGAAAGAGAGAGTCATCTAACTTCAATGACTCCAGGGTGTATGAAATCAAGGACTCCGAAATTGCTCACCCTTTTTATTTAAGAAATAGAACATCTATCCTGTAAGGAGCTCTGGTAGAGTAGTGGTTACAAGTTGGGCTGCTAACCTCAAGGTCAGTGGTTCTGCAGGAGAAAGATGTGGCTTTCTGCTTCCGTAAAGATTTACAGCCTCGGAAACCCTATACAGGGTCATTATGAGTCGAAAGCGACTCCACGACACACTACCACCACCACCCTGTGGTCATGCAAGAGAATGTGTTTATTCTTAGGAAATACACGCATACACATTGAGTCAACACTGACTCATAGTGGCAGAGAAAAACAAAACAAAACCACAACTGTGGTAGCATATCAGTATCGGTGAGTCTGGGTATTTGAAAAGTACTTGAAAACCCTGTGTATTATGAAACTTTTGATAAATTTGAAATTAAATCAAAATAAAGTGACAAAAATGTGAATTACAAAAATCAGAGGGCTAATTTTAAGTAAATTAACTTTGGGTCTTCAGACAGCAGGTAGCAAACACACAGACTTACACTTCTGAAGATAGCATAGGCTGAAGGCATGAAATGGATTTCAACCCATAGACCAGTCCTGGAATTAATTATTGAGGGAAGTTAGAGCTATGTGGAAGACAGGCCCCAACCTTTTGGTGTGATGAAGGGGAAAAGTCTAGTCTCTAGACACATATATTCTGTGTCACGTTGAGATTTAGGACTTTGGTGGCGGAGCCCTACTGAATAGTCCAGATAACCCTGGACTCTGTCTCACATTCATTAACATTGAAAGTTTTTTTCCTTTACACATCACCCATTGATAGTTGTTAAGCAAAAGGCAAAATAAAATGGAATAAGCAGAATTATTACATTTGTGGCTTTTAAAAAACACAGTAATTATATAGGACAAACTTGCTTTTTTTTTTTTTAAAGATTTTATTGTGATTTGAGTGAAAGTTTACAAGGCAGATCATCAGTTTTACATTCAACAAATCATACACCTTGTTTCATTACAATTGTTATAATCCCCTCCATGTACCATCAGTTTACAGTATTTTTCTCTATTCATTTTTGCTCTTTTTTTTTTTAAACACTCAGGCATATATAATAATTTACACCACCAAAGGGCATATTCTGAAAGTCTGCCTCCTGGCCACCAGCGCTTAGTCCCTCTCTTTCCATGAATCTAGAGTCCTCAGCTGCTCGCTCTCTTCATGCCCCCATCTCTGCCTCTGTCTCTGGTGTTGCTGCTTCTCTGGATAAGGTCCCGCATTCTGCTTGTGCTTTTCTCCCTTATGGTCCTAGGGTCCTCTGTTCCTGGAATGTAAGGTTGATTACTCCCTTTTTTTATTACAAAACTTGTACCTTTACAATTGTGACAGTCTCAATTAGTCATAATAACAATTACTCTCTATTGAATCATAAGAATCTTTTCACCAGACCCATTATAGAACAAACTTTTAAACACAGTACTGCACTTTCTACCACGTCAGAGCATGCCATTTTGACTGAAGTATAATCTTTAACAAGTGATTTGCTTAATAAATCATTTCCAACTTAAATGGCCTTTGCTTTTCCTAGAACATTTCTGTCACAAATACATAAACATAATTTCAGTGAAATGAATCATAATTGTGTGAAAGTAGCTTAATATTTAGAGGATTTCTATGAAAATAATGGTTAAGTTTGTGAAATAAATACTTCCTGACAAATTTGTTTCGTGCATCTGGATTTTTATTTAGTGAGTTTCCTTAAAGTAGAATATATCCATATGGCACTACAGCTAAAAAAGTATATTCAAATTTTCCATGTACTTATATATAATGTTCTCTCAAACAGCAAAGTACAGATTGTTGTTGTTAGGTGCCATTGAGTCAACACCAACTCATAGCGACCCTATGAACAATAGAATGAAACCCTGCTCAGTCCTGGGCCAACCTTACAATTATTGCTATGCCTGAGTCCATCACTGCCACCATTGTGCCAATTCATCTCATTGGGGAGATCTTCCTTTTTATCTCTGACCCTCCACTTTACCAAACATGATATCCTTCTCCAGGGACTGGTCCCTCCTGATAATATGTCCGAAGTATAAGAGACAAAGTCTGGCAATACTGACTTCCAAGGAGCTCTCTGGCTGTACTTTTTCCAACACAGATCTGTTTGTTCTTTTGGCAGTCCATGTTGTTGTTGTTGTTGTCAGGTGCCATCGAGTCAGAACCGACTCATAGCGACCCCATGCACAGCAGAATGAAACAATGTCCGATCCTGGG
>NW_006408522.1:35899394-35900848 GCF_000296735.1 Chrysochloris asiatica | reverse complement strand
ATAGAACCCAGCTTCTCGTATTATTTGCTCAGCATACAGGTTGAATAAGTATGGTGAAAGAATACAACCCTGTCTCACACCTTTCCCAATTTAAAAACATTCAGTCCATGGAATTTTCAATATTCTCCTCCAACACCATAACTCAAATGCATTAGTTTGAATACAGGTTAACATGTATTATATACTACCATTTCTATTTAAAATATACACATGAACTGTTTTGTCTTGTTAGGGCTTGTAGTTCACTTCAGTGGCCACAGTCCTGCAGATGGTAGAAAGTAGACAATCTCTACTTTCAAGGACAAGAAATACGGCAATGATAATCCTTCAACCTCTCAGAAGAATCCTCTTAGTTCCTGGTCTTCTTACTTTTAGAGACAGGGGGGCACTGAACTACTTGCTCAGCTTTATCTTAGCTTTCAAGAAGGTCAAGCATAAACATTTGGGGTTGTTAACAATCACTTTCAAACTCAGAGCCCACAAATATCTGTGTACCGAGCTCTCACCAAAATCCATTCCTTTCTGACCCTTGTCCAGAACTTACTTTCCTGTTGCTGGTCTATCAGGATTTGCCCAATCTCTGATTGAGAAAGTATCTCACATTCTCTCTGCTAGTCATATGACCCCACAAGACTCAGGGGAATAAGTAGATGAGAGTGAGGAAGGAAACAGAGAAAGAGGAAGTGTTTAGACACAAGATTCCCAGAATCCCACTCCCTACTTGGCTTCTGATCATCAGTTGATTGCTCATAATGCTGATACATTTAATGCTAACAACCATCTAGACATGAAACCTTAAAATTTGAAAAGGAAAAAGGTCGCTGTAGTGGAGCATGGAAGTTGGCTTCTTGTTTTCAGTAGAGGGAATACTTTTATTCTTAAAGATCATTAAAAAGTAGATTTCTGAATGCAAAAATAAAACACAAAGAAATCTATACAAATATATATATAAACATAAAGGAGCTGTGGCATAGTGAGTTACTTAATATGGTTCTTGTAGCCATAGCCTTCCATTTGTAATATGTTGTAAATCCTGGCCTCTATGCCTATGGTTAGAGTCCTAGCATGATGCTGTGGATAAGCACTGAGCTGCTAACTGCAAGGTTGGTGGTTCAAACCACCAACCACTCCTCAAATACCCTATACAGAGTCACTATGAGTCAGAATCAACTCGATGGCACTTAACAACAACAACAACCTGCTTGTGGTGATGGTAGGTCCATTATGTTAATGAGGTGGAATAAGATTGGGATAATCTTATTGAATCACTGCCTTACTAGAGGGCATGACCCAAGTCACCAGCCTTAGTAATCTTGCGGGTATGGTCTGCATTCAATATAAGAGGGTGCTTCAAAAAGTTTGTGAAAAATGGGAATTAAAAGATAAAAGGATGCTTGACTGGTTTTTTGTTTGTTTTAATCTTGTTTTCCCTTGCATTATAATATAGAGTAGAC
>NW_006408522.1:35890625-35892059 GCF_000296735.1 Chrysochloris asiatica | reverse complement strand
CAAAAGATGGAAACAAGACCTTTACCTCACCCCCTATACCAAAACCAATTTAGCATGGATTAAAGACCTAAATGTGAATCACAGAATTATAAAGGCCATCAATGAAAAAATAGGGACAAATATGAGTGCTGTAATACAGGGCACACACAGACTACCAAACATTTTTTAAATTACACAAACAAAAGTAGACAAAATAGATGATTGGGACATACTAAAAATTAAAGACTTATGTGCATCAAAAGACTTCACCAAAAAAGTAAAAAGGAAGCCCCCAGAATGGAAAAAAATCTTTCAACAACACATCAGAAAAGGGACTAATATCTAACATATATAGGAAATTACAACACCTCTACAAGAAAAAGACAGATACCCAATTAAAAAATGGGCACAGGATATGTACAGACACTTCACCAAGGAGGAGATCTGGGCAGCCAACAAACATATGAAGAAATGTTCACAATCACTAGCCATTAGAGAGCTGCAAATCAAAACAACAATGAGATATCATCTTACACCAACAATAACAGCAAAGATCAAAAAAGTAGAGGACAATAAATTCTGGCAAGGATGCAAGAGACTGGGACCCTCCTACATTATTTGTGGGATTGCAAAATGGTCCAACCACTCTGGAAAACAATATGGTGCTTCCTCAGAAGGTTGGAAATAGAAATACTTTATGATCTAGCAATTCCTCTACTTGGTATTTACCCACAAGAAATACGAGCCATAGCATGAGTAGATATATGCACACCAATGTTCATTGCAGCACTATTTACAATAGCAAAAAAGATGGAGACAGTCTAAGTGCCCATCAATGGAAGAATGGATAGACAAACTGTGGTGCATATACACAATGGAATATTATGCTACCTTGAAGAATAACAAGGAAGCTGCAAGCCACCACATAACATGGATGGACCTTGAGGACATTATGTTGAGTGAAATTTGTTGTTGTTGCTGTCAGGTGCCGAGCTCGGTCAACAACAACACGGAACACCGGGCCAAGAGGGCTCATGAGATAGTGTTGGAACTCTGAGTGAAATTAGCCAGTCACAAAAGGAGAAATACTGCATAGGACCATTATTGTAAAATATTAAGAAAAAGAGCCCACCCTAAAAGGTGGGGGCGAATATTTGCTGATCACCAGGATGTATGGGATGAGGTGAGGGGAGGGAGGGAAAGAGGGAGCACAGGGCAGGGAAGAGACACAGAATAGCTTGGGTGCTGGGGGTGGGGGGAGGTTGCAAGACACAAGAAGGGGGAGGGAAATGGAAGAACAGGCAGATGGGAGAACAGTTAGGCAGGTTTGCAAGGGCTAAGTGGGACAGGTAAATAATGATGTATTCACAACCTTGGAACAACAGGAATGGCTCTGGGATACAGCAATTGAGGCATGGTTTGAATGGGTAAAAGAGGGGAAATAATGTTAAGATG
>NW_006408522.1:35745417-35889145 GCF_000296735.1 Chrysochloris asiatica | reverse complement strand
ATAATTCACAATAAAAACTTAAAAAAAAAAAAAAAAGATAATAGGATTTTTCCAAGAACGTTTTGAAGCACCCATTTATATGACTGTTCTGACAAAGTTCTCTCTCTTGCTCTGAACCCAGCATCTGGCTCATCATCCTCTTACCTGTGGCTCTTGAATTGTACCAGAGCCTGCTTTCTGACCTGCGGATATGGGGGTCTTCAGTCTCTGCAACCAGCAACCTATCATCTGACTTACCATTTTGGGTTTGTCAGCCCCTGCAACCACATGAGTCAGGAGAAGCCTCCAGACTAATGCCTGACCCATGAATTTGGGACTTGCCAGCCTACACAACTGTGTGAGGCTTTTCCTTGATGGGTCATGAGTTCTGTGATATAGAAGCCTAAGACAAGAGGAAGAGTATTGAGTGGTGGAGGACTAGTTGATGTTAGAGATGATGGAGTAGGATAACAGTTTAGAAATGTTGAACATTTGGGACATCCTTATAGGACATCCACCTCATAGGGCCTCGACCTAATCCTTCTAGAAGAAATTATTCATGGAGAGGCAAAATGTATAGAATATACTTAAAGGATCTCAAGGGATTGATAATAATGGCTGTCTCCAGAAGGGAAAAAGGGTGACTGGAAGACAGGAGTAAATGAGAGACTTTCTTTTTCATAAACCTTTTGTTTCTTTTATAATCCTTTTGACTTTTGTATTATGTGCGTGTTTTACTTAGTCAAAAACAAAATAATTTTAAACAAAATGAAAAAAGAAGCCTTTCTGTTTCTGTACAATTATATAGTCACAAAAATGACTCAGAAATAAATCATGAATGCTAGGGTTAATAGGTTAATACATTAACAGCGTGAGGATAAATATTGTCTGAGTCCAGGAAGATGTCTTTCTTCTAAGTTCTTGTCAGCTGCTGTTGAGTTGGCCCTTGACTCATAGCGACCCCAATGCACAATGGAAGGAAATTCTGCCTGCCCTATGATGCCTTACAGATAGAACCATTGTGATCTATAGGATTTTCCTTAGTTGGTTTTCAGAAATAGATTAACAGGCTTTTCTTCTTCACCTCTTAGTCTGGAATCTCTGCTGAAACCTGTTCAGCATCTTAGCAACACATAAGTCTTCGCTGACAGATGGTGGCGTGGAAGGTGAGACTTCTACCCCTGAACTTTAAGTTGCTGTTGGTGGTGATAAGTGCCATCAAGTCAGTTTCAGCTCATAGAGTTCCCAAGGAACAGCTGGTGGATTTGAAATGCTAACCTTGTGGTTAGCAGTTCAGTGTTTATCCTACAGTGCCACACCAGGACTTCATATACTTTATGTTGTTGTTGTTGTTGTTAACTGCTGTCAAGTCAGTGCCGACCTATAGTGAACATGTATAGGGTTTCCAAGGAGCAGCTGATGAGCTTGAACCACTGACCTTGCAGTTCAAATGGCTTTGCAGTCTGGCTCATTAACCCATCGCGCCACACCAGGACTCTATACTTTAGGTTGTTGTTGTCGTTAAGTGCCGTGGAGTCGGTTCCGATCCATAGCGACCCTGTACAGGGTTTCTGAGGCTGTAAATCTTTATGTTAGTTGACCTCAATTTCTTTTAAAGTTTACTTGAAGTACAGCTTATTCAAGTAAATATTATTTACATTATGTAAATACATGACTTTGTTAGAAAGAAACTTCTGCTCTGATCTCATGGTGTCTGCTCTTTTAGATTGTTCTTTCCCCCCATCCCCCAAGATAACAACTTCTGACATGTCAAGATGTTAATAATTATATGAGCCATGGATATGAAAAGATAATCTACACAAGACAAATACAAGTAGCAAACGAATGCATGGAACCTATTCAACGTCATTAGTCAAAGAAGTGCAAACTAAAACCAAGCAATACCTTATTCGATTAGCAAATTATTCAAAAGTTACTCTATTTGAATAGGGTCTTGTCAAACCTGTATATCACGGGTTAACATATAACTCAACCTACCCCTCTACCCCCTTTGCCAAGCATTGTATCAACTCACACAGCCATAAAAATACTCATGTCATTTGACCTGATAATCCTGCTCCTGGGAATTGGTCCTGGAAAATGTTTCCAATGAACAGAGAGAGTTTTATGCAGGCTACATCCATCAAAGTAAAAAAGTGACAAGCCAGAGAAAGTATTGGTTTTGAAGTCTGGGTTTCAGGGCTTGATTTCAGGATCTGAAACTTGGTAGTTGTATGGTATTGGACAAGTGATTTGGTCTTCCTAAACCCATGTTTGCCAGGATGAAAAGAGAGAAATAAGGTCAGAAAAGTTATTTGGAACTAAATTTGGAGGGATCTTGACAGCTAAGCCAAGGACTGAAGCTCTGTGGCAGTCAGCAAGAGGCCTCATTTCAGGTATTTGATCTGATCTATGCATCAGGAATATTAATATGGCAGTAGCCTATAAGGTGAATTGAATGGGGGAAGATTCAGAGGTGGGAAGGCCACTCAGAAGGCTTCTGCAGTAGTCTATGTGAGCGTCAGTGACTAATTAAATGAAACAGTCCAAATTGTGTGAATACCTTGTGGGTGAAGAGCCATTATCATAAATTTCAAGCCTCCCGGTAGCATTTGTTTTATAGTCTGCACCGAGCAGAAATATTGCATAATAACACCTGATATTTCTAAAGCCCTTTACAGTTCAAAAAGTGCTTTCATGTGCATTATCTCATTTGCTCTTCTAGGATGTTTCCAAGTTGATATATATGAGAAAGTTTTTCCAGATATTGAAATCGGGCTTATGGTTTTATAATTTCCTCTCCCCCTCTCAACTTTCTTTTGCTCAGTCTTCAGGCACTTTGTGGTTCTTTATTCCTTTTCACTAAAAAAGAGAGAGAGAGTGGCTGGAAAATGTACCCAGCTCCCTGCTTAAATCCCTTCACAGGCAGGTAGGTCATCAGTGTATCTGAATTTGAGGGCATTTGGTTTACTTAATCACATGCTCATCATTCTCTGATTGCAGTGGAGTTCCACGAGTTCCACCACACCAGAGTGAGAGCAGGAGCCCACAAAGGGCCTCTTCTGTCCTCCCCACCCTCCTACTCATCCTTTCTCCACCCCACCTCCAGCCTTTCCTACTCCCAGAGAGGGCTCATCTCCCTTTGGAGGCCAAAAAAGGGATCCTCACACAGACCCGTTCCAAGAAAAGTGGGACTAGCTATCACCCAGAAGACCTGGGGCACTGGTCTCTACTGTGTTCAAAGCTTCCTAACTTGAGGCTTCTCTGACTTCCAGAGGCAATAATGAGCAGGGCTGAGAGGTAATTAAGACTGTGTTCAGTTCCACATCACGCAGCACAGCTGCAGCTAGCCAGGAGGAGGGGAGAGAGGGAAAGCAGGAAGGATGCTCCCCAACCCTCCTCCCCACTCTGAGCCTACTCTCCAGGGCCCTCTTTAGAGCAGCAAGGGGGATGGTAAAGTCAAGGGATGAGGGAATCACAGGAGATAGTCCAGGGTTCTAGAAGAGCATCCAGATACCAATCAGGAGCTGCTGTTCCATCCTATGGGTACCAATGGGTCAAGTCAGGATTTTCTCAGATGTGAGGAGTCCCCAGCCTGGAACAACAGGACCTGCAGCAGGGTGGGGCTGTGGTCTAAAAAGGAAGGGAGAGGCATAACATTGCTCGTGAATTACAATGGTTAAGCAATTTTCCAAGGGAGAAAAAAATCTGACAATATGCTCCCATAAAGATCACAGTCTAGGAAAACCTAGTGGGCAGTTCTACTCTGTCTTAAAGGGTCACTATGAGCCTAAACTACCTTGACAGCACACAACATACCCATTGTCTCTGGGGAGCCTCAAATCTTCTCCTGCTAACACCCTAGGTTCTCACAGGGTGAGTGCCAACAACAATAATAAATGCTTAGGGAGAGACACTGAGCTGAGTGTTGGAAATCCAGAGGCCAGTATATCCTAGTTCATTTCAGAAAGCACACTCTTTATTGGGGAGGGAAATATGAAAATAGAGGCATGCCTGTACCATGGAATGTGTGCTATAATGGCAGTAAGTGGGAAGCTGTATGGAGCACAGGGTAATCGAGGACAAATTGAGGAAAATTTGTTGGTGGCATTTGTGTTGAGCCATGAAGTAGAAAGGAGATGGTGTTTTTAGCAAAAGGAATAGAATGAGCAAAATCATGGGGCATGAGGTAGTAGGTGGCCTGTCCTAGCTCTGTGAGCAGCCAGGATTCTCTCCAGAATATAAGTGGAGAGAGGGGGGATGAATTTGAGTGTAAGTGGAGAGAGGGGGGATGAATTTGAGGGAAAACATCAGGTGTCTCAGTCCTGGAAGGAGCAATTGCTAAACTGACCCACATCTCCAACTGACACCACTTCAGGCTTTGGGTGGTCTTCCTGAGACATTAGCAAAATCCCTGGGGAGCTGTCCCAGCTCCAGGTGCTGAGTTGGAAGGGCTGATGGAGAAAGGGCAGAGTTGGAAGCAGGGGCTTAGGCACACCATAAAGGGAGGGACTAAACACTGGGCTCAAGTCCATTCCTGAGTTCCACTGGAGTCCTGGTGTGTGGTGCTCTAGGATAAGCACTGGACTGCTGACTGCAAGGTTGGCACTTCCAACCCACCAGCCACTCATTGGAAACTCTACACAGGATTGCTGAGTCGGAACCAACTCAAAGGTACTTAAGAACAATTACTCAGGAACAGATGAATTGTGTGGAATTATGTGTGAGCCTGTGTCCTGAAGCCCCAAGTGGAGCCTGGGCCTTGTGTGGAGGGGTGGAGGTGGGGTGGGAAGGAAGGCACAGAGGCCTACCTGACCTCTTCCTACTCCTCCAGAGTACACAGGTAGCTGAAGTTTCCCAGAACCTATTCTCAGAACCTATTCTGTCCCCAGGGAAGTTATCCACAGATGAGTCTTTAGGGCAAAACGAGAATATAATGCTGATCAACTCCTGAACAGGAGTTAGAGAATCTGTGAGATAGAGAGGGAATAGTTAAAGTCTCAAAAATGGTGGATGTTCAAAATACTGTGACTACTTTGAAATACGGAATCCTGGTATGGTGCTGTGGAATAATGCACTGGACTAAAAGGTCAGTGAACAGCAAGGTTGGCTGTTCAAATTTACCATCTGCTCCTCAGGAACCCTGTACAGGGTTGCTATGAGTCAGAACTGGCCCCACAGCACTTAACAACAACTTTCAAATGTATGTAATCAGCACTCATTTCCAATAACCTTTTTGAAGCATGCTAACTTTTGGAGCGCTGGTGGTATAATAGGTTACAAGTTGGGCTGCTAACCTAAAGGTCAACAGTTAAATCTACCAACCTCTCAGAGGGAGAGAGATGAGGTTTTCTGTTCCCGTAAAGATTTACAGCCTCGGAAACCCTATACAAGGTTGCTATGAGTTGGAACTGACTCAAGGGCACATAACAACAACAATGTCTTATGATCACAGGGTCTGCTGTCCTTCTCCTACAGAGCTTCCCGAGGCCTCCTTTTCCTGATCTGCATGGTACAGGATCCCTACCCTGGATGACCAGAAGCAACTGCATTCCAATGGAACTGCAGATTGTAGTTTCATAACTGAGAGAAAATTCATAATACTTGTGGCTTAAGTCACCACATTTTGGCTGGTGAGTGTTCCCCTTCATTTCTTTCCTAAATGTAGATTTCCAGTAAACAATAAGACTTTGCCTTCCATTCTGAGTCTAGGGTCTTGTTTTCCATAGCAGTGTATCCCAGAAGGCTAGATCTCTTGTATGACCATGATTTGAAAATCTGAAATTGGGATCCCCAGGGAAGCTATGTTCTCCATGGAGCTAACTTAAGGTCATCCTTAAGGAGTCATAGGGTTAGTAGGACAGCTGTGGGCACCTCTGTCCCAAGTGGAGAAAGTGAAGTGGCAGAATGGAGCTTGTAGAGAAATAAGTCTTCTTCACTGGTATGTCTGGGTAGGGAGAAAGAGCTGTGCTCTGAGCCCCTGGCTGGACTTCCCTTCTTGTGTCCTCATTAGAGAAATGGTCACAGGGTCCAGTCCCATCTCTCCCTACTATGTGGCAGGCAACTGAAGAAAGGTAGAGGAACATTCAGGGCTGGGTGAAGTGAAGGGAGGATTGGAATGCCTTTTATTTTGAGTGTTTTTCTTTGGACTTTTGCATTTATAGTACTTCTATTTTTAAATAATCATTTGGCTTTTTAATTCTAGCATATTTCCCTTAGTGCAATAAAGGCTTTTGCAATATGGAAAATGTGACATTTGATCTGAAGAAGTCTGGAGGGGAGCTCTGGGTGTGGAGAACTGACCTTTAATTACCACCTACTCGAACTGCTAGCTGGGGAAGAGCCTCCAGGAATGATGTGTAGTGCCCTTGGCAGGTTGTTCACAATGGAACTGGGAACTCCTGTATGTGTGTGTGTGTGTGCCTGTCCCTCTTTCCCCATAGTTTCTCTAGATCTAGCCTGCTGTTGTTAAGCCTCTGCCTCTCCTTTTCACTCTATTGACAACTGTCCCAGTTCTTAGTTTCTCCCTTTCCTTTCAACCCAGCTCAGAAGCCCTGAGGGCTGGGGCAGAAGGAAAGAGTTGTTGCTGGTTTTTCCCAGCTCCCGCTCAAACCTGACACCCACAGAAAGGTCAAGCCCATGTGGTTCCACACGTCCCCTGGTTGGCCCGCCCAGGCTGTTACCATGACAACTGCTGGGCTGGAAAAGTCCTTAGCCTGCTCCTCAGAGCAATGTGTAGGGTGGCTGTCCCAGGCTCCATTCTTGGAAAAGCACTCCTGCTAGAGGTTTCCAAGTAACAGGGCCTCTGGGAATGTGGACAGACAGGGACACAGAAAAAAAGACAGGTCAAGACAGAGATGCACACACTGACGAAGAGAAATAATCATACTTAGGGGCACTGAGAAGACCATAGGAAAGTTAAGATTGTGAGGGAGCCCTGGCAACACAGGGCTGAGGAATGAATGAAGCAAAATAATAAGATGGAAGTAGTAAAGAGAGACAAGGCAAGGCGCAGGCATCCCATGATGACACAGAGAGAGAAAGCACTTCAGACTGAATAAATAATGAGGAAAGGCTGAGGCCAGAGAGCAATGATGGAAGGACAGCTCTCACCACCCAGTGGTGCCCTGTCCCAGGGAAATACCTTGTTTCTGAGCAGAGTTGGGATCCAGTAGATTTCTCTTTGCTTCATCCTCTCTGAGGTTCAGAAAGGTCTGAATTGATTGGCTGGCCAGGCTCTTTCTCTAGCTGGACAACATTTACCATTTTATGAGGGGTTGTGCCTTAAGCTAATAATTGTTGTTAACTGCCATCAAGTTGGTTCCAACCCATATAAAACATGTATAGAGTTTCCAAGGAGCAGCTGGTAAGCTTGCAGTTTAAACCAACTTTGCAGTCCAGTGCATTAACCCACAGCACCACAACAGAACTCCAATCTAATAATAGTAACATTGAATTCTGCCCCAACACATACACACACACACCACACTTCCTTGCCCTGTTGTTATTGTTGCTAAGTTCTGACTCATAGCAACCCTGTATAGCTTCCAAGGAGCAGCTGGTGGATTTGAACTGCCAACCTTAAGGTTAGCAGTTCAGTGCTGATCCTACAGCACCACACCAGGATGGAGGCAGCTATTTGGTCAGACCCACTGGTTTCATTTTACTTCAAACTCATCATCAGTATCTAGTCTCAGCTTGTCTCTCCTGGGAGGCAAACTGGGCATCAGCACATTGAGCAGGAATGGTATCAATGAAGCAAATTTATAGGGAATAATAAGATTGAATGGCAGAAAGGATGAAGGCCTTGGAGGGAATTAATGTGAAAGAAGAGAGTCAGGCTGGATAGACAGTGAGTACCTAAAAGGAGTATGGAGTAAAAGGGTAAGAGGAAGGGAGAGACAGATGGACTCAGAGCTCTGACCAAGGCAGCCTGGAGGAGAAGTAACAGAGTGGATTGGCCAGCTTGGATTGGTTCTCTAAGCCTGGCCAGGAACCCTGCCTCCAACATTAGTGCAATAAGTTGAAGTGTCTTTAAGGCTTTGAGGGAGGTTTCTCAGGATCTTCAGATTCCTGGTCATTCTTCTTAGCATTGTTATACTGGGAGCCAACAATTAGACCATTAACACAGAAAACTTGAGCTCATCCAGCCTTTGATTTGTCTTGAACTTGATAACAGTGCAGATAGGGCAATGAAGTCAGGGCTCCTACTATAACCATGTTGAAAGTTCAGATGTGGGTATAGAATGGAACAGGTACCAACCTCAAGAGTCAACTGCCCTGGTGACCTCATCCCTGTGAGCCCAATGAGGAAGTTGGGCCCAGAAGAGACTTGAACCCAAGAGAGCTGTGGGTGGACACTCAGACAAAGCAGGGATGAATTAATGTAATGGGGAGAATTACCCCACACACTGCGCCACAGAGACTGGAAAATCAAAGGTCATACATTGATTGCTCCTAGAATAGGTGGAGAAGGGACTGTGGAAGATATTATTATGCCTCACCCCATGTCCCTTCAGCCCACCTCTGCTGCAATGGACAATTCCTGGGCTGCTGACAGCCTCCTACCTCTCTCCTTCTCTGAGGGTTTTCCTCAACCACTGCTGGACAGCCTAGAAACAACAGAGGCTCTCCACCCACATGGGATAAATTTCAATGAGGGATGGGTATCAGTGGATTAATATCCTAGATTATGCCTTTATTCTGTGGGGGATATTCTGAGTTGTGATTTTTATAGTCTCATAAAGTGATCCCAAAGGACTGAGCCCTAATTAGCCACAGAGGACCCACCCATTCAAAGCACTCTTCCCTGTCTCATTCCCCTTTCTCCCTCACTCCTGCTCATCTTCTAAACTGACTCTAATCAAGGCCTTGTCCCATGGTATGTTTTAAGAGAACATGAAATAGCATAAAGGCTCATGAGGAATCCACCTTTCTGTGGTCTTCCGAGCCCAACAGCCTGTCCCACAGGACTGGGCTAAGACTGTTGGAGGTCCTCGAACTCTGACTCTGATTGCTTGTAGATAGATCAGGTATTTGTGCGAAGGAACCCTTTATTTATAATCTAGAGAGGGGAAAGGAGAGCTCACCAGCTCTCTCTTCCAGATGTGGGGGGCCAAGGCTGACATACTTGTAGTGAGCCCCCAGGGTTCTCTAGTGAACAACCATAGACTTTACAACTGGAAAAGACCTCACAAGCTACCTGATGCAACTTTCTGTCAATGCAGGCATCCCTTCTAGCTTCTCTGACATCTGCTTTAAACACCTCTACCAAACAAACAAACAGAAAAAAAGCCAAATCCAGTGACACCAAATCAATTCTGACTCATAGCAACCCTACAAGAACTTTCTAATAGCTATCCAAAATGGACAGGACTGCCTTGTGAAAGGGAGTGAGTTTCCTGTTACTGGACATGCAGTAGTTAAGTGCTTAGATGCTAGCTGAAGGTTAGTGACTCCAATCCTCCATGGGAAAAAGATATAGCAGACTGCTTCTGTAAAGATTACAGCCTTGGAAACCCTATGGGGCACTTCTACTCTGACCTTTAGGGTTACTCGCTGTAAATTGGAATTAACTCAATGACACACAGTAACAACAATGGCTCCAAGCATATTTCCACTATTGATTTCTAAAAGTATAACTTTTTTGGCAGCTATACCACACTGCTCCCTCTATTGAACTGTTAAGACAAGAAATATTTGTCACTTTGGTTTTCAGTATCATGTTTCCCTTTCTTCAGGTAATAGCAAACTTGCTTCATTTCCCATTATCATACAGCTCTGGTCACCTTGTCAAGCACAGTACTGTGTACCCATAGCCACAGGTTTGAGCCTATGACCAAGTTCCAGACAATGGAAGTATCCTGTTGCCCTGGTCATAGGATTTGGTCCAAGGATGAGTGTGATCCAAGTCAGGCCAACCAGAGTCTTTCCCTAGGATTTATTACAGAGTTGGAAGGAAGAGCTCTATCTTCCCTCTGGAGTTGCTGAACTGGGTGTAATAAACCCAGAGATCTGTTCTAGACCAACATACAGAGGAGAGTCAATAGTGACAGAAAGTGGAGACTGAAGATAGTGTTTGGATCCAGCTGATCTTGAGGTCAGCGCCACGTCTCTCCATCCCAATTAATGTCCCCTTATGACTTAAGGTAGTTTGAGAGTCTTGTTCCTGTCACTAGAACTGACTTTGTTCTCTACTTGTGTCATTAATTTTTCAGTCCTCACATTTAGCCCTATTACAATTGTGACTTTGTCCTATCATTCCAGTCTACAGAAAAGAAACACTTCTCTGTTGTCCTGGATCAATTTCAGTCTGAGGCAGGTCCTATGCTTCTGAGTTTAGAACTGTCTATGTATTTCTTTCCTCTTCTCCTCATGATAAGTAAACTCTGCCTTATATCTGTGATTGATTTTGAGCAGGCCAGAGTTCCTGACTTTTAACCAATAAAACAGACCTTTGTTTGACTCTTTAGTCCAAGACAGTTTCCTGCTTCTCCTCTTGGGATAGAGGATTCATACTTCTATCCTGCCCCAGCAATCGATCTTTGCCTGTATCCAAGAAGGGCAAAGTTTCTACCCCTCATGAGGAACAAGATGAGTGTTTTTTCTGCATTGCTTTCCCAAAGCAAGGGTTGGTTGCCTCTCTCTTGGTTACTTAAATTTTTTTTTGCTCATCAAGCAAACAGGTCAGACATTTTGTCTTTCCCCCAGCAGCTGCCTTGATCAACTCCTGTATGTCTGCACCACCAAAGAAAGACTACTCTTTCTTCTGCCCTGCTTCCATGAATGACCAGAGGAAGAAAAATGCTTTCTGTGAGTACAAAACTCTCCTGAGTGGAATAGCCACCAACTAGTCTAAACTGTCACAAAAGTCTACATGTATCCTTACACTGTTTTTAATTTTGTTGGTTTCTTCTTACCTACTTGTATGACAGTCACATCTTCCATGCTCTGCCAAAGTTGAAATGTATTCATGTGTCCCTGTCTCTTCTTGGAGGAGATGTAATTGATTGCCTTGTGGTCTGTTTTCTAATGAGCTCAAGAAAAGCTCTACTTTGCTTATGTTGTTGTTAAGTGCTGTAGAGTCGGTTCTGATCCATAGCGATCCTGTGTAGGGTTTCTGAGGAGTGACTGGTGAGCTTGAACCACCAACTTTACAGTTCAAATGGCTTTGCAGTCTGGCGCATTAACCCACAGAGCCACACCAAGACTCCATTTTGTTTATAGCTTTTTCTCATTTTAGAGTAGAAGTGACATTTTGTTACAGCTTTCTACATCCTCATGGAATAGATGCGCATAAGTCACAACCATCTCTTTCTTGGACAACTGTAACGATCTTACAATGGATGCCAAGCATCTAGTTTTTCTTCTCTCCATATTGTAGCCTGAATAATTATTACAATTCTGTAAACATCAGAAACTAGAAGGCACTGCACAATAGAAGTACTTGAAATTAACTATACAAAATCTGAAACCTATACAATGGTATATTCATTCTCTAAGTAACAAACCAACCCAAACTTAGTGGTTTAAACCATGACATTTCTTTGGCTCATCAATCTGCAGGGTTTTGCAGGGCTAGCTTATCTCTGGTCTACTCACGTGTCAGTTGGGGTGACTTGGTTAGGGGCTGGAATTACTTGAAGCTTCACTCATTTAGATGTCTAATGCTTGGGATGGGAAGACTCAAACAACTGGGGACTGGAACTGGGACTCCCTGAGTACCTTTCTCTCTCTCTCTAGCCTCTCCAGTATTGTGACTGACTTCAGGGTGGCTTTATTTCTTTAATGTTGGCTCAGGATTCTCAAGGTGCACAGGAGAGAGCAAGCCAGGTGGAAGTTGTATCACCTTTTATGATCTAGCCTTGGAAGTTACATCATTTTTTCTATACTCTGTTAAGACATTTTGGTGTGCCACAAGGTGGGTGGTTGAAACCCACCAGCCACTGCTTGAAACCCTATATAGGATCACTATGAGTCAGAACTGACTCGATGGCACTTAACCACCACTATTAAGGTGACACCGTTATAAAGATCTTCTCAGGTTCAAAAGGAGAGGATACAGAATAACATGAAAGAATGTCCATGTCACACTGTACAAGGGGGCTTCAAACAGTTGGTGGGAAAATGGAATTAAAAGGTCATGGAGACTCTGAGGTGATCTTATTGCAGAGTAGAGGTAGTTTAGCAGGCGGGGGAGGTGGCTTGAACTCCAGGGTAATTCGCTCCCTTTTTAGTGCATTTTTTCTTTTCACCCACATTCAACATGAAAGCATTCAGTCCAGTGAGGTCTGTTAGGAAATAACAGCCTTTCGGACCACAACCTGGGTATTTCCTGAAACAAAATCCCGGTGGACAACCCAATGAGTCTTCTGTACAATATGAATGACTGTTACTCCAAGCTCAAGGAGCTGGTGCCCAGCATGCCCCAGAACAAGAAGGTGAGCAAGATAGAAATCCTGCATCACATCATAGACTACATCTTGGATCTGCAGATCGCCCTGGATTTGCAGCCCACTATTGCCAGCCTTCACCACCAGAAGCCGGAGCAAAACCAGTCCTCCAGAATGCCGCTGACTACCCTCAACACAGACATTAGTATTTTGTCCTTACAGGCTTCTGAATTCTGAATTCCCATCTGAGTTAATGTCAAATAACAGCAAAGCACTTTGTGGCTAAGTGAATGGTGTTCATGACTATGGGTTTTTTTGTTGTTGTTGTTTTTGCACAACAACAACAACAACTCCACAGGATCTTTTAAGGTGCTGAATTTAATTTTTCAACCATTTCACAGGAGAGGACAACAACAAATTGAATGGACCATTAAAAGAAAAAATGGGAGGAAAACTAAATGATCATCTTCCCTAGGGTCTTCTTGAAAATGATTTGGACTGATAATAGTTATTTATGAAAAAGACTTTTCAATGCCCTTTCTGCAGTTGAAAGGATTTCTTTATGTACTATTCCCACCATGGGGAGCAAAAACATTAAAATCTCAAGGAATTACCTTTTTTCAAAAGTGGAGCGTGAATACCAAAAGGATCCAGTGTTCAGTTACTTAAATGAAGTCTTTTGGTCATAAATTACATTTTTGATGCAAGCCTCTATTATTTATATATCTATATAGATATAGATATATGTTGTTGTTAAGTGTTGGTTGGGATAGTTTGGAATTTTCAGTAAAATGCTACTGTTTCATGTTGCTGAGGCTGTTCTGTCTTGTGGGGGGACTGAGTCAAAAACAGGGCCAGGAAGTGGCTTCAAGGCATCTTCCTTTTTCCTTTTCCAGAAGCAGTCCTGTTGGGCAAACCTGCCTGGGCAAGCGCATTGGCAACAGCTGGTGGGATGTTGCTGTCCCTATATCCAGAACCTATTTCGGGAGCAAGTATTGGATGCAAGCCTATACCATTCCAGCACTGACCTGGCCAGGGCTCTGGGGTTCATGAACTAGAAGAGAACAGTGGAAGTCTTAGCTTATGTCCCTAGCTCCAACCTGACCTCTGCATAATGTCAAGTCATTACTGCTTTACCCTTGCTGGTAATACTACCCCACCCTAACACTAAGGCTCAGCACTAAATCTTGCTCCATTTGCTCTTTCTGTTTCATTAAGCATTTAAGGAAGGAAGATCATTAGAAGTGATAAAATTTTTTTTAAAAAAGGCTTTCTCAACTCACAAATTTTAATAATTTTAGGGGTGCCCAACTGGAATTCTTTAACGTTTCCAGGGTCAAAAGAGCAGACCAGAATTTTGGGCCAAAACTGTCTTTCTTAGGAGCTCTGGTAGCATAGTGGTTATGAATCAGGCTGTGAACCGCAAGGTCAGCAGTTCAAAACTACCAGCTGTTCCACAGGAGAAAGATGAGGCTTTCTGCTCCTGTAAAGATTTACAGCCTCAGAAACCCTGTACAGGGTCACTGTGAGACCGAACCGACTCCACATCACATAACAACAACTGTCTTCACTTTCAGCAAGCAAGGTTGTACCATCTGAATATCACAGGTTGTTACTGAGTCTTCCTCCAATCCTGATGCCACGTTTTTCTTCATAGAACCCAGCTTCTCGTATTATTTGCTCAGCATACAGGTTGAATAAGTATGGTGAAAGAATACAACCCAGTCACACACCTTTCTTAATTTCAGTGTTCCCATGTTCTGTTCGAACAACTGCCTCTTGGTCCAGGTACAGATTCCTCATGAGCACAATTAAGTGTTCAGAATACTCATACTTTGCAATGTTGTCCATAACTTGCCATGATCCACACAATCGAAAGCCTTTGCATAGTCAATAAAGCACAGGTTTATATTCTCTGCTTTCAGCCAAGATCCATCGACATCAGGAATGATATCCCTCATTTCATGGCCTCTTCTGATTCTGGCTTGAACCTCTGGAAGTTCTGTCATTGTATGCTTGCTGCCATTTTTGTATTACCTTTTGTAAAACTTTACTTGCATGGGATATCAAAGAGATTGTCCGAAGATTTACGCATTCCGTTGGGTCACCTCTCTTTGGAATGGGCACAAATACAGGATCTCTTCCAACCAGTTGGCCAGATAGTTGTCTTCCAAATTTCTTGGCAGACATGAGTGGGTGCCTCCTGCGCCGCCTCACTTTCTTGAAAGATTTCTATTTGTATTCCATCAATTCCTGGTGCCTTGTTCTTTGCCAATTGCTTCAATGCACCTTGGACTTCATCCTTCAGTATCATGGCTCTTGATCATATGCTACCTCTTGAAATGGTTGAACATTAACCATTTCCTTTTGGTAAGTAACTCTATGTATTCCTTCCTTCTTCTTTTGATGCTTTCTGCATCATTCAATAATTTGTCCAGAGGATTGTTCAATAATGAAAGTCGAGGCTTGAATTTTTTCTTCAGTTCCCCCAGGTTGAGAAATGCTGAGTGTGTCCTTCCTTTTTGGTTTTCTGATTCCAGATCTTTGCACATTTTGTTGTAAAATTTGGCTTTATGTCTTTCTTATGGTTAGTACTAATTACTGAAAAGGATTTGAAGTATAAATAAATCATTTATTTATAATCACACAGTAAGCTACAAGACAGGTAAAGAGCACCCAAAACTGTTGGTTTCAAATTTAGTGCCACTTCAACGGTGGTGGTGATGATGTGGAGCCTATTCCAACTCATAGCAACCCTGTATAGCATTTCCGAGGTTGTAAATTTTTATGGGAGCTGAAAGCCTCATCTTTCTTCTGTAGATTTGAACTGCTGACCTTGTGGTTAGCAGTACAATTCATAACCCACTATGCTACCAGAGCTCCTTGCCACTTCAATAGTGTAAGTTAAATCTTTAAGTTGGTTTTGTGAGCTAATATTAAGCTTGTTTTTGGTGAATGGAGTTTCATTTTTTTTTAGAACCATCACTTCAGTTGTCACCTCTAAACCAACATAGTTACAATTCACTGGAGACCTATTGAATGTTGAAGTGAAAATGTGGCTGGAGACTAGGGGCCTTCCTTACACCTCATTCAGGCTTCTATGAGGGTCTGAAGTCTGAAATGGTGTGGAGTCCTGGTGTGGTGCTGCGGGTTAATGCGTTGGACAGCAAATTTGGTTTGAGCTACAAGGTCGGCGGTTCAAGCTCAGCATCCACTCCTTGAAAACCCTGTACAGGGCCCCTATGGGTTGGAACTGACTCAACGGCACTTATCAACAACAAAGTCTTTCAGTCCTACAACTTCTTTTTAAGTGCCTCCAAATAATTTCCCTGCCTTTTCATATTAGATTTTGTTTTTCTGACATAGAAAATAGAATATAGTGAAAAGATGAAAGTAGAATTTTACCTTAACTATCAAAACACTATTTTCTGGAACAGAAACATTCTGTTACCACCCTATGGCCAGCTGCTCTTTGGGAGAGTGTATTGGGACCTCATTGCTTTTTTTCTTAAATTGTTGTTAATAAATGTTTTTGTTTATCATGTACGGAGAAGAAAAATCTTCATTTTCTTTTTGTTTGTTTATTTTTAAAGAAACCTATCCACCAACTGAAAGTCATCAGATGGCTCTATAGGAAGGGTGAGGTCTGGCATCTGAACCCAGGTAGAAATGGCAGCTCCAAGCTGGGTCCTGGGCCCGATATCATCAGCATTCTAGCTCCTTCTAAGAGCCCAGGTATCATGGAAGCCCACTCTGTCTGCCACAGGTAGTTGTTGCTTTGTTGTATACTGTCAAGTCCATTCCAGTCCTGTAGGAAGGAATATCCTACTCATAGAAATTAGTAGGAGTACAGCTAACACCATTAGCCAATACAAAAAATGAAAAAAGATTAAAGTGTATCTGGAAAATACAACAAAATATTCATATCATTACATATTCTGAATCAACTCCCATCCTTTCGGACATAGCATATGCTTGATTTATAAATGAGCAAATTCTCTCTGATGATTTTTATTGTCAATGTGCCCACTATTAGGGATTTAGAACCCATTACCTAGGAAGCCCCTCCATGGAGCCCTGTTCTCAGAATTCTATCCTCAGAGCATCAAGGTTTGGATTGCCATAAAGTACATTCTAGAAAGAAGAGGTTGGCAAAGGTCACAAGCTCCTCTGGCATGAGTTTGCCTTTACCGCCCCACTGCCCGGGACCACACACAGCTATTCTGATGAGAAAAGCTCTCTGTGGACACATACTGAACAAGAACATGATAAAGAGGGAAACTCAGCCTCAGCCAGGAATGCTGCCACAGGGAACAAACTTGGAACTACTCAGGAGTGGTGTCAAACATTAACACCTTATTTACAATTCTAATTTAGAATCTAGTCCTTTTTAAGTGCAGAAGGAGGAAGAAGGAGAACCATGCATGAAATAAAAAATAGACATATACACACTTAAACTCCCACACTTTCATGTGTCTTTTTCCCATTTTCCCTACAAGGAACAAGTCAAACAAAGGAAAAGCCCAGTCACTATATTTACAATGACCTTGTTATGGAAGCTCTAGGCAGGCTTGGATTCAGGAGGCAGGCTTTAGTCTCCTTAGCCCCATTCATCCTTGAAAATTTACTGAGAAAATACTTGGGACTCAGGCAGAGAATATCCAGATGAGACAAGAAATGATGGCTCACTTAACTTATACATTATACACAAGGGCATCAGTTTCTCCAAGTACTTCCACATTTGGTCCTTCACTAGCTTCTTAGCAGACTTCTAACCTGCAGCATCAATGCTCAGTCAAGCTGTGAGGCACAGGAAAACAGTTCATTGATCCTGCATGCACTGGGTCAGTCACTTCATCCAAGACAGTCACACATGCCAGCCCCAAACATGTCCTCAGGGACTGCAGCTGTTTGCTTTGTGGAGAGATGTTTGGGCCTTTTCCCATCCTAGATTCTCCTGGTTGCTGAAGCCAAGCTTGCCACCATTCCCTGTGGGCCCAAGACAGCTGTTACGTGTGCGCGTTTAATTTACTGTTCCGCTGCAGCTGGCTGGTCCCCAGCCTCTGGCTTCTCAACCTGTGACTCGGGAGGAATCAGATACTGGACCTCTTCTGTGCTGATGGCTACTTTATCTGGCTGGAGCCACCTCTTGAAGTGTTCCAAGGTGCTACAAAAGAGCAGGAGAAAAGGGTGGCTGCCTTAGATCTGGAGGATTAATTACTTAATGATCATCTCAGTTACTCAAATTCTGCCTACCCACCCACCACCAATTTCCTCCTACAGTTGTTTTTCTCTGAGAACACAGAGAGAGCAGCGATACTCTGACAGCTGTGCATCCTGGCAGCTCAGTGGCGTAATTTACCCCCTAGTGGGCACTTGGGCTATAAGCAGCACCAGGCCCCATTCAGATGCAGAGCCTCAGAAGGCTTGCTGAGAATAACTGAGGAGCTAAATGCCTCAGTCCTGTTTTTTGGGGTTTTTTTTTTCCCCTTCCCCTAAAAACTGAAGATGAGGGAAATTGCCAAGGGGTAGAAACACTCAAATAAATACCAAATTATCAGTGAGGCAGAAACCTAGACATCTTTAAATCTCTTATACCTGAAACAGTCTGGGACTCAATTATACACCTAGCATTTACCTACACTGGGTAATTTTTTGTTTGTTTGCTTGTTTCAGCCTACAGCAAGTCTCTAAGATAGAAGTGTCTGAGCAGCAAATGTTTCCTACAAAGGAATGACGACCTTTTTTGTCTGGATCTTTGGGGAGGGGCCTACCTTCCTTAAGTACCCAGGATCCTCTACTCTAAAGTGATTATACATTCACAGTAAAATACAAATAACTAGGCATAATGTATATATCATTCTATGCTTGTCAACAACACAAGACATAAAGCCATAACCAGGCTACTTTTAGACACCTGTTTGGGGGAATTTCATTGTTTGAGAAATTACATGTTAGGAAGTTGGATTTCTCAGCCATTCAAAAAGTACACCAGGAGGGATTCACCAACTTGGACTTCAATATATACATGGAGACACACAATTCTAATACAAAGTGGCCATTGTTTAAAGCATAAACTTTGAAGTTTGAAAATAAATGCAGATATACTGTTTCCTGATGCTTGCTCTGAACAAAGATACCATACACACACACACACACACACACACACACACACACAAAGCAGTTCCACAGATGTAAGTCAGACAGAACAAATCCAAACAAGAGCCACCCACTGACTCTAATGCCCACAGGTAAAGGGAAACAGGTGTGACAAGGGTCTATCACACTTTTCATAGAATTAGTAATATTATTTTTATAGAAAAGGTGTCACAGGTATTGATAAACACATGGAAATAGTAACCTGAGTCTTGGTTTCTAAATGATTTCAAAAAAGAGAAGTAGGAATCTACTTGACAATTATGCAGGAGAAATTTTCATCTTTTCTTCTCAAAACCAGAGAAAAGGGAAATATTCACGGGGAGAGAGAATGTAAGTACAACTAAGTTATTAATGGGTCAGGAATCTGTGTAGCTTCAAACCTCCTAGGTCTGGGCAGTTGGAGGCTCAGTTAGTTTGAACCTTTGGAAGCTCAGGTAGCTTGAGCCTTTAGAGATAGAAAAGAACAAAATTTAAATCCTCTTCTGAACTCAGGTGTTGCCTGACCTTTCATCAGGCACTGCCTTCTGTAGGCTCTAGGGCAGGGCACACTGAAGCAGTAGCTGAGATAATGTAAGTGAAAGTACTTAGAAAAACAAAAAGTAAAATGTAACCATGAAGTTTCACTCCCATATTGTCCATGACTCCCACACCAAAACCTTCATCAAAGTCACTGCAGTTAATACAGTGAAAGTTAATACAGTGAAAACCGTGAGAGCCAGAACTAGATAGGAGTGCCTTGTTTTTCCGGGTCATCATACCAATTTGCTGCTGCCTTTGAGACTATCGCTCTCTGTTTAGTGGAAAAGATCTGTGTTTTCCTTCTCTGACAGGTTTCCGCCTTACGTAGGTTCTGGCTTTTGTAAGTTTTACTGTATGCTTCAACTTTAAGCTATGTCATATTACCCCAAAACCTTTTGTTAAAATTTAGGTTTTTACTCCCTCAGCCCCCTGTACCAACTTTTTCTTTTGAATAATTTCTTACCCTTGAAATTCTGTTAAGAATAATGTTAATAATAACTAACACTTACATAGTACTTACCATGTGCCAGACACTGTTTGAAGCACTTCATACGTGGTAACTCATTTAATTCTCACATCTTATGAAGTAAGAGCTATTACACCCACTTTACAGAGAAGGAAACTGAGGCTCAGAGAGGTTATTTGCCCGAGAACATTCAAGTATTAAGTGGCAGCCACTTTCCTGAATATCAAGCACACTGTACAGGGTCGCTATGAGTCGGAACCGACTCCACGGCACATAACAACAACAACAACTGCTCACTGTAGCAGAATGCCCTCTCCACTTTTCTGCATCCTATCTACTAATAGGTACTGTTCAAGTCCTGCACCTTTCTTGCTATGAACAGCAGAGCCTATGGAAAGCTCAATGACCTCTCGATTCCCAAAGCACTTTGTCACTTCATGAAGCCAACTTTTCTCTTATGCTGTATTATATAGTTAGGCATATCTGTATCTAACCATACACATATGTATATATCCTCTCTCCCCAACAAAAAAAAATGGGTCTAAAACTTCCTTACAGTCTCCCCTCTCCCATGACATAAAGCACAATGGCATCACACCATATACTTAATAAAGTTATTTATCTATACATATTTACCGAATGACTACAATATTATAAAAGCTCTATAAAGCTATGCAGAATTAGATGTAAGAAGACATAGATCCAGCTGTTGATGGAATTCTAGTTTCTCAAGTGAATTATATACTTTAAAATAAAGACACACTTTCAAAGGAAGACACAGTCAACTCTGTTCACTCTACAACCAATATATATACCAGGGTATTGTTGTTGTTGTTAAATGCCGTCAAGTCGGTTCCGACCCATAGCAACCTTGGGTGTCTGCAGCTTGAATCACTGACATTGTGAACCAAACCAACTTTGTAATCTAATGCATTAACCCACAGCGCCACACCAGGACTCCATCCTACGATATTGGCATTTGGGAAAAAATATCGGCTCTCAAAAATCTGCCACTGAGAGGCAGAGACAATGACATGTGACGTGGAGCAATGGAGCAGCTGGGGACTTTAGATCCAGAGAGGGAGAGCTGAAGACTGGGGGGAGGAGAGAGGGGCAGATAGTGTAGGGGGCAGGCTTGCAGGGTATACCCTTTGGTTGGTTGATGATGCATGGAGGGGATTATAACCATGGCAGTGATACAATATACGATAGAATGGTTGTAAAACTAATGTTCACCCATGTAAACTATCATATAATTCACAATAAAATACTAAAAAAAAAAAAAATCTGCCACTGAGCTGAAAGCAAATAAAAGATCAATCTCACAAAGGGTGATTTCTGAGTTTTAGAGAAGTGCCTACATCAACTAATATCAGGGTTCAAATGTCAATGTCTCTGGATTCGTTGGAGAAAAAGAAATGTCCTCAGTGAAACAGACTGTCACCTGGAACTGGACTGGGAATCAATTACCTCTCATCAGATTCAAGTCCATCCACAAAGAATTCAGACGCTAACTTCTCCTGAAGGAACCGATCCCAGCATTCCTTCTTGGCCTGTGCCAAGGTCTGAAGCATGTCCTTGGAGGTCACATCCTGATTTAAACCTTTGATTCGTCTCAGTTTCTTTTCTAAAGAAAGAAGTGGAGCTTAACAAGGAACGTGAATAGGAAATAAAATTTAAATCTAAATTGCAAAATGCCAAGTTAAAATTTTCTCAGCTCATGGATGCATCCACCTCCTCTACAAAACAGCTCAATTTTAAAGGAGAACATATAGAGGGGAACAAACATATTTTGCTTTTTCATTCACAATGTGCTCACTCTGTATTGTATCAGATAAATGTTTAACCCCAGCAAAGGGAAAAACCCATAGGTTTTCATAAATAAATCAATGGCATGTTTTCTTTTGAAATCACAGAAGCCCAGCATGTGTCTCTCTAAGGAATTCTTGTTTTCCCTGGCTTGACATGTGTATCCGATCATCTTTTCTCAACTACTGGGAAATGGTCTCTCTGAGGAGTAAATGGTTTTTCTTTTTGTTACAGTGACATGACATGATTTCCAAACCTTATGAGAAAGAATCAGGGAAGATGATGAGCGATCTAATGGTTCATTAGACACTAAAATTGACTTGATGAGAATTCAGTAGCAAGAGACCTTTAAGTAAGATCTCTATATGTGATTAAATTCTTGATTAAAGAAAAAGCATTTCCTAACAATTTTTTTCTAAGTTGCTCAACTTCTGGCCTGGATGATGGAGCCTCGTAAAAACAAATGTCTTGCAACCCCTTTGAGAATGGCCCATATGACTGCCTGGCGATGTTTAATTACTCTTCTTTGTATTTTAAGTATAATTATAGACCACATTTCCCCTTTTGAAGAATACAAGAAAGGGTTTCACCATTTACCTTTTGCCTTAATTTAGTCTCCAACTATAATACCTGAGGAAATTATGGCTTTTTTTGGGTGGGGAGGAAAAAGACAGGGAAGAGGATAGACATTAAAGCCCAAAACCAAAAGATACTTTATGATTTGCAAACCTGCTTTCATTTCTAAACAAGTCACATGAGCTAGCATCCACTGATCTAAACAATGAACTTTTACTACTGTGAGTTATCACCACAGAGCTCAACCATATAACTTGATAAATATTTGAAGAGCTTTATCATCTCTTTGAGGATGAAAAGAGTTGTGTGTGTCTCCTGTTTAACTGGCTAAGTTCTTTGCTGTTGCCCTTTGCAGTGAATTCTCTTTGAACGAGGCTTATTTGGCAATAAAAACAATCCTCATGTCATCTGTCCTTGGTTGTCAAAGTAGAAGATGCTTTGCACTAGAAAAGGTTTCCCCCTCTTTAACTGTATAGAGTCCCTGGTCAAAACTGACCTGAGTAGAGCAGGCAGAAATAGAAGTCATTATTATATACTCCAAACCTACCTGCCACTCCTATTTTTCTCAGAGAAGGAAATGATAATCATTGTAACTGATTTCAGGAAGGAGCAGTCAAGTTTAAACTTTCAGAACCAGTCTTTACCAGTCAAAATCATCACCATCTTCATGACAGTCTCTTATAACCCCTGGGTACATAGCACCAACCAGCCAAAGGATCTGGTTTTTTAGCTTTCTCGGACTACTGCTTTTGCTCCTTATCATCATGAAACAGATGCACTGGCTTCCACAAAACAGCATTTTCAACCACTGGCTATAGCTATAGGCATTACTCTCACATCCTATCTTTGGTGGCTTCATATTGCTGCTGCTGCTGCTGCTGCTGTGGTGGCTGTTGCATGCCTTCGAGCCAGTTCCAACTCAGAGCGGCTCTGTATAGGGTTGTTGAGGCAGTAAATCTATAGGGAACAGAAAGCTTCATCTTTCTCCTGCAGAGTGGCTGATGGATTCAAACTGCTGACCTTGTGTTTAGCAGCTCAACATGTAACCCACTGTGCTACCAGGGTTCCTTGGCTTCATATTAGATCCACAAATTTCACACTAAAACCTCACTTTTTTTCAATCTACTGCTCCAACTGTATTTTTTTCTTATCTTTTTTCCCCAGTACATTGTTAACAGGAGTCCTGTATGACACTGTAAGATAAGCACTACACTGCTAATCACAAGGTCGGTGGTTCACACCCACCAGCCAGTCTTCGGAAACACTATACAGGGTCACTATGAGTAGGAACTGACTCGATGGCACTTAACAACAACAACATTAACAAAATCCCATTGTTTCCCAAGATATTTCTTAGCAATCATGTAAGCTCTCTTCTGCCTCTACTTTCTGCCCTTCCTCAAAATCCCCTCTTTTGCAAATTGCCTTTCCTTCTGCAAATATTCTCACATTTGGTTTTGTAACACTTCTTGAGTTACAAGGAGAGGTGTCATGAACGTTCAATAATAAAAGAATACCACAGTTGCAAACATTGGCTATCACTGCCCTAGACTGGCATTTCCTTTTCTTCTAACTTGGGGCAATCTTAATCTCTTTCTTGTGTTTGGAGTCTGTCTAGATGCTTAACCTAAAGGCTACAGACAAAGTTCTAAAGGTGTGCTCAGGGATGTGAAATAAAATAGCTAACAAGAGACAAAACAAATTTTACTTTAATATGCTCCCAATCCAACAACCAATTTATTTAACATGACAGTTTTTCAAATTGAAGTCTCAGAAATCCATTATAATAGATCTTTAGGATGACATAAGGTTTGACACCTTTGAGCTATTTGATTAAACGGGCCACCAATACTAGACAAGAGGGTTCTATAGAACACCAAGAAAGTAAGCAGAATTTAGACAAAAGAGTCAGAGGAAAAAAGTGACAGACTGTTATAAGGGATGGGCAAAGAAAGGGTAGCTTTTCTCAACAACCTAACTTGAAACACGCCCTAAAATTACATCTGAGAAATACATGTGGCATGGTTAAAAAAATAAAAATAAGAATCAAAAAGCAGGCTTCACGGAACAGATTGTTTATATGCTTCCAGTAACCAGCTTCTATTTTTTTTTTTTAAAAAAGAGCCATCAAACTTACCTGAAAAAACCCCCAACTATTCCCACTGAGTTGACTCTGACTTACAGTGACCTACAGGACAGAGTAGAATTGCTCTTAGATTTCTAAGACTGTAAATCTTTGTGGAAGTGGTTACATCTTTTTCCCTGCAATCTAACATCAATTATGAGGATGGCACAGGACTGGGCAGTGTTTCATTCTGTTGTCCATAGAGTCGCTATGAGTCAGAACAAATTCAATGGCATCTAATAACAACTTACCTAAGGATGCTAAATATACTTCTGAATCTTGCAAAGGGGCCCAAGGTTGTAGAGATGGCTGGACAGCAAAGCCTGCTGCCTCCCTGTGGCCTTTGCTTGCAGGACAAGAATCCACAAAGGAGTCTGAGAAAGCATTGCTGGCACCATCCTCTTGGTCAGGATTTGGCATACAGGAACAGATTTCAGCCCAGAGATCCAGGCCAGATCTTGTGGCTGTAGAGTCAACACTCTCAAACATTTTCATTAGGAATCTGAGCTGAAAAATAGAAATGCAAGTGACTAAAGACTAGTTTTAAGAATAAGTATATGGTACTCATATTTGTTTACCCATTGAAGGAAGGTAACAGATTTTTAAATAAGTTTCTTTTAACACAACAGATTCATACATTACAGATAAAAGCATGACAAAGGAGGGATGTGGTTCCTCTTCTAGTTCTGCTGTTTTCATAATGAAATTTGTCTTTAAAAATGGGACTTCTAGGACATTTCCAGTATTAACAATTAGTTCCATCTTTCTCCAAAGTTTTCTAAAATGCAACCACCTTGTTCTCAGCCAATTAAATTCTCTGTCTTCAAAAAGGTACAAATAATGGTCTTGCACAGCCCCATATACATAAGGACAGTACATGTGCTTGGTGACAAGTGGATCAGAGAGAATCATTAAATATAGAAACTAGCTTATATGCCCCATGCTCATATTTTCATAGAAACACTGAAAATAATGTTCACCATTTACAGATGAAGAGACTGAGGCTCAGCGGCCCAAGAGCACATTACTGATATATCCTTGCTTAGAAACCAGACCTGTGCTACTCCAAAATGAAGTTTTTACCCAATACCACACTGCCTGCTTGGAAAATATACTGAAAGTCACCCAAGGAAATATGCATACGGCCTAAGGGTGGGTTATAACTATCAAGATTTATAGAACGGGAGAAAGATGAAACTTTCTATTCCCATAAAAATCTACAGCCTCTGAAACCCTATACAGGGTCGCTATGAGTCGGAACCTAACAACAACAGGCTTATAAGATGGGTTGACATCTTTTTTAGGAAGGAATCTTTAGGATCAGAAAGACTTCCTGAAGCAATGTCTGAACAATTTCAGGAAATTTTAGCCAGCTACAAGGGCCCGGAAGTAAAAGAGACAAATATGTCACCGCGGCCCTAGGTGAACCAAGGGCCAAAACGAGCTCCACCATCTCCCGCTTGAAGTCATGTGAACCCATCTAAATCACAAGTCGGCTTGCACCTCTTTTTCGCAGGGTGTCCAGAACCGCGCAGATAACCCAGCTGTCCTGACCCCCGCCCACAGTACTCGGCCTTAAGGTCTGGCCAGGTGGTATGAATCACACCCGCGACCTATGAGCTGGGCCGGAGCCTGAGGAATACAAGACATTGGGCACCCAAGCCCCTCCTGACCTACCCCAACAGCCTGACCAGCAGCCCGCAAACGTTTGTTTCAGCTCCGTTGCTGGCTGGCAGTGGGGAAGAAACGGGGTGGGGCGGAGTCTCTGAGTGACGATCCCGAGAGTTCTCTAATCACCGTCAGTGTCGGAGATGTTCTGTGTGTCTATTGGCTAAAAAGAACTCAACTGGGTGAGGAAGTGAGGAGCAGAGAGGTTAGAAATGGTAGGCGGGTCTGTTGTTGCCAGGAAACTGTGCGGTCACGTGACCTGCGTCCCTGTCTTTCTTTAAGGCTGAGTTGATACTAGTAAATTGCTGGGCTCGGTCCGAACCCGCAGAATCCCTTCTAACCATACCTGCTCTAATAATGAAACCCTTCACATTTCTTGGTCCCCCGAGCTTTAATTAATCTTCTCGTCAATTCTCTGGGCTGGTGTTTGTCTCCTAAAATTCTATCCCTTTGCTACTCAAGTTACTTCAGCCCCTCGGTTAGGAAAGAAGCTGCTTCTCTCCCTACTCTCACAGAAGACCCGTGTTCCATACATGGAGTTATGAAAACTTTCCTCAGTCGTCGGTAAACATAAGGAACCCTTCTGGTACAATGATTAAACATTCAACTGTAAACCAGAAGACTGATATTTGAACCCACCAAGTCCTGGTGTGGTGCTGTAGGATAATACAATGGATCTTAAGGTCGGTTTGAACAGCAAGATCCTAGGTTCAAACTCACTAGGCGCTCGCTCCTCGGAAACCCTACACAGGGTCGCTATGAGTAGGAACTAACTAGAAGGCACGAACAACAGGTTCAGCACTAGGATAAGCACTGGACCGCTAACCTCAAGGTCAGTGGTTCAAACCCACCAACTGCTCCTCCAAAACCCTATACTGGGTCACTATGAGTCGGAACCGACTTGGTCGCACTTAATAATATCAAGTGGCTCCGCAGGAGAAAGACAAGCCTCTGTAAAGATTCTTCTTGTTGTTAAGTGCTGTCGAGTCGGTTCCGACCCATAGCAACCCTGTACAGGATTTCCGAGGGTGTAAAACAATGTAAAGCCTCATCGTTCGCCCGCTGAGCGGCAGGTAGTTTCGAACTGCTAACCTTAAAAAGTTCGCAGCTTGATTCGTAACCACTACGCTACCAGAGATTTGTTGTTGTTAAGTGCCGTCGAGTCGGTTCCGACCCATAGCGACCCTGTACAGGGTTTCCGAGGGTGTAAATCTTTACGGGAGTAGAACGCCTCATCTTTCTCCCGCGGAGCGGCTGGTAGTTTCGAACCGCTGACCTTAAGGTTCGCAGCCCGATTCGTAACCACTACGCTACCAGAGATTACAGCCTATAAAACCCTGTATGGCAGTTCTACTCTGTGCCATGGTTAGACATGGCACCTAACAGCAGCAACATTATTAAGCTGTGTTCTAGGCATAATGTTACACAACAGCTCAAGACAGATCATGACTTGGTGCTGACTATGCAAAGACAGGATTGGATCACAACAAAATATGGATAACATTGTCAAGAATGGAAATTTCGGAACAATTACTTGTACTCTTTTGGAACCTGCACCTAGAACAAAAGGTAACTAGAACAGAACAAGGGGATGCTTTGTAGTTTAAAATTAGAAAAGGTGTGCAGCTAGGGTTAGTGTCACCCAGTGCATTAACCCATAGTGTCACATGCCTTCACACCCCCACCCTATGGACCTCCTCCCAACTGGACCATACAAAATCTTCACAGTCAATTTAAATCATAGAATTATGTGTGATAAATTAGATGTAAATATAGCTGTAAATTTCTTAAATGTAACCTTTCTTATATGAATACTAATTGTTTTGTAAAATATTTCTACATTGATTTACATTAGTAACTGAGCATAAACAATTTTAAATCTTTTCTCCTTTTCTTTTAATTACTACTTCATTTTTAAAAACGCTATTGATATAGATCACAAATACTAATGATCATAGTATAGCTAAAACATCAGATATTTGACAAAATCAGCAACTATAAAAACATAACAAAAAAATAAGAGCTCATGCTTGTAGTGCTTGTGGATGAAACCACATGATTTGAAGTGTCACTGCAATTGGTTACTAATGACTGTTTTGACCAGACCCCAATGTTGTTAGTGCCACTGAGCCAGTTCTGACTCATAGCCGTCCTCTACAGGGTTTCCAAGGAGCGGCTGATGGGTTTGAATCCATTGTTGTTGTTAGGTGCCATTGAGTCAATACCAACTCATAGCGACGTTACCCACAACAGAACACATTTAGAAAGTTTAAAAATTAAATTAGCATAGAGTTTAAGCATTGTAAATATATTGATACAAGTAAGCTAGACTTAGAAAATTGTTTTGGTTGTTATAGCTAACTAAAGGGATATTTTTATTTAAGAAAACAATAAATTTCTGCGGAAACACTGCACAAAAATTTTATAGACAGTCATTTTGGTGTCACCAGGTACAGTCTCCACACCTGCTCCCCTGTAGTGATACCACTGGTGCAGGATTGTATTCTTTCACCATACTTATTCAATCTGTTGTTGTTGTTGTTGTTGTTAAGTGCCGTCGAGTCGATTCTGACCCATAGTGACCCTGTATAGGGTTTCCAAGACGCAGCTAGTGAGCTTGAACCAACGACCTTGCAGTTCAAATGGCTTTGCCGTCTGGCACATTAACCCACAGCACCACACCAGGACTCTTATTCAATCTGTATGGACTATATAAAAAGAACACACATCAGGAATGGAGAAATACTTATTTGCAACCTGTGATCTGCGGGTGGCACAACCCTACTTGCTGAAAGTGAAGACAACTTGAAGCACTTACCAATGAAGACAAGAAACCTACTATCTTCGGTATGGATTACTTCTCAACATAAAACAAAAATCCTCCCAACTGGACCAATAAGTAACATCATGCTAAACAGAAAAAAGGTTGAAATTGTCAAGGATTTCATGTTACTTGGGTTCACAATCAACACCCATAGAAACAACAATCAAGAAATCAAAAGGTGTTTAAAAGCAAATATGTCTGTTTAAAGATTAAGGTGTGCCTAGACATGGTATTTTCAATCACCTCGTACATACATTGAGGTGTACTTTAGGCTGTGTAGTCCTTGATCTTCATCAGTAAGTATTTCAAATTTTCTTCACTTCTAGCAAGCAATGTTGTGTCATCTGCATATCACAGGTTGTTGATGAGTCTTCCTGCAATCCTGATGCTATGCTTTTCTTCATAAAATTCATCTTCTCAGATTTGCTCAACATATTGATTGAATAAATATGGTGAGAAGATATAATCCTGGTGCACACCTTTCCTGATTTTAAACCATTCACTATCCCCTTGTTTTATTTAAATGACTGCCTCTTAATCTATGTACAGGTTCTGGAATACTCATTTTTCACAATGTTATCCATAGTTGGTGATGATCCACCTAGTCAAATGCTTTTTGCATCATCAATAAAGCTGTAAACTTCTTTCTAGTATTCTCTGCTTTCAGCTAAGATCCATCTAATGTCAGCAATGATATCCCTAGTTCCACATCCCATTGGTTTTAGAATATTAAATTTGTATCATAGTAAATCAGAATTCTTATTTTAAACAATGTAAATCATTCAATCTCTGAATCCCAGACGTGTGTATCTGTCTATACAATATCTCCACTGGGTTATCTAAATATATATTTTGAATTTAATATGTTCAAAATCCATCTCCTAATCTTATGTCCCAAACCTGTTCCACTCTTAGTCATCCCCATCTTATTTGCTACACGCTCCATTGTTCTAATTGCCCAGGCCAAAAAAAACACTCTAGTCAGCCACAACAACTTTCTTTGTTCCCTGGTATCATATTCCTGTTCTCAGAGGTGTTGGATTCCCTTGATTTAGACATTTTTTTTTTTTTCTGAATTTGTTCTTCAGTCTTCTTGTGAAGTCTGTGAGGTACAATTCTATATTGAGGAGCATGGTGGCTCCATAGGATAAGCACTAGATTGCATAATACTGTGAGTCAAACCAACTGATGGCACTTAACAACAATTCTATCTCAGATGAAGTTAACTAGAGATGGTTTCAATGTTTTCCACTTAAGATCTCTGACAAGGTTATCTTCAGATTCAGTTGCAGTTTTCATCTAAGGAGAGAATATGGGAGGTAAATGGGAGCTCTCTAATCCTCATGCAGTCAGGAGGAAGGATATGTGTGAAAATACTGCTTCCGTTGTTTAAAAATATATATAACAGCTTTATTAAGAGATAATTTACATATCATAATATCTATCATTTTAAAGTATACAGGTCGGTGGTTTTTTTTGTTTTTTGACATTTTTATTGTGAATTGAGTGAAAGTTTACAGGGCAGATAATCAGTTTTACATTCAACAAATCATACAACTTGTTTCATTATAATGATTATAATGCCCTCCATGTACCATCAGTTTATAGTATTTCTCATTATTCACTTTAGCTCTTTACAAAAAAAAAAAAAAAAAAAAAAAAAAACCACTTAGGCATATATAATAATTTACACCACCAAAGGGAACATTCTGCAAGTCAGCTTCCTGTCCACTAGCTCTTTAGTCCCTCTCTTCCCATGAATCTAGAATCCTCAGCTGCTCGCTCTTTTCATGTCCCCATCTCTGCCTCCATCTCTGGTGTTGCTCCTTCTCTGGATAAGGTCCCGCATTCTGCTTGTGCTCTTCTCGCTTGATGGTCCTAGGGTACTCTGTTTCTGGACTGTAAGATTAACCACTCTCCTGTTTTTGTTATAAAACTTCTACCTTTACAATTGTGACAGTTCCAATTAGTCATGATAAGAATTACTCACTATTGAATCATAAGAATCTTATTCACATCTCTTTTCACCAGACCCATTTAGACAAGATGAAAACTATTCAGTGGGAACTCTCTTCCCACACAAACTCTTAAACTAAACTCCATCATGAAACCTTGTAAGCCAGTCACTTCGTGCCTTTATATCCCTCCTTCCCCTGTTTTAGGTAGCCGGTGTCTAAGTTGCCTATCCCTATCTGCCCTGTGTACAGAGAGGAGAGCATTGATACTTGATGTGCAGACTCCTTCCCTCTCTATTATTATTTAGAGTTACTACCTCCATGAGTATAGGTCAGGTTCATCAAATTGTAGAAATTTACCCTTGTTTATCTTACCCAAAAAAATTATTATTATTATTTTAAATCTTCCTCTAGTCGAGTTCTGATTATCAAGCCATTGAGGCTAGGTCAAATGGGTACTGTCTGCAAGTTTGGGTGTTCTTGTGCATCTCCCCTCACTTCACATCAGCTGAATGCTTCACTCTCAGCTCTAGCCCTCTGTGGCTATGTCCTTGTCCATGGGCTCAGGTGTCCCCAGGTCTCACCACAGTTTGAACCAACCAGCCCTTCCTTCCTCCTCTCTCTCTCATCTCCAGGTCAACGGGAGTCAATGGACTATGGTTGAACTCAGCCCATTTCTTCATTTGTTGACTTTCCTCCTCTTCCACTCACCAGTAGACCAATGTGGTTGCCAGCAAACTTACATGCCTGCTCATTTGTTCCCTTTGAGTTTTAGTCTTAGAGGGGTGTTTGTCCAGAAGGATCTTGATTGCTTGCCTTGATGTCTTCCTGGCGAACAGCTTACTTATTCTTGTGGTAGCCAGTCATGCTGACATTTTTGTTTTGAGTTTTTCCTGATGGTCTTTCTTTGAAGATGTATCTTTTGTTGCTCTAGCTGTTCCAGGCTGGACTCCTTGTCCTTGCTAGTGGGAATGTCCCACCTCAGAAGGTTCTGGATGGGATTCAGGATTCCACCTAAGGTACTACACTCTGCAAAGACTCTGCAAAAGGCCTATTTCACTGGACAAATTCTAGCACTCCTTTTAGGTATTCCAATCAGTTATATGCTAAAGACGGGCTTACAAGTTTTCTGTAATCATGTTTCCCAATATTCCTTTCTATCCCACCAAAGTGTCTATTTTACAGTAGTAGACAAGGGAAACCAATATTGATAAGACAGTCAAGCATTTTAGTATTATTTCCTCTCTTCAAACTATGCCTAGATCCCTATATCACAGAGAGCTGTTGTTTCAAGGTTGAGCATGCATTACTATTTACCTCTGTCCCACTTAGACCATGCAAACCTGTCTCAGTGTTCACCTATCTATCTTGTTCTTCCACCTCCTCCCCCTTCTTGTATTGCCCTCCCCAACACCCAAACTAAAAAACCCATCCCTACCCCACCGTTGTGGTTACCTTATATTCCATTAACTTTCCCCTCCATTTAAGGCAGTCTATTTTACCCTGTAATCTACTGATCTTCTCACCACCTGGATCTCTGTTCCTCTGTGTTTACCTTCTTTTACACTATAATTGTTTTGATCATAGACTGATCTCCCAGATTCTCTGTTCTTATAATTTTATTCTGTTCTCGACTCCCATTTGTCAATTGAGTTCAGGGTGATGCTGCCACGTATGTCAATCTCTGGTTGTTGTCTGTTCTTGTTGGTTCTCAGTCCACAGAACTTCTTTTAAGATGATTTTCATAGCAGGGTTGGCTTTGGCAAAATCCCTTAGCTTCTGTTTGTCCTGGAATGTTTTGATTACACCATCATATTTGATTGACAGCTTTGCTGGGTAGAGGATTCTTGGTTGGCAGGGGTTTTTTCTTTCAGAGTTTTATATCTGTCTCCCCCCCCCCTTTTTTTTAAATGCTTTATTGTGAATTATGTGATAGTTTACATGGGAGAACATTAGCTTCACATTGATTCCATCATATATAGTTTCCTTGCCATGGTTACCATCCCCTCCATGCATCATCCACCAATCAAAGAATATACCCCACAAGCCTGCCCCCTGGTCATCAGCACACAGCCCCTCTCCCTCTGCAGGTCCAAAGTCCCCAGCCACTCCATCTTTCCACGTCATCATCTCTGCCTCCATCCCTGACATCACTGCTTCTCTGGGTAAGGTTCCATTCTCCGCTCTTCTCCCTTGATGGTCCCAGGGACCTCTGCTCCTAGACTACAAAGTTAATCACTCCCCTCCTTTTGCCACAAAATGTCTACCTTTACATTTTCAGCCCTTACAATCAGTCCTGATACCAATTATTCCCTATTGTATCACGAGACATATCTACATCTCCTTTCATCAGCCCGACTAGACAGAATGTATACTACTTAGTGGAGAGTCTATCTTCCTCCATGCCTTCTGGATCTAGGTTCCCTCTTGAAAGCTTGTAAGCCAATCACTTCTTGCCTCTGTGGCCTCCCCATTCTGGGTAGCCAATGTCCAAGTTGCCCATCACTGTCCTCTCTGTGTATGGAGGGGGTGGGACTGATCCTCACTGTGAAGATTTGTTTCCTCTTTTAAGCTACTGTATCCATAGGTGTAGGTCAAGTTCATCAAATTGTATCAGATTATTCTTTTTTTCCTCTTCTTTTTTTCTTCTAGTTGAGCTCTGATCATCCAGTCATGGAAGCCAGGTCAAGTGGGTATTATCTGCAAGTGTGGGTGTACTTATGCATGTGCCCTCTCTTCTTATCAGCTGGATGCTTCACTCTCCACTCTAGTCCTTTGTGGCTATGTCACTGACTCTGGTTCCAAGAGTCCCCTGGACTTGCCACACTGCTGGCCTACCAGGTCTCCAGCTGTGTTCACAGGAGTCTATTGAACATTGTAAGGCTTAACTCGCAACTTCATTGCTGCTTTTCCCTCACTTCCCCTTATCAGTGACAAATGTGGTCACCAATCAGAGTGTGTATTCCTGTTTAGTCTTAGTCTTAAAAGGAGGTTTTCCCTGAAGGGACCCGACCGCTTACCTTCATGTCTTCAGGGTGAACCACTTGTTTGTTCCTATAGTAATGTTGGTCTGCCTATATTGTTTTGTATTTTTCCTGTCAGTCTTTCTCCCAAGAAATATCTTCTGTTCTTTTGTCTGCTCCAGGCTGGTGTGCTTGTCCTTTCAAGTGGAAATTTCCCACCTTAGAAGATTCTGAATGGGGTTCAGGATTCCACCTATGGTCTTTTGTAATACAGAGGCTCCTCAGGAAGCCTCCTTCACTGGGCATGTTTTGGCCCCATTTTAGGTATTCCAATCAGTTATAGGCAGAAGACGGACTTACAAGCTTGATTATTATATGTCTTGGTGACTTTCTTTTGGGGTCTGTCCTTCCTGGGGTATGTTTGGCTTCTTGAATTCTTCTCATCTTTCAAGATGTTAGGGAAATTTTCTTCCAGAAGCTCTTCCACTATCTCCTCTGTGGACTTCTCTGATTCTTCCTGTTCTGGAATGCCAATAATTCTGAAGCTGTTCCTCTTCATGTTATCCAGCATGAATCATAGACTCTCTTCAGATTTTTCTTATCCTTTTTTTTTTTTGCTTGCTTGTCTATCTTAGCAGTATTGAGAGATTTGTCTTCCACCTCGCTAGTTCTGGCTTCATCTCTTCTATTCTGCTCCTTTCCCTGTTCAGTGTATTATCCATTTCGAATATCTTATTATTAATCATCTGGACCTCTTTTTTCAGGTTTTTAATTGCTTCCAATGCTGTATCAATCTTATTTGATTTATCTTGTAGTACTTTCCTGACTTCTTCTTTGTTTTCCTCCACCTCTTTTCTGCTTTTTTCTTGCTATACAGGCCTAAGTAAGAGTTTTGCACAAGGAGCTAGGTAGTGCAGCGGCCATGAATGGGGTCACGAACCACAAAGTCAGCAGCTCAAAACCACCAGCTGTACCACAGGAGAAAGATGAGGCGCTGTGCTCCCACAAAGACCCATAGCCTTGGAAACCCCACACAGGGACACCAGGAGTTAGAACCAACTCCACAGCACACAGCCACCAAGGGTCCCACACAGGTCAATTTTAGGGTTGTGTCCCTGTGGTTGATGTCATAAGTATCAGCCAAACTCCTTCTCTCTGTACCATGGGCAAACTGTGGGGTCAGTGCTGGACCTCCTTTTTTTTGGGGGGGGGGGGTGCATCCACTCACCTAAAGTTGTCTGGGCTGGGTAAAGAAGGCATGACAGGAAAGAGGAGGGAAAAATGTGTAGCGTTTCCAGTGCCTCTTTTTGCAAATGTCCCTGCACTGCTTTTAGCGCCAGTTCCCTGAGCCGGTCTGGCTGTAGCCCCACCCAATAGACTGTACTAGGGTGGGGTGGCTGTAGAGGGAGTCCGTCTCCAGATTCCTAACTCACAGTATTTTCCTTAATATCATGATTTTTTCACTTGCGAGTGTGGCAAACTGACATCCTGGACCTTATGGTAGATCTGGAGCGCTGGAGTTGTTCTGTGAGTGCTTCCTCCATGAGTTCCCAGTCCCTCCACCACAGAGCCTTCCCTACCTGGCTTTCTCTATTGCCACCCAAACCAGAAGTCCTCCCCATTGCTTTCTTGCCTGCATGGTTTCCACTGAGAGATCCGAGCCTAATCTGATTTGCTTGCCTTTATATGTTACACTTCTCTTTTCCCTAGGTGCTTTCAGGATTCTGTCCTTATCTTTTATTTTGGAGAGCTTGATTACAATATGTCTTGGTGATTTCTTTTAGAGTCTTTCCTTCCTGGGGATCACTGAGCTTCTTGAATGCTTATCATTTTGCTTTTCAGGATGTTAGAGAAATTTTCTTCCAGAAGCTCTTCAACTATCTCATCTGTGGACTTGTGTGACTCTTCCTGTTCCAGAATGCCAATAATTCTTAAGTTATTCATCTTCATGTTGTCCAACATGAATCTTAGGCCTTCTTCAGACTTTTTAATCCTGTTTTCTGCTTGCCCTTCTATCTTAGTAGTCTTGAGAGATTTATCTTCTAGCTCATTAGTTCTGGCTTCTAACTCTTCAATTCTACTCCTTTGCCCTTTCAGTGTACTGTCCATTTCTGATATTCTATTATTAATTATTTGGACCTCTTTCTGTAGGTTTTGAATTGTTTCCAATGCTGTATCTATCTTATTTGATTGTTCCTGTAGCGCTTTCCTGATTTCTTCCTTATTTTTCTCAACTCCATTGGATAGTGTTTTGATACATTTTATAATCATTTTTCTGAATTCCTTCTCAGGCATTTCCAAAGCCTTCCCATCTTCCAGTGTTTAGTGTAGGTCTACTTCCAGCTCATTTGCCTCAGTTGCTTTATCTCATTTCTGGACGTGTGCTGATATGGTCATCTGTTTCTGTTTGGGTGCATATTTCAGGAGTTAGCTTGGCCTTAATACTTAGATGGGTGTGTATTTTGGTATTTTTTTATGCTTTCTGATTGCCTCCATGTAGATGTGATCAAGGAGGTGGGCTTCCCTTTTCACTCTTCTTGCTGAGAAATTTCAAGATGCCATTGTTGGTTGTTATGACGTAACTCAGGATTTAATTTTCAGCCTATTTCCTTTTTAGTCTGCCTGTCCTGCTCCCCAACCCCCATTCAGACCTTTTTTTCTAGTGATAAACAGTCCAGAGCCAGCTGTGGACATTCTGCGCTGGCATTTGGCTTTAAATGGAAGCTGTCTCTTTAAATTTCAAGGAGATCTGTGCACATGCCTAGTAGAACCCTCTGAGGGTGGGGTTAGGGTGGGGGTGGGGTGTCCACTCACTCAGGCACCCCCACTAGTCACCTTAATGGAGGTGCACAGACAGAGAGACCAATGAACAGATACACACACACACAAAAAGAATGTCAACACCTTTATGTTCACAGTTCTGTCTGGTGACGGTGGCTGCCCTGATCCTTCCCTCGCTTGGTCACCCCCAAGATGGTGGCTCTGAGAGAAGCTGAGCATCTTGGATTAGAAAGTACTGGATTTCTTGATTCTGCATTAATTCCTCTAGCTGTAAGCCTTCCAACCTTCTAAATATTCCTTTATATGTGGTCGAGTTCTGGCACCATCCCCTGAGCCAGCTTGGTCCGGTAATCTGTGTTGTTGCTGACGGAGCTCCTCACTGCACTTCCACCCAATCCGCCATCTTGTTTGTTCTCCAGGTCGGTGTTTTTTAGTATATTCACAGAGTAGCAAAACCCTTACTCCGACAGAGTTTTGGTTTTTGTCTCTCTCCTTTTTTAAAAAAGTTTTATTTTTTCCAGATCTATGGGACTTTGCAAATTCAAACTAAAGCTGAAGAAAATGAAAACAGGTCCACAAAAGCCAATATATGAGCTTGAATATATCTCACCTGAATTTAAAGATCATCAGAAGAACAGATTTGATACATTAAACACTAAAGACCAAAGACCAGAAGAATTGTGGGATGACATCAAGAACATCATACAGGAAGAAAGCAAAAAGTCATTAAGAAAGAAGGAAAAGATCAAAATGTATGTCAGAAGAGACACTGAAACTTGCTCTCCAGCATAGAGATGCTAAAGCAAATGGAAGAAATGAGGAGGTACAAGAACTGAACAGAACATTTCAAAGATCAGCTAGAGAAGACAAAGTCATATATTACAACAAAATGTGCAAAGATCAGAAGTCAGAAAACCAAAAAGGAAGAACACGCTCTGCATTTCTCAAGCTGGGGGAACTGAACAGAAACTTCAAGCCTCAACTTTCGTTATTGAAGGATTCTCTGGTCACATTATTGAATGATGCAGAAAGCATCAAAAGAAGATGGAAGGAATATACAGAGTCACTGTACCAAAAGGAAATGGTTGATGTTCAACCGTTTCAAGAGGTAGCATATCATCAAGAGCCAATGATACTAAAGGAAGAAGTCCAAGGTGCACTGAAGAAATTGGCAAAGAACAAGGCACCAGGAATTGATGGAATAAAAATTGAAATCTTTCAACAAAGTAAGGCAGCACTGGAGGCACTGATTCATCTCTGCCAAGAAATTTGGAAGACTGATTGGAAGACTGACTAGAAGAGACCCGTATTTGTGCACATTCCAAAGAGAGGTGACCCAACGGAATGCGGAAATCATTTGACGGTATCTTTGATATGCCATGCGAGTAAAGTTTTACTAAAGGTAATACAGAAATGGCTGCAAGCATACATTGACAGAGAACTTCCAGAGGTTCAAGCAGGATTCAGAAGAGCCGTGGAACAAGGAATATCATTGCTGATGTCCGATGGATTGTGGCTGAAAACAGAGTATACCAGAAAGATGTTTACCTGTGCTTTATTGACTACACAAAAGCTTTTGATCGTGTGGATCATGACAAGCTATGGAAAACATTGTGAAGTATGAGTATTCCTAAACACTTAATTGTGCTCATGAGGAATCTGTACATGTACCAAGAGGCAGTTGTTCAAACAGAACATGGTAACACTGAATGGTTTAAAATTAAGAAAGGTGTTCGACAGGGTTGTATTCTTTCATCATACTTATTCAACTTGTATGCTGAGTAAATAATCAGAGAAGCTGGGTTATATGAAGAAAAAGTGGCACCAGGATTGGAGGAAGATTCATTAACAACCTGCGATATGCAGATGATACAACCTTGCTTGCTGAAAGTGAAGAGGACTTAAAGTATTTACTGATGAAGATCAAAGCACACAGCCTGTGGTATGGATTGCATCTCAATGTCAAGAAAACAAAAATCCTCACCACTGGACCAACAAATAACATTCTTATCAATGGAGGAAAGATTAAAGTTGTCAAGGACTTCATTCTTCTTGGACCAACCATCAACACTCATGGAAGCAGCTGTTAAGAAATCAGAGAACGTATTGCATTAGGCAAATCTGCTCCACAAGACCTTTTTAAAGTGTTGAAGAGCAAAAATGTCAGCTTGTGGACTAAGGTGCGCCTGACCCAAGCCATGATATTTTCAATAACCTCACATGCATGCAAAAGCTGGACAGTGAATAAGGATGACCATAGAAGAATTGATGCTTTTGAGTTATGGTGTTGGAGGAGAATATTGAAAGTGCCATGGGCTGCCAAATGAACCAACAGATCTGTGTTAGAAAATGTGCAGCCAGAGTGCTCCTTGGAGGCCAGGATGGCCAAACTTGTCTATCATATTTTGGACATTTTGTCAGAAGGTATCAGTCACTAGAGAAGGATATCATGTTTGGTACAGTGGAGGGTCAGAAAAAAGAGGAAGACTCCCAGCGAGATGGATTGCCAAAGTGACAGCATCAATGGATGCAAGCATGGCGACAATTGTGAGGTTGGCTCAGGACCGGGCAGTGTTTCGTTCTGTTGTGCATAGCATCACTATGAATCGGTACCGACTCGATGGCACCTAACAACAACAACAGGACTTTGAGAGTACATATGTGGCATCTGAGGATCCACTCATGCCATGGTTTTTATAGAGCAATACTAAGGATGTTCTTTTTAAAATAGCGTCTGATCTGACATATATAGACGTCTACATACTAAGTGTTGCTTCTTGTTGTTGTTAAGTGCCGTCGAGTTGTTTCCGACCCATAGCGACCCTGTATAGGATTTCCTTGGAGAGGCTGGTGAGCTTGAACCTCCGATCTTGCGGTTCGAACCGAACTTTGCAGTCCAGCACATTAACCCACAGTTGCTTAAGGCTAATGTGAATCGATGAACAAGTCAATGTTGTTGCTGTTTTTATGCAGTGGAGTGGCTTCTGAATCCTAGCTACTCTGTATAGGGTTTCTGAGGACCGACTGGTGGGTTTAATTCAGCATAGCGCTCAGCCTCAACTCGGGCCTCGGCACTGAGTCTCACTGATTGGCTGGTGTCAAGTGACGCCATCACATAGCGACTCAACAGTGGCGGCCGAGCGGGTAATGTGGTTAAGAGGTGGTTTGTTCACTTTGCTTGTGCAGTGGCCCTTTGCGTTTCCACCTCTCAGGTTTACCAGGGCTTGGGGGAGTTGGAAGGCCCTAATGGCGGAGTCATTATTGGTCGGGGCCGAAGTAACGGGAGGGCTGAAGGCTCCAGCTCAACAGAACGGAGACGCAGGAAGCCTGAAGCCAGCTGGACCTGGGGTAGAAACGGCCCCAGAGAGTGGGGAGCAAACCCTGGCTGCAGGCTCGGGCCAAGGCAAGCGGAAGAAGCGGCGAGGCGCTACTGGGGAGCGTATCGTGCCACCCCCGAAGAAACGGCGGGCCGGGGTGAGCTTCAGTGACGAGCACTTTGCTGAGACCAACTATTACTTCGAGGGTGGGCTGCGCAAGGTGCGGCCCTATTACTTCGATTTCCAGACCTACTGCAAAGGTCGCTGGGTGGGCCACAGCTTGTTGCACATCTTCAACACCGAGTTCCGAGCCCAGCCATTTACCTACTATGAGGCCGCGGTCCGAGCGGGACGCCTGCACCTCAACGATGAGAGGGTCCAGGACCTCAACATCATACTCAAGGTGGAGTCCTAATCCGAGTTGGCCGGGAGTAGCAGAGAAACTGGGGTAGAGGAGTATTGTTGTTTTGTTTGTTTTTTCAGAGTTAATAAGGCATAGTTACTGGATTAAAGTGCCCTGGTGGTTTTGTGGGTTAGGCTAACTGCAGTTCAAATTCACCAACTGTTCCGAGAGAGAAAGAAGAGGCTCTCTACTTCCTTAAAAGATTTATTATAGTCTTGGAAACACTATGTAGGGTCCCTATGAGTCGGAATCGATTAATGGCATTGGTTTTGGGGCTTTTAGGTTGTTGTTGTTGTTGTTAAGTACCTTGGAGTCGGTTCCGACTCATAGCGACCCTGTATAGGGTTTCTGAGGCTGCAAATCTTCACCAGAGCAGAAAGCCTCATATTTCTCCCGGGGAGCAGCTGCTAGTTTCGAACTAACGACCTGAGGTTAGCAGCCCGATTCGTACCAGAGGCTTTTAGGTAGTGGGTTAAAAACGTGGGAATTGTAAAGTGGCCACACTTTCACATGGAGCACCGATTTAGCAATACTGGTATCGTAGTGAGTTACGCTTTGGGCTGCTAACTGTAAGGCCAGCAGTTTGAAACCACCAGCTGCTGAGCGGGAGAAAGATGAAGCTTCCACCTCTCTAAAGATTTACAGCCTCAGAAACACTATACAACCACCCACCACCAGTGAGCTTCTCAGAACAGTTCCAACCCACCAGCCGCTTCAAACCCGCACCTGGGAAATCCCATACAAGGTGGCTATGAGTTGGAATCGGCTGATGGTACTTAACAAGACAGCCTTTTGATGCTTCAAAACTCAGCACATTTGCCCCTCTGTCTAGGTGGGCTGCTTTATTTCCAAAGTAGAGCAATTCTTTTTCTCTGTTGGAATTCCTGAAGTTCCTTTTATGCACTGTCTTGTGGCACCAGCACTTACCACTTTCTATTTTGTACGTAGATCCCTGTACAAATGGTAACGATGTTGTTAACTGCCAGAGACTCTGTATAGGGTTTACAAGGAAGAGCAGTTGGTAGGTTTGAACCACCACCTTTCACTTAGCTGTTCACTGCTTATCCAACAGCACCACATCAGGACTCCAGTAGTAATAGTGTTGTTGTTGTTAAGTGCTGTCGAGAATAGTAGCCATCATTGATGTTTCCTTATAGGAGTCCTGGTGTGGCACTGTGGGCTAATGCGTCAGACTGCAAAGTTATGTGAACTACAAGGTCAGTGGTTCTAGCTCACCAGCTGCTCCTTAGAAACCCTATACAGGGTCACTATGGGTCGGAATTGATTTGACGGCACTTAATAACAACAACATAGTGTGCTGAAGTCCTGGTAGTGTAGTGGGTTATGCCTTGGGCTGCAAACTATAGGGTCGGCAGTTCGAGTCCAGCAGGTGTTCTACTGGAGAAAGATGAGAGCTTCTGCTCCTTTAAAGATTTACAGCCTTGGTAACCCTATACAGGATCACTATGAGTCAGAATCAATTCCATAGCATACTGCCACTACCACCACCATGGGCTGGGCAAACAATTCAGCGTCTTAACTCATTTCATTCTAGTGATAACCTTGTGGGGTAGATTTTGCCACCTCCAAAGCTTGTGTTTTTATAACTGTTCACTTAAACAATATGGTATGTCATAGAATTGTGAGATGTCAAGAATGAAAACTGGAATTTTCAAGTCCAGTGTTTTGTCCCTTCAACCTCCCCCTACCTTTTCTTTCTTCCCTTTTTTTTTTTTATTTTTTTTTTTAATTTCACAGCTAAGAGATAACAGATACTGTTTGTTGTAACCAACACTGGGTCACCGTGGAGATGAGGAAAAACAAGATTTCAGAATTTGAGGAATGGGTGGTTTGAATTCCCTCTCCCACCCAGTTGTGAAAACCCAGGTCTAATCTAACCCTCACAGTTTTCAGATATGGAAATGGAGGCCTAGGAGACTTGTCTAAGCATTGAGTGAGCTTGTGACAAATCCAGTTGTGGAGCCCAGATCTGTGGGCTTACTGCTCAATGTTTTTTGTTCAAGGTCATAATCAATGGAGATTTTTTTTCCCTCTGTTTTTAAGAAAATTTGACTTTTAGAACATTTTTATCTTAAGGAAGCTAAAAATAAGTACACCCAAAAAACATCCATACTCTCACCACCCACAGATAATCACCATTAACATTTTTGTGTATATTCTAGAGCTTTTTTAGTGCCTATTATCTGCCTATGTGTCTAAAGTAAAATCACATCTTAAAGCAGAAAAAGGATTAAGGATATACTGTGAACGTTCTTCCATGTCTGTAAGTGTACTTCAGTGCCATCATTTAGCTACATGGTGGTCCATACACCTCTTGGTGTATGCTTTGCCATTTGAGTCAAGAACAGGGGAAGTAGGGTAGTGATGTTGACTGACTCCAGGTTGCTGACTCCAGGTTGCTGTCTCCAGGACTGATTTGTTGCTTATATCTTTGGCAGGACAATGACTTCTTGCGGAACACAGTGCACAGGCATGAACCACCAGTCACAGCAGAGCCTATCCGCCTACTAGCAGAGAATGAAGATGTGGTAGTTGTGGATAAGCCTTCCTCCATTCCTGTCCACCCCTGTGGCCGCTTTCGACATAATACGGTCATCTTCATCCTTGGCAAAGAGCACCAACTCAAAGAACTACACCCATTGCATCGACTTGACCGCCTTACCTCAGGGGTGCTTATGTTTGCTAAGACAGCTGCTGTTTCTGAAAGAATCCATGAGCAGGTCCGGGACCGGCAGGTGAGCCACGTCCTGGGCTCCTTCCTGAGTGCTCTGTATTAGAAGGGCATCACTGACTTCTAGGTCTGAAATGGGTCTGTGTAATAATCTGGCCGAACTTCCTACCTCCAGAAGTTCCATATCTAATGTTTCAAAAGATCTTTAGAAATGGTATATACACACAGCCTCTCTTGGTAGTTTGCAAAAAGTAAAAGTTCTAAAATTCTGACAGAATGAGCAGGGTTTTAAGATTATGGGGAGAGCCTACTTAGTGAAAAAATTCTGGGTGAAGTTGAAAGGGTTTAATAGTAGTGGTTGGGATCTGGATCATAATTCTAAATCTGGATCGCAATACATTTACTGTATATCAGGCTTGGTGCCAAGCACATTAAAGCCTTATTTACTGAATCCTTTCTATAGTTCTATGAGGAAAGTGCTTAAGTTAAAGAGGTTAAGTAGTATACCCAGAATCATTCAATGGGCAAATAATATAGCATTGGGGTTTGAATTTCTTTTTTCTGATCTGATGTATTACTCATAAGTCCACAGAGGGCCTGGGTTCCTAAAATTTAGGCTTTGTACTGACTCTCCCTATTCCTTCTTGTGCAGCTAGAGAAGGAGTATGTGTGCCGGGTGGCAGGGGAATTCCCTGCTGAGGAAGTGACCTGCAAGGAACCCATCCTGGTGGTATCTTACAAGGTGGGGGTGTGCCGTGTAGATCCCCAGGGCAAACCCTGTGAGACTGTGTTTCAGAGGCTGAACTACAATGGCCATTCCAGTGTGGTGCGGTGTCGGCCACTCACAGGGCGCACGCACCAGATCCGAGTCCACCTCCAGTTTCTGGGCCACCCCATCCTCAATGACCCTATCTACAACTCGCTTGCATGGGGTTCCTCTCGTGGCCGCGGCGGCCACATTCCCAAGACAGACGAGGAACTGCTACGAGACCTGGTAGCAGAACACCAGGCCAAACAGAGCTTGGAAGTGCTAGAGCTCTGTGAGGGCAACCTGCCCTCGGCACTCACAGAGTCCATGGCCCCTGCCTTAGAACGGGACAAGGACAGCCTGGAAGAATTAACTACAGCTGCTCAGAAAAGGAATAGTGGACTTGAGGCGGCCCCTCAGGATCTGGACACATTGACCTTGGCACCAGGGAATGCAGCTGAAGTTGGTGTTGTGAATCAGGAGACAGACCCTCTCTGTGCAGAGTGCCGATTGGTGCGGCAGGACCCCTTACCTCAAGACCTTGTGATGTTCCTGCATGCCCTGCGCTATAAAGGGCCAGACTTTGAATACACTTCACCTATGCCCACCTGGGCACAGGATGACTGGCAAGAAGACTGAGAGCTATGACCAATGAGGAATTGCTTTTTTGGGTTGGGGTCGACTCTATAAGCTGGTACTCAGGGTCTCTGCCAGAGGGAGGTTGGGTCCTAAAGGAACTTGCTCATATTACCTCCTCCCTCCTAGCTAGAGTTTAGGGACTTTTAGGTATGTAATATATATACCTTCTTTTTTAACACCTTATGTGTGTTTTTGTTTTTATTGGGGTTAAATTAACTTAGCAGAAAATCATTTAAAGTGTACAATTCAGTGGCATTTAGTACATTTACAATGTTGTGCAACCACTACCTTTATCTAGTTCCAAAGCATTTCCATCACCCTAAAAGGAATTCCATGTTCATCAAGCTTTTACTCTGCATTTCCCTTCCCCCTTCACTAGGCAACCGCTAATCTTCTTTTTATTTGAATAGATTTGCCTATTCTGGACATCAAACAAAATCGTGCCACATGTGGCCTTTTATGCTTGGCTTCTTAAATTTAGCATAATGTTTTTGAGGTTCATCCATGTTATAACATGTATCAATACTTCACTATGATGGAATCATTAATAATACTCTATGTGTATACAGAATAATATTCCATTGTGGTGATAGTGTTAAGTGTGTGTAAAGTTTCTGAGGAGTAACTGGTGGGTTTGAACTGCTGACCTTGTGGCTAGACTTCTACTGCTTTTCCTACAGTGACACACCAAAGCTCCATATTCCACTGTATGTTGTTAAGTGCCATTGAATTGGCACTGACTCATGCCCTATGCACAACACAACGAAACACTGCCTGGCCCTGCACTATCTTCACAATCATTGCTGTTTGATCCCATTGCTGCTGCCACTGTGCCAACCCAGTTTGTTGAGGGTCTTCCTCTTTTTGTCTGACCTTCCACTTAACCAAGCATGATATCCTCCAGGGACTGGTCCCTTCTGGTAATATGGCTGAAGTATGAAAGACGAAATCTGACCATCCAAGGAGCATTCTGGCTGTAGTTCTTCCAACACAGATTTGTTCTTCTAGCAGTCCATGGTACTTTAAATACTTTTCCTCTAACACCATAACTCAAATGTGTCACTTCTACAGTTTTCCTGTTTCACTGTCCAATTTTCACATGCATATGAGGTTATTGGAAATACCATGGCTTGGGTCAGGTGCACCTTAGTCTTCAAACGGACCTCTTTGCTCTTAAGCACTTTAAAGAGGTCTTGTGTAGCAGATTTGCCTAGTGTAATATGTCATTTGATTTCAAGTCCTTTCACCATTTTTTGTTAAATTGTGTGGATATACTCATTTTGTTATCCATTCCTCAGTTGATAGACCGTGAGATCACCTTCTGGCTATTAAGAACAATGCTGCTATGAACATTTGTACACGAGTTTTAATTATTTTGGGTATATACCGAAGAGTAGAATTTGTCATACGGTAATTAATTCTATTGAACTTTCTGAGGATGTGCCTACTCAGAATAAGTGTTTGTTCACAGTAGAAGCCCCATTTTACATCCTATGGCACTGTGGGTTAGGCGGTCTCTAACCACAATATTAGCTATTTAAGCCCTCCAGCCACTCAATGGGGAAAAGATGAGGCTGTCTGTTCCCTGAAAGATTTATAGTCTTGGAAAACTATATGCCAGAGCTGACTCCATGGCAGTGGGTTTTGGTTTTTTGGTTAGCAGTAACATACAAGGGTTTCAATTTTTACACACTTGTTATTTTCCATATTCATTATAATCATCTTAGGGCAGTGAGGGAGCCCTGGTGGTACAGCTGTTAACCAAAAGATCAGTGGTTCAAACCCACCAGCCTTTCCACAGCAGGAAAGAATGGGTAATCTGTAAAAATTATAGCATAAGAAACTATGGGTCAGTTCTACACTGTTCATTAGAGTTGCTTTGTGTCAGAATCTACTAGATGGTACACAATAGTGTGAGTGAAGTGGTAGCTCACTGTGATTTTAATTTTTAATTGTCTTAATTATCTAATAGTATCCTTTCATGCGGAGCTCTGGTAATAAAGTGGTTACCGATTGAGCTACTAACCTCAAAGTTAGCAGTTCAAAACCACCAGCTGTTCCACTGGAGAAAGATGAGGCTTTCTGCTCCTGTAAAGACTTACAGCCTCAGAAACCCCTGTACAGGATCGCTATGAGTCAGAACCGACTCCTCAGCACATAACAACCACCATCACCACCATCCTTTCATGTGCTTATTGGCCATTTATAAATCCGGGAAAATGCCTATTCAAGCCCTTTAACTATTTTTTAATTGGGTTGTTTGTCTTTATATTTTCTCCTATTTGGATTGTCTTCACTTCATTGATAGTGATTAATAGTCCTTTGATCCCCAAAAGTTTTTGAATTTTTAAAGGAGTTTATTTTTTTATTTTGTTGCTTGTATTTTTGGTGTCATATCTAAGAACTCATTGCCAAATCCACAGTCATGAAGATTTCTTTATCCCTATGTATTCTAAGTTGTAGTTTCCCATTTAGGTCTTTGATCTATTTTAAGTTAATTTTTTTAATGAAAAAAGGCAAATATTTCATAGAAAATCCCCCACTGCTATTGGGTTGATTCCAGCTCATAATGGCCCTGTATAGGGATTCCATGGCTGTAAATCTTCACTTCCCAGAGCGGCTCGTGGTTAGCAGCCCAGTGTTTGTCCTACCATGCCAGCAGGGATGCCTTTAAAACCTGAACACTTTATTTTAGGAGTGCTGTATACATTTGTCATGAGTATATTATATTTTCATTTGTCTTGTGTTTTTCTTGTAACTACCTTTATTTATTTTTTTATTGTAAATTGAGTGAAGGGAAACAGACCAGATCATCAGCCTTACTTTCAACCAATCATACATTTCGTTGCATCGCCATGATACACTCCCTTTCCTGTAACAACAGTTATCCTGCTTCCACCCTGTGGCTTCCCTTTCACATCTTATTTTTCACAAATGAACAAAGCAAAAATATTTGGTACACATACATAAAACAAAAAATATGTATCCATTTAAATGTCCTAAGGGCACATTTTGCAAGCCAGCCTCCTGCCCGTAGGCACAGAGCCTTTCTCAGTCCATGGGCCTAGAGTTCTCAGCTGCTCTCTCTCTCTGCATTTGCCTTTGCCACCATCTCTGCTGTCACCACTTCTCAGAGTAGGACCTCACGTTCCATTCATGCTCTTCCTTGACGGTCCAGGGTCATCTGTTTCTGAAATTAAAGATTAACTATTGAGTTTATGTATATATTGCAAAATAGAGGTCAAGTTTCATTCTTTTGCATATGGATATGTACTTATCCCAGGACCACTTATTGAAGAGACTACTTTCCCCATTGGATAGTTTTAGTACCCTTATTGAAAAATCATTCCAAAAGAGATGTATGTTGAGAGCACTATGGCTCTGTAGGATAAGTTAGCAGTTCCAAGCCCACCAGTTTCTCCATGGAAGAAAGAGGAGGCTTTTCTGCTCATGCAAAGATGTATAGCCTCCAAACCCTAAATAGGTATGCTATGAGTTTGAACCAATTTAATGACACTTAACAACAACATGAATGTTTGTTTCTTGACTTTCAATTCTGTTCCATTGATCTGAATGTGTTTATTTTTAGACTAGTCCCATACTTGGAGGCCAAGATAGACAAACTTAGTCTCTCATATTGTCAGGAGGGACCAGTCACTGGAGAAGAATATCATGTTTGGTAAGGTGGAGGGTCAGAGGAAAACCCCAACAAGATGGATTGGCCAAGTGGCAGCATCGATGGACTCAAGCATGGCAACAGTAGTGAGGTTGGCCCAGGATCGGACTCGATGGCACCTAACAACAACAACAACCATACTGTGTTGATTACTGTAACTTTTAGTAAATTTGGAATCAGGAAGTGTGAGTCCTTCAAATTTTCAAGGTTGTTTGGCTGTTCTGGGTCCCTTGCTACTCCAAGTTAATTTTAGGATCATCCTTTCTATTTCTGCATAAAAGGACATTGAGATTTTAATGGGAATTTTGTTTAAATCATTTCAGGTAGTGTTGCCGTCTTAACAGTATTGCAACTTCTAATTCATGAACATGGGATGTTTTACCATATATTTAGATCTTTAATTTCTTTCAGCAATGTTTAATGGTTCCAGCATATAAATCTTGTACCTCCCTGGTTAAGTTTATTTTGAAGTTTTTGTGTGGTTTTTTAATGCTTTTCTAAATTTGTTTTTTGCATTGTTCATTGCTAGTGTATAGAAATAGAAGATTTTTGTATGTTAATTTTGTATCCTGTAACTTGGCTGAATTCTCGTCACTATAACAGATTTTTTATGAGTTCTTTAAGATTTTCTATATATAAATACAATCATGCCATCTACAAATAGAGATATTACTTCTTCCTTTCCAACTTGGATGCCTTTTCTTTTTCTTGCCTAATTGCTTTGTGTTTTAGTTATCCAGTGCTGCCAAAGCAGAAATACCACAATAGAGTAGCTTTGACAAATAAATTGACTTTTTTTCCCACAGGTTTTTGTTTTTTTTTGTTGTTAAGTTCTGTCGCATCAGTTCTGACTCATAACAACCCTGTATAGTATTTCCAAGGAGCAGCTGGTGGGTTTGAACCGCCAACCTTGTGGTTCGAAGTCCAGTGTTGATCTTAACAGTGCAACACCAGGAGTGTTTTCACGGTTTACGAGGCTGGAAGTCGAATTTAGAGTGCCAGTCTAGGGAAAGGCTTTCTCTCTCACCTTTGTGAAGAGGTTCCTTATCATTTCAGCTTCTGCTTTCTGGTGCCTTAGAGATCTCCCATGTGCCTTGGCATCTCTCTTTTCCCAAATCTACTTCTTTCTCTGGCTTGTTTTATTTCTTTTGTATCCCAAAAGAGATTAAGACGTATTTTTGTTGTTAAATGCTATCAAGTTCGTTCCAACTCATAGTGACCCTGTATAGGGTTTCCAAGGAGCAGCTGGTGAGTTTGAACTGATGACCTTACGGTTATAACTGACCTTGTGGTCCAGTGCATTATCCTACCAACTACCCATTTCCAAATGGAAGTATGTTGTTGTTATTATTAAGTGCTGTCGAGTTGGTTCCGACTCATAGCGACCCTATATAGGGTTTCCAAGGAGTGGCTGGTGGGTTTGAATTGACCATCTTGAAGCTCAAACTGACCTTGCAGTCCAGCGCATTAATCCTGCACCACCCCACCAGGACTCCAAATGAAAGTATAACTAACGCATTTTTTGTTGTTTTTGTATGCTATGGAGGCATTTCTAACACATAGCATATCTGGATAGAGTTTCTAAGGAGCGACTGGTGGGTTTGAACCACCAACCTTGTGGTTAGCAGTCCAGTGCTTATCCTACAGCTTCACAACTCCAAAGGCATAGAGGTTAGAGTTTACAATACCAACTTGGGAAGACACAGTTCAATCCATAATGCTCTGCTGCAACTTAAAGTACAGCGTTGAGTTGAAATAGAAAAGCAAGTTTCCTTGTCTTGTTCCAATCTTAGGGGAAAAACCTTTAGTCTTTCACTATTACTTGTAATGTTGTTGTTGTTAGGTGCTGTTAAATTGGTTCTGACACATTTTTGCCTTATGCACAACAAACCGAAACACTGCCTGGTCCCTGCACCGTCCTCACAACTGTTGTTATGTTTGAGCCCATTGTTGCTGGGCATCAGGATTGGAGAAAAACTCATTAACAACCTACGATATGCAGATGATACAACCTTGCTTGCTGAAAGTAAAGACTTAATATATTTACTGATGAAGGTCAAAGAGCACAGCCTTTGGTATGGATTACATCTCTGTAAAGGGAAAAAAGCCTCACCACTGGACCAACAAACAACATTCTTATCAATGGGGAAAAGATTGAAGTTGTCAAGGATGTCATTCTTCTTGGATCAACCATCAACACTCTTAAAAGCAGCAGCCAAGAAATCAGATGATGAAATATTGCATTAGGCAAATCTACTGCACAAGACCTTTTTAAAGTGTTGAAGAACAAATACTGTCAACTTGAGGACTAAGGTGCCCCTGACCCAAGCAAAGGTATTTTCAATAACCTCATATGCATGCAAAAGCTGGATAGTGAATAAGGGAGACCATAGAAGAGTTGATACATTTGAGTTACGGTGTTGGAGGAGATTATTGAAAGTACCATGGGCTGCCAAAAAACCAACAGATCTGTGTAAGAAGTGCAGCCAGAGTGCTCGTTGGAGGCTAGGATGGCCAAACTTCGACTCTCATACTTAGGACATATTGTCAAAAGGGACCAGTCACTGGAGAAGGATATCATGTTTGGTAAGATGGAGGGTCAGAGAAAAAGAGGAAGACCCCAGAGAGATGGATTGGCAAAGTGGCAGCATCAGTGGGCTCAAGCATGGCAACAATAGTGAGGTTGGCCCAGGACCAGGCAGTGTTTTGTTCTGTTGTGCATAAGGTCACTATGATTCGGTACCGACTTGATGGCACATAACAACAACAACAATGACATGTTTCCAACACACACACACACACACACACACACTAACAGGTATAGGAAACAGCCCTCCAAAAAGATTGTATCAATTTACGTTTTCCTCCTGCAGAGTGTGAGGCAGAGGTAGCTGAATGCAATGGCTGAAACAGCTGTTTGTGTGTCTGCATTTCCAAGTTTGGCTTTGGTTCCAGCTGTGGTTTGGAACCAGGTGTTTCCTGAAATGTCTACATCTTTTAATGGATGACCTAGATTTGCTTGGGTCAATCCTGCTCCTTAAAGCAGTAGAGAAAATGGGCTCATTGCAAAACTTCATCAGATTTTTGTTTAACTTTTTATTGTGAATTGAGTGAAGGTTTACAGACAAGATCATCAGTTTCATAGTCAACAAATCATATACTTTGTTTCATCTCAATCATTGCAATCCCCTCCATGTAATAATAGTTATCCCACTTCCTCTCTGTGGTTATTATTTCCATTCCACCTACCTTCCCATCCTTTCTCAACTTTATCCTTAGGTAAAAGTTGCCCTTATGGTTTTGAATGGCCATTTCATCATTCACAGTGAGCATACCTTATTAGTGTTGTTTTGCACGCTATACACCTCTCTGGAGTTCTGGTGTGGCGCTGTGGGTTAATGTGCTGGACTGCAAAGTCGGGTTGAGCAGCTAGCTGCTCCTCAGAAACCCTATACAGGTTCACTATAGGTAGGAACCAACTCAACAGCACTTAACAACAACGTTTACCTATCTATTACTTGACTGAAAGTTGAGCCAGGAGGGCGAGTTCTGTTGTAGGCTTGAAGGGTGGGCCAGGGCCATGGTCTCCAGTTCCTTCTCTTTCTGACTGGTAAACCCTGTCTTTTTTTTTTTTTTTTTTTTTTTATAATTTTGAGTTTTATTCCACATATTCTGTTGCTCTATCTGGAACCTTCTAATATGACCCCTTTCAGAAGAATTGGTGGAGACCGAAGTTCACATGTTCCATTAGTCAGTTGGACTAATTGATTCCAAGCCTCTTCACTTCTCATCACTCTTTTTATTTCTGGAGAGACCACTAGCAGCATATTAGGCACTGCTAGTGAAAGCTTCATCAGGTTTGGGCTCACTGATTCTCAGGACTGAGTGTTTTCTATATTATAGAAAACCAAAGATGGAAGCAGGACAGCCTGAAGAATGCCACCAGGTTTTGGATAGATTAGTCATTGGTTCATCACCCATGTACTCACTCTGTTTACAACACTGCCTTCCTTGCATGTGGCAAACAATATTTTCTTTTCTTTTTTAAATTATTGTGGATTGAGTGAATGTTTACAGGGTAGCTCATCAGTTTTGCATTCAACAAATCATACACCTTGTTTCATTACAATGATTACAATCCCCTCCATGTACCATTAGTTAACAGTGTTTCTACTCACTTTAGCTCTTTTTATAAAAAAAAAAAAAAAACACTCAGGCATATATAATAATTTACACCACCAAAGGGCACATTCTGCAAATTTGCATCCTGGCCACTGTCTCTTAATCCCTCTCTTCCCATGAATCTAGAGTCCTCAGCTGCTCCCTCTCTCCATGTCCCCATCTCTGCCTCCATCTCTGGTATCGCTGATTCTCTGGATAAGGTCCCACATTCTGCCCATGCTCTTCTCCCTTGATTGTTCTAGGGTCCTTTGTTTCTGGACTGTAAGATTAACTACTTATAGTAGTTTTTGTTACAAAACTTCTACCATGACAATTGTGACAGTTGTAATTAGTCATAACAATTACTCACTATTGAATCATAAGAATCTTATCCCGATTTTCACCAGACCCATCTAGACAAGATGAAAATTATTCAGTGGCGACTTTCTCACCCCCCACACACTATTAAACTCCCCCTGGAAACCTTGTAAGCCAATCACTTCATGCCTTTATCACACCCTCATTTTTAATAACCAATGTCTAAGTTGCCCATCTCTATCTACCCAGTGTACAGAGGGGATAGCTTTGATACTTGATGTGAAGACTCCTTCCCTCTCTGTTGGTATTTAGAGTTACTACCTCCATGAGTATAAGGAGCTCTGGTAGCATAGTGGTTACGAATCGGGCTGTGAACCGCAAGGTCAGCAGTTCGAAACTACCAGCGGTTCCGCGGGAGAAAGATGAGGTGTTCTGCTCCCGTAAAAATTTACAGCCTCGGAAACCCTGTGCAGGGTCACTGGAACCGACTCCACGGCACTTAACAGCAACAACAACCTCCATGAGTATATAGGTCAAGTTCACTAAATTGTAGTCCTTGTCCATAGTCTCACCATACTTGAGACCAACCAGCCCTTCCTCTTCTCTCGCTCGTCTCCAGGTCAATGGGAGTCCATGGAACGTGGTTGAACTCAGCCCATTTCTTCATTGCTGCCTTTCCCCCTCTTCTACTCACCAGTAGACCAATGTGGTTGCCAACAAGCTTACATGCTTGCTCATATGTTCCCTTTGAGTTTCAGTCTTAGAGGGGAGTTTGTCCTAAAGGAACCTTTTTTTTTTTTTCATTCCTTCAACAAATATTTATTGAGTGCACACTTAGTAGCCTGAACTGCACTAGAAGCAGTGAGAGCCAGCCCAGGCCCATGCCCTCATAAAGCCTACATTCTATTAAATTCTAGCTGTGGGCTGCCAATGAGATGCAAATATATGTAGGCTTTATGCCTAGGAGGGCTGTTCTTGGGGCAAGGGATGGGAGAGTGGGGTGAAGGAGGCAAGGATGCTACAAGGACTACAGTAAGGCCTATCTACCCACCCCCCTGCCTCTGCCCTACAGGGCTGCTGAGGGGAGGGGACAGTCAGGGCTCCACCCAGACGCTGCTGTTGATCATGGGAGCCCTGAACCAGCCCTTCCAGTAGACGGAGTCCTTCCCACAATGCTTGAAACGGATGAAGCAGACTCCAGTCCCGAAGTTGGTGAAAGTGTGGGAGATCTGCCCACTGTTGAACTCAACCAGCCCACTGGAGTACCAGTCCTTCACCACAATGGCTGGCTGAGTCGTGTCCAGCAGCTCCTCCCAGTAGCCTTCTGCCTGCCAGTCATACTGCCATTTTTGTTTTGGGTTTTTCCTGATGATCTTTCTTTGAAGATGTATTTTCTGTCACTCTAGTTGTTCCAGGCTGGTAAACAATATTGTCTATTATGACTATTGTTTTCTTCTCTTCCAAACCTTCTGTATACTCTCTTCATTTCAATTCAAGCTTAGCCATGTTTTCAAAACTGCATAATCTTCATCAGCTGTTAACCACATTGAAACAGTTAGGAATTGCCTAGTAAAACTGCATATGTACATAACCAATTATTCCATTTCTAACTGTATACCCTGAGAAACATTTTCATATGTATGCCAGGAGATGGGAAGAAGTCTTTGAGTGACATAAAAAGTTAAGCGCTTAATTATTAGCTGAAATACGGGAGATTAGAACACATCCCAAGGCTTGGAAGAAAGAAGTGGGGATCAGATTCCAAAAGTTCACAGCTAAGAAGACCCTATGGAACATTTTTACTCTGCACACACGGGTCACCATGAGTCTAGACCGACTCAAGGACAATTAACAACAACCAGGTGATAAGTATAAATTATTTTTTGTTTTATAAAATACTATGCATTGGGCTACTAACCACAAGGTCAGTAATTCTAATTCACCAGGTGCTCCATGGAAGAAAGAGGAGGCTTTCCGCTCTCATAAAAGTTTACAGCCTTGGAAAATCTATACAAGGTCACTATGAGTCGGAACTGACTTGATGGCACTCAGTCAACCAGCCATACTTATAGTAACAAAAAAACAGACAACCAGAGTGTCTATCAACAATAGACACCTAATTTTATATACTCAAACAATTGTATTCTAAACAACAGTGAAAATGAATTAATGAGTGTATAAAACACAAAACAATAATCGCTGAAAAACGTCATTTATGAATATATACAACATGATTCCACTTAGATATAATTTGAAAACACAAAATGAAATAATTTGGGGGGTATATACTCACATATTTGGTAAAGAAAAATAAAAGAGTGACTAACACCAAATTCAGTAATATAGTTACCTCTGTGGCAGGAGATCGCCAGTAGGGGATCTCATAGGATGCTTCAAAATGCTGGTAATGTTCTGTTTCTTAAGTTGGGTTTGGCATACTTGGCATTGGTTTTATTACTGTTCTTTATACAGTACACATACTATATTAACCATATGTGTATTGTATCATTATATGTATAAGATTTTTCAAAATAAAAATTAAATATGCTACAAGAGATCAAAATTTAAGTTGTTGTTTTTACTGTTAAGTGCTGTCAAGTCCGTTTAGACTCATAGGGACCATGTATAGAGTTTCCTAGGAGTAGCTGGTGAGTTTGAATCACTGACCTTGGGGCTCAAACGGACCTTGTGGCAGAGTGCTTATCCTACAGCGCCATACCAGGACTCTGAAAATAAGATATACTAAAAATTTTTCCTTCACTTTTGTTTTTTCCATCTTTGTTGCTGTTGTTAAGGGCTGTCGAGTCAGTTCTGACTCATTGTGACCTGGTATAGGGTTTCCAAGGAGAAGCTGATGGGTTTAAACTGCCAACCTTGCAATCAGCAGTCCAGTGCTTAACCTATAGCGCACCTTGGATTATCTTTAAAATAGTGACTTGCTTCCATGGTCCCCTTTCTCCGCAGATCCCAAGGTCTATTTGACCTCCACACAGCTAATGGGAACCACTCTCAAATGCCTAAATTATTTTATTTTACGTCAGTTTCACTAGGGGTGGGAGGGGGTGGGGGAAAGTCATGTTAGCCTACATTTTGAAAACTATAATGATATGTGGGCTCCAGGTGTGCCCCTGTAGGATCAGCACTGGATTGCGAACCACAAGGTTGGTAGTTCAAATCCACCAGCTGCTCCTTGGAAACCCTATACATGGAAACCCCAACATAATAATGCTGTTGTTGTTGTTAAGTGCTGCAGAGTCAGTTCCAATTCATTGTTGTTGTTAGATGCCATCGAGTTGGTACTGACTCATAGTGGCCCCACGCACAACAGACCAACAAACACTGCGAGGGCTGCAAACCACCACCAACTAAAATACTGGATAATTCTGCCCAGAGCACCTCATTCTAAAGAGAGATGAATTTTTCTGGAGTTGGACCAGGAGAATGAAAACTCACAGTCCAGAATAGTATTTGTAAGGAGGAATTCTAGTATAGATTAGGAATGGTTTGTCTGATCTGTGGCTTGCTGATGAATTGTGGGTTAGAGGAGTTGTTATTAAGTGCTGTCGAGTCAGTTCTGACTCATAGCAACCCTGTGTAGGGTTTCCGAGAAGCAGCAGGTGAGGTGGTTCAAATGACCTTACAGTTCAGCGCATTAACAGCACCATAACAGGAGTACTGAGAAATCTATCCAAAAGTAACAGCCATTCCTGTGAAACTACTTTTTTTGTCCAAGTCGTGTAGGTTCAGCTTCTCCAGTAGAGGGCGCATCTAACTCTTTTAATGTCTTCACTTAAAAGTTCCTATCTTTGTTTCAGGAATAAAAAAGTAAGCTTCCAATTCAGTCTCACATATTTTTTTCCTTATAAATTCTTTCAGTGCTAAATATTTTCAAAAGTTCTACAATGGAATGTTTTCCTTTGATAAAATTATCCACCCATCTTTTATTTGCAGAAACTGGGCACACTTTTGTTATTAAGTGCCATCGAGTCAATTCTGACTCATAGTGACCCTGCACAGGATTTACTACGAATGACCAGTGGGATTGAACAGACAGTCTTGTAGCTAGCAGTCCAGTGCTTATCCTGCAGCGCTACACCAGGACTCCAGGCTCACTGTTAATGCCTAATCAAGTTTCCAAAAAGAATTCACCAATTGTAAGAAGCAGGTAAAACTCATAAAAATGATGCAGCCTTGTCAGTCTCAGTCAAACTAACTGCTAGTGCCAGTTTTTAGAGAGGGTACAGCTTTAATAAGCAATTGAAATACTGCTTGGCAAGTCCTGTGGGAAACCCAGGGACCTATCTATAGGAGCATCTAGGAGGGGTGCAGAGGTCAAAACCAAGAGAGAGCCCAGGAGCTAGTTGAGAGAAATGCAGGTAGGAACTACAGCCATAGAGGGCTAGAGAGGCTTATTAATGAGGAAGACATCTAAGCTGAGATCTGAAGGAGGAGCCGGAGCCACCAGGAGAGGTAGAATGCAAAGAGGTGAGAGAGCAGGAGGCATGTTCTAGGGTGAGAAGTTGTTGTTAAGTGCTGTAGAGTCAGTTCTGACCCATAGCGACCCTGTTATAGGGTTTCCAAGGAGCAGCTATTTAGTTTGAACTGCCGACCTTGCAGTTCAAACCGACCTTGTGGTCGAGCACTCATCCTACAGTGCCACAGCATTTCCAAAGGACTTAGGCAGAGAGAGAAGGGCCTAGTCAGTGTCTCAAAAGTGTTTGATTTTTTAAATATTTAAACTTTTTTTCTCTTCTTTTTCATTTTTACTTTTTGTTGTTTTTCCATTGCCAAAAATGTTTTAGAAAAATCTCTCAGGGGTTCTTAATCCTTTTTTCTGAAAATGGACTTCTATGACAGTCTGTAGTCCTGGTATGGCACTGTGGAATAAAGCACGAGACCATAAGGTTGGTTTGAACCTCAGGTTTCGTGGTTCAAATCCACCATCTGCTCCTTGGAAACCCTATACAGGGTTCCTATGAGTGGGCACTAACTCGACAGCACTTAACAATAACATGGCAGTCAAGTGAAGGCCATGGATACCTTCTCAGAATATTGTTTTACAAACATAAAATTAAGTATTTTGGAATTCAAAAACAATCAATTACATTGAAATCAAAATTTCAAAATATTTTTTAAAATCTGTGATGTACTAATATAAGTACTTGTTGTATAGTGCCGTCGAGTCAGTTCTGACCTGTATAGGGTTTCCAAGGAGCAGCTGGTGAGCTTGAACTGTCAACCATGCAGTTCAAACGGCTTTAGGAATGCATAAAATTATAAGATCTAATGGCGGGTCTAAAAACTATCATAATGTTGAAGTACTAAAAAGTGTAGTGAAGCCCCTGAGTGGTAAAATGGTTAATGTGCTCGGCTGCTAACCAAAAGATTTGAGTCCACTTTGAGGTGTCTCAGAAGACCTGGCACTCTGCCTTCCAAAAATCAGTCATTGAAAATCCTATAGAGCACAGTTCTACTCTAACACACATAGTCCAACTCTGACTCAACAGCTACTGGTTAAGTGTCCTTGAGTAGGTACCGACTCATAGTGACTTTATGCACATCAGAGTGAAACACTGCTGGTCCTGTACCTATCTCACAATAATTACTGTTTGAGCTATTGCTGCTGCCACTGTGCCAATTCATCTCATTGGAGGTCTTCCTCATTTTGGCTGACACTCTACCAAGCATGATGTCCCTCTACCAAGACTGGTCCCTCCTGATAATATGTCAGAAGACTGAGAGATGAAGTCTTGCCATCCTGGCTTCTAAGGAGCATTCTGGCTGTATTTCTTCCAACACATTGGTTTGTTCTTCTGGCAGTCCATGGTACTTTTAATATTGTCCTCCAACACCATAACTCAAATGCATCAATTCTTCTGTGGTCTTCCTTAATTCATTCTCCAACTTTCACAAGCATTATGAGATGACGGAAAATACCATGGCTTGGGCCAGGTGCACCTTAAACCTCAAACTAACAGCTTTGTTCTTGAACACTTTAAAGAGGTCTTGTGCAGCAGATTTATCTAACACAATAGGTCATTTGATTTCTTGAGCATTGATGGTTGAGCTGAACAAAATGAAGTCACTGACAACTTCAATCTTTTCTCCATTTATATGGATTTTATTAATTGGTCCAGTAGTGAGGACTTTTGTTTTCTGTACATTGAGATGCAACCCATTCTGAAGGCTGTGGTCTTTGATCTTCATCAATAAGTATTTTAAGTCCTCTTGGCTTTCAGCAAGCAAGGTTGTATCATCTGTATATCACAGGTTGTTAATGAGTCTTCTTTCAATTGTGATGTCACATTCTTATTCATATAATCCAGCTTCTCATATTATTTGCTCAGCATATAGATTGAATAAGTATGGTGAAAGAATATAGCCCTAGCCCACACCTTTCCTGATTTTAAACTAATCAGTGTCCCCTTGTTCTGTTCCAATGACTGCCTCTTGATCTATGTACAGGTACCTCATGATCACAATTAAGTGTTCTGGAATATTCATTCTCCACAATGTTGTCCATAGTTTGTCATAATCCACACAAATGAAAGCCTCTGCATAATCAATAAAGCACAGGCAAACATCTTTATGGTATTCTCTGCTTTTAATAAAAATCCATCTGACATTAGCAATGATATCCGTTGTTTCATGTCCTCGTCTGAATCCAGCTTGAACCTCTGGCAGCTCCCTATCAGTATACTGCTGCAGCCAATTTTGAATTGACTTTAGCAAAATTTTACTTGTATGTGATATTAATGATATTGTCCAATGATTTCTTCATTCCATCGGGTCACCTTTCTTTGGAATGGACACAGATATGGGTCTTTTCTAATGGGTCTTCCAAAGTTCTTAGCATAGATAAGTGAGTGCTTCCAGTATTGCCTTAGTTTTTAGAAAGATTTCAATTTGTATTCCATCAATTCTCAGAGCCTAGTTCTTTGTCAATGCCTTCAGGGTACCTTGAACTTCTCCTTCAGTATCATTGGCTCTTGATCATATGATACCTCTTAAATTGTTGAATTTTGATCATTTGTTTTCTCGTGACTGTGTATACCCTCCATGTTCTCTTGATGCTTTCTGCATCATTCAATATTTTGTCCATGGAATCCTTCAAAATTGCAAGTCAAGGATTGACGTTTTATTTCAGTTCTTTCAGCTTAAAAAATGCTGAGCACTTTGGTTTTCTAACTCTAGATTTTTGTACATTTGGTTATACTACCTCATTTGTCTTCTCAAGTTGTCCTTTGAAATTTTCTGTTCAGCTCTTTGAATTCCTCATTTCTTCCATTTGCTTTAGCATCTTTACACTAGAGAGAAAATTTCAGTGTCTTCTGACATGCATTTCGGTCTTTTCTTTTTTTCATGTCTTTTTAGATGGTGCAAAGTGTTAACATGCTTAGCTGATAAGTGACAGGTTTGAAGCTTGAGTACAATCAAGAGGTACCTCAGAAGATAATCCTGGCAATCTACTTTAGTAAAATAAGCCATTGAAAACCTTATGGAGTCACATATAGACAGACACCAATGTCCAATGCTGGTCTTGTGGTCGGCAGCTTAATGCCTAATGCACAATACCACCAGGACTCCTCTCTAGATTACAGATGCTTGTTATTTAGTGTTGGGAAAAATAACGCCAAATGTGGATGTAATGAGCATTGCTTGACTAAAATAAAGACTGCAACTAAGAAACAAATAAGAGAAAAGGATGTTGGATTAATAATATGGCAACAAAATAAGGCCAGGGGCAGACTGTGAAACAGACCATCAATTGCTCACATGTAAATCAATTACTCACATGTAAATGTTGGCTGAAGTGGAAGAAAATTAAAACAAGTTCACAAAGGCCAACATATGACTTTGAAAATATCCTATCTGAATTTAGAGGTCATCTCAAGAATAGATTTGATGTATTAGACACCAAAGACCAGAATAATCATGGATGACATAAAAAACATCATACTGGAAGAAAACAGAAGGTAATTCAGAAGACAAGAAAGACGAAGACCAAAATGGATGTCAGAAAAGATTCTGACACTTGCCCTCCAGTGTAGAGATTCTAAAGCAAATGGAAGAGATGAGGGAATAAAAGATCTGAACAGAAAATTTCCAAGGGCAGCTTAAGACAACAAAGTCAAGTATTATAATGAAATGTGCAAAGATCTGGAGCTAGAAAACCAAAAGGAAAGAACATGCCCAGCATTTCTCAAACTTACTTCCTAAAAGCAAAGAGGACTTAAAATACTTACTGATGAAGATCAAAGGCCACAAACCTCAATATGGGTTGCACCTCAATGTAAAGAAAACAAAAATCCTTACCATCAGACCAATAAATAACAACATGAGAAATGGAGAAGAGATTGAAGCTATCAAAACCTTCAATTTGTTTGGGTCCACTATCAACACTCATGGAAGCAGCAGTCAAGAAATTAAATGACGCATTGCATTAGGCAAATCTGTTGCAAAAATAAAGTGTTCAAGAGCAAAGATGTCAGTTTGAGGACTAAAGTGTGCCTGACCCAAGCTATGGTATTTTCATTAGCCTCATATGCATATGAAAGTTGGACAATGAATAAGGAAAACTGTAGAAAAATTTATGCATTTGAGTTATGTATTAAAGATGAATATTAAAAGTACCATGGATTGCCAGATGAACAAACAATTCTGACTTGGAAGAAAAACAGCCAGAATGCTCCTTAGAAATCAGAATGTCAGGACTTCATCTTTCATATTTCGGACATATTATCAGGAGGGACCAGTCCCTGGAAAAGGACATCATGCTTGGTAAAGTGGAGGGTCGACGAAAAAGAGGAAGACCGTCAATGAGATGGATTGGCACAGTGGTAGCAACAATGGGCTCAAGGGTAACAGTTGTGAGAATGGCACAAGGCTGGGCAGTGTTTTGTTTTGTTGTGCGTAGGATTGCTATGAGTCAGAAACAACTTGACAGCACATAACAACAACAATTTGGCAACAACACCAACAATAACCAAAAAACTCCTGTCTGGCCACTTTTGTAGGTGTATAGGCATATATGTGTACAAGTAGATACAGATGTTGTTGTTAGGTGCCATCAAGTCAGTACCGACCCATAGCGACCTTATGCACAGCAGAATGAAACACTGCCTAATCCTGGGCCAACCTCACTATTGTTGCCACGCTTGAGTCCATCGATGCTACCACTTGGTCAATCCATTTCGTTGGGGGTCTTCCTCTTTTTCTCTGACCCTCCATCTTACCAAACACAATATCCTTCTCCAGACACTGGTCCCTTCTGACAGTGTGTCCAAAGTATGAGAGACGAAGTTTGGCCATCTTGGCCTCTAATGAGCACTCTGGCTGCACTTCTTCCAAAACGGATCTATTGGTTCTTTTAGCAGCCCATGGAACTTTAAATATTCTTCTCCTACACCATAACTTAAAGGCATCAATTCTGTCTATATATAATGTGTATACAGTTGTGTGCATACATACATATTCATAGAGGACACAGTTACACGTACTTCTCAGACCTAAGGAAACATCTTATGGAACTGATTTTCTGGATTTGAAGATTTAAGACCTTAGTCTCATGGGACAACTTAGTCTATTAACATAATCAAGTTCACAAAGTTCGTGTTCTGCATCCTACTTTGGTGAGCAGTCTGGGGTCTTAAAAGCTTGTGAGCAGCCATCTAAGAGACAACGATTGGTCTCTATTGAAGCAGAATAGAAAGAAGGAAATCAAAGTTTCAGAGAAGAAACTAGTGTACAGGCCAATAGCTTATATGAGTCAGGGCCTCATATCCCCTGAGTCAGAAGAACTAGATGGTGCTGGCTACCACTGCCTGTGGTTTTGATCAGGGTTCCAACAGATGGATAGAATGGCAACAAAACACAAGAATTTCAATTATTAAGCAGTTTAGACTTACTGAACCAGTTGAGAGGAAAGGACTTCCTGAGTCTATTGTCCTGAGATATGCTTTAAATGTTGAACAGAAACTATCCCCTGTAGTGGTGGTGGTGGTGTGCTGTGGAGTCAGTTCCGACTCATAGCCACCCTGTAACAGGCTGTATATCTTTATGGGAGCAGAAAGCCTCATGTTTCTCCTGCAGAACAGCTGGTAGTTTCAAACTGCTGACTTTGAGATTAGCAGCCCGACTCGTAACCACTGCTCTACCATAGCTCCTTTTTAGTGAAATAACATAATAAAAATAAAAGATATTAACCATGGAGTACAGTGCTCCATTAAGGAGCTCTGGTAGCGTAGTGGTTATGAACTGGGTTACTAACCTCAGGGTCAGCAGTTTGAAACTACCAGCTTCTCTACGGGAGAAAGCTGAGGCTTTCTGCTGTCATAAAGATTTATGGACATATTATCAGGAAGGATCAGTTGCTGGAGAAGGATGTAATGCTGGGTAAGATGGAGGGTCAGAGAAAAAGAGGAAGACCCACCCCCCACGCCACCCCCAATGAGATGGATCGGCCAGGTGGCATCATTGATGGTGTCAAGTGTGGCAGCAGTAGTGAGGTTGGCCCAGGATCGGGCATTGTTTTTCGTTCTGCTGTGCGTGGGGTCGCTATGAGTCGCTTCCGACTCGATGGCATCGGACAACAACAACAATAAAGATTTATAGTCTCGGAAACCCTGTACAGGGTCCCTATGAGTTGGAAACGACTTGCACATAACAACAACAGTGCTACATTAAAATACTATATGAGATTAAAAGGTTAATAATTACTGTAAAGCAAAGATCAGAAGATAAAAAGACAGGGAAACTAGAGTACTGGAAATGGAACAACCAGAAAACAACTAATACATTGTGAAAAATATAACTAAAATGTCATTGGATAGTTAGTGTTGAAATCGTCAAATGGGAGCCTAATTTGCTGCGTAAACTTTTACTGGAAACACAGTAAACGAAATAAAAAATGGAAACCCTCTGGGGCATAGTTCTACTCTGACACGTGTGGTTGCCATGACACATCAACCAATAACTGGTATGCTTATCACACCGTTAAAGCCACGGTGTGATGCTGTTGGATAAGCACTGGACTGTGAACCATAATGTCGGTGGTTTAAACCCACCAGCGCCTCACTCCTTGCAAAACGTACACAGGGTTGGCCCTGATGTGGTGGCCTACGATAAGTGCCCAACCTTAAGTAGGTTTGAACTTCAGGGTCTGCGGTTCAAACTCACCAGATGCTCCTCGGAAACCCTATACAGGATTGCTATGAACTGGAACTGAGTCCATGGCACTTAACAACAACAGTCCATATAAAATGCGTGGAGAACTAAAAACTGATAAATGTGAGTTGAATGAACCTGCCTGATGACCTTCTAGGAGGGAAATCTATTATTTTCGGTTCCCTGTTCCTGCCTTTCTGGTTAAATTCACTGGACTCTGGATTTAACCAGAAGGAAAGCATCGTCCTCTCCTCTGGAAAGGTAGCCTGGCTTCTAGATATTACCAAGGTTCCTCACACTTTCAACATCTTGTTAACGTTCCTAATGTATTCATTTCTTGAGCATCTGCAGCTTGCTGGAAGAGAATCTTGAACACTGCATCTCGCGGTAGCTTATGATACTTCATAATCAGGACAAGTGTTTAAAACTCCCGAGTAAGAGTCCGTAATAATTGAAGCCCCTCGACCAGGAACGAGGTTACTTCAGGTTGGAGCAGACCAGCATAGCAACAAACGAGAATGGTAATAACGGTGAATTCTATGTATTGTTGTTTGCTTCATATGAAAATAAATTAAATCCAGTACATTTTCCGATTCCTAGAAAGCCTTTCCTTCCTGTTTTTTATCTGTGAGGTCGTGATGATTCAAAGGCTGTTTTTCAAATTTCTCAAACCTGAGGTTGATAAGACTAGGTAAAATGGACTAATGGATTTTAATTGGTATATGTATATGCAATCGTTTCTATTTCGCAAATGATTTTACGCTTATCTAGCTAAAACCAAGAGAAAAAAAAAAAGTCAGCGCCGACGAGGATGGGATTCGAACCCACGCGTGCAGAGCACAATGGATTAGCAGTCCATCGCCTTAACCACTCGGCCACCTCGTCCCAGAAGCCTGCCTCTTCTTTGTTACTATAGGGAGTAATACTACGAGGATGTGACGCATTGTTGAGGAAATCGCCATTTTGTACGGAAGCAAACAGTCAACCATTTCTACAGTAGGCAATCGGAAGATGGTCGTTCCTATGATGTTGAGTCAGCAATGGGTAATGGCAAAGGAAAACTAGGAAGAAAATGAGATAAACCTGAAGGAAATTGGCACAGAATCTAGAAAGTTCGTGAAAGAAGTTTTAGGAAAGGGGTTGGGCCCTGGCTCCTAAGAGGCGGAACCGACGCTCTGTGTGGTTTTGCGCATGCGCGGCATCTGGGCGGTTTGATTTGAATTCGTTACTGTGGAAGTCTGCGCTTTGTGAAATGACGTCTAAAGGCATCTCTGAACCGCGCCGGTGAGCTGCCAGTTAGGAACGTGCGGAACCCAAATACGTGTGAGGAGAGTTTGTCAAGCAGGTAACGAGAAAGACCCTTTATTTGGGCTTCTGAAAGGGGTTTGGGTTTTGTATGAGCGATTCAAAGGCCTCCTGAAGGGTGAGGGACACTCCCTCAACCCAACGGCCTCCGAAAGCTTTGGGCCTTAAGTAGACGTCTCTGCTCTCGGTGCTGGGCTCTTTCTTCACCGTGGTCTGCACACTGTGTCGCCTCCCTCTTTCCTAGAGTTTCACCCAAAGTTGAGCAACTCCAGCCAACTCGGGTTGCCTGTCGGTCTCGGTCTCGGCGCCCGGGCCCTCCCTGCCTTCCGTGTCAGGGCTCCAAGATGAATCCTCGCTTTACTCCACTGTTCCCGTGAGGCCCTTGTTGTTCTGTGCGGTGGAGTCGGTTCCGACTCATAGCGACCCTGTACAGGGTTTCCGAGGCTGTAAATCTTTACGGGAGCAGAAAGCCTCATCTTTCTCCCGCGGAACAGCTGGTAGTTTCGAACTGCTGACGATGAGGTTCGCAGGCCGATGAGGTTCGCAGGCGGAATCGTAACCACTACGCTACCAGAGCTCCTTCTTGAGGCCCATAGGGATCTGTATTGCCGAGTCCATTTTAGTTGTAAATGAGCTAACAGGAATAAGTCATTTTAATCTCTCGGCTCATCATGATTTATGTACAATTCTCATTGGAGTGATGAGCAGTATAACAGGCATTAACAAATAAAGTCAGTATTTGTTGTTGGCAAGTGCCAGCAGGTCTGTTCTGACTCATAATGACCCTGTATAGGGTAGCGTAGTGGTTACGAATCGGGCTGCGAACCTTAAGGTAAGCGGTTCGAAACTACCAGCTGCTCCGCGGGAGAAAGATGAGGCTTTCTACTCCCGTAAAGATTTACACCCTCCGAAACCCTATACAGGGTCGCTATGGGTCGGAACCGACTCGATGGCACATAACAACAACAACAATGGTTTCCGAGGAGCAACAGGTGGGTTTGATCATTTGACCTTGCGGTTAGTAGTGCAGTGCTTATCGTACAGCGCCACACCAGGTCTCTAAGCCAATCTTGGTAAGCCTAAGTTAATTTTTGAAGATCTTTCTCTGTCCATGTGAAATGCTCTTGATGTTTGCCTCAACACTGTAGTTTGAGGGGGGCAAGTGGGCTTTAACCGAGACAAAGGCTACAGGGTAAAGACCACACCAAAGCATGTTGTAGATGCCAGAATTGAGGTGGTGTTGTTTTTGCATCTGAATAGGCCAGATCCTGTTCCATCCTCACAACTGTCATGTGTGCACACATTGTTGCAACCACATTGTCAGTCCATCTCTTGGAGGTTCTTACTTGTTTTTTTCACTGACTCTTGGACTTTACCAGGGACTGGTCCCTCCTGATGACAAGTCCAAAGTATGTGAGACAAAACAAAGTATTATTTCTGGCTATACTTCTTCCAAGACAGATTTGTCTGTTCCTCTGGCAGTCCATGGTACTTGAATATTTTTCTGTGACACCATAATTCTGTCAGGGCTCCTTCTTCTAGTCTTTCTTATTCCTTGACCAACCTTCATGTGAAACCATTAAAAATACCATGGCTTGGGTTGTTGTTACTGTTAAGTGCTGTCTAGTAGATTCCAATCCATGGTGGCCCTGTATAGGGTTTCTGAGGAGTAGCTGGTGGGTTTGAACTGCCAACCTTGCGGTTCACACTGATCTTGCAGTTCAGTGCATTATCCTGGCGCACCCTAGGTCCACTTTAGTCAGAAAAGTGACCTCTTTACTCTTTAACTCTTTAAAGAGGTCTTTTGCAGCGGATTCGTCCAGTACAATATGTCTTCGATTTCTTGACTGCTGCTTCCATAAGTGATGATTGTGAATCAAACTAAAATGGAATGTTTGACAACTTCAGTCTTTCCTCTATTTATCTTGATGCTGTTTACTGGTCCAGTTGTGAGGCTTTTTTGTTTTCTTTTACATTAAGTTATAAGTTTTTATTGGATCGATTGAATTCTGCAGATTTATAGTGGGTTCTTATCTTGTGCTAGATTTAGGATTGAATGATTCAGAGAAACTTTCAATCCAGAAAGGGAAATAATTTACACAACTATCCTACCAGATACAAAGTAAAGGATTACAGTTTGTTTTTCAAAACTTTATTATGAATTGAGTGAAGGTTTTACAGAGCAGATCATCAGTTTTACATTCAGCAAATTATATACTTCATTTCATCTCAATTATTGCAAAACCCTCAAAGTTGCATCATTTATTTTATTTCATCCGGGCGATTCATATTTCCATTCTTTCTAATTTTTCAACCCTTCTGAATTTTGTCCTTAGGTAAATGCTGTCCTTTTGATCTTCAATGACTGACCATTCTATGGTGTACATATCTCATTAGTGTGGTTTTCCCCTCTATGTACCTATCTACTGCTTGGCTGAAAATTGAGCCATGAGGATGAGATCAGTTCCAAACCTGAAGGGTGAACCAGAGATATAGACTTGGGTTTCCAATTAGTCTCTATCTGACCAGTAAACCTGGTCTTTATGATTTTGAGTTTTATTACACATTTTCTCTCACTCCATCAATCAATGTTGTAAGACGACGTTTTATGTTTTTCTCCAGTTCTTTCAGCTTGATAAATGCTGAGCATGTTCTTCCCTTTTAGAAAGTCTTTGCCCTTTCCTTATAATACTTGACTTTGTGTTGTCGAGCTGCCCTTTGAAATTTTCTGTTTAGCTCTTTTGTTTCCACATTTCTTCCATTTGCTTTGTCTTCTCTATGTTCTAGAACAAGTTTCAGAATCTCTTTTAACATCTGTTTTAGTCATTTCTGTTTCCCCTGCCTTCTTAATGAACTTTTGCATTCTTCCTGAATGATGTTCTTGATGTCACCTTACAGCTCTTCTAGTCTTTCATTATTAGTGTCTAATGCATCATATCTCTTCTTAAAAAGGTCTCTAAATTCAGGTGGGATATAGTCAAGGCTGTAGTGGTTACGAATTGGGCTGCGAACCGCAAGGTCAGCAGTTCGAAACCATCAGCTGCTCTGCGGGAGAAAGATAAGGCGTACTGCTCCCGTAAAGATTAACAGCCTCGGAAACCCTGTTCAGGGTCGTTATGATTCGGAACCGACTCCACGGCACATAACAACAACAACATAGTTAAGGCCATATTCTGGCTCTTCTGGAGTTGTTTTAATTTTCTTCAGCTTCAACCTTGACTTGCATGTGAACTGTACCACAGTCTGCCCATGGCCTTGTTTTGGCAGATGATAATGCGCTTTTCCACCATTTCTTCTCACATATGTAGTTAATTTGGTTCTTGTGTTTTCCATCTTGTGTCCATGTATATTGTCACCTTTTATGTTGTTTAAAAATGGTATTTGCAATGAATAAGTCATTGGTCTTGCAAAATTCTGTTATTTCTATCACCAAGACTTTGGATACTTTCTTTGTTTCAAATCACCAGTAATTGTTAGTGCATCTTGATAGCATGTTTGATTAGTTTCAAACTGAAGAATTTGGTAGAATTCTTCAATTTCATCATCACTGACTTTAGTGGTTGGTACATAAATTTGAATAATAGTGGTATTGACTGATTATACCTTATGTTGTTGTTAAGTGCTGTCAAGTCAGTTCCAACTCATAGCGACCCTGTATAGGATTTCTGAGGAACAGCTGGTGAGCTTGAACTGCTTACTCTGCATTTCAAAACGACCTTGCAGTCCAGTGCATTAACCTCCAGCACTGCACCAGATTCCAATACACCTTATAGGTACATGGGTATTGTTCTATCACGGACAGGATTGTACTTCAAGATAGAACTTGAAATGCTCTTTTTGACGATGAATGCAATGCCATTCTGCTTCAGTTTTCCATTCCTGATATAGTAAATCATGTGATTGTCAGATTCAGAATGCCCAGTATCACTCCATTCATTTTCACTAATGCCTCACTAGGATATTGATCTTTATGTGTTGATTGATCTTCATTTTTGACAACCTCCAATTGTCCTAGATTCATACTTCATACATTCCAAGTTCTGATTATCAATGAATGTTTGTAGCTGTTTCTCTTCAAATAATTGTGAATCAGCATATGAAGGTCCTTTACTCCATTCATGTAATTTGGCCAACTCTACTTTGAAGAGGCAGCTCCTTCCCAGTTGTATTTTGAGTGTCTTCCAGTCTTGGGGGATCTCATCTTCTGGTACTGTAACTGACAATATTCCACAGCTATTCATAGGTTTTTAGTGGCTAAACATTCAGAAATAGTCTGCCTCTTCTTCCTAGTCTTGTCTTATTCTGGAACCTCCTCTGAAACCTGCCCACCATGGGTGACCTTCCTGGTATTTAAAATAATGGTGGCATAGCTGCCATCATCACAGCAACATGCAAGCCACCAAAGTTCGACAAACTGACGGATGAATGGTGGAATCACTGGGTAGGTGCCATGGAGTTGGACTGACTCATAGCGACCCTGTGTGCAACAGAACGAAACACCATTTGGTCCTGGGTTCACAATCGTTGCTATGCCTGAGTCCCATTGCTGCTGCCACTGTGCCAGTCCATCTCTCTGGGAGTCTTCCTCTTTACCTCTGACCCTCTACTTTACCAAACATGAAATCTTTCTCTAATGACTGGTCCCTCTTGACAACATGTCCAAGTATGAGAGACAAAGTCTGGACATCTTTGCTTCCAAAGATTACTCTGGCTATACTTTTAATACAGATCTGTTTGTTCTTTTGGCAGTCCATAGTACTTTCAGTATTCTCTAACACCATATCTCAAATGCATCAATTCTTCTTTGGTCTTCCTTATTTACTGTCCAACTTTTGCAAGCATATGTTGTTGTTGTTGTTGTTGAGTGCCATCGAGTCGGGTCCGACCCATAGCGACCCTGTACAGGGTTTCCGAGGGTGTAAATCTTTATGGGAGTAGAAAGCCTCATCTTTCTCCCGCGGAGCGGCTGGTAGTTTCGAACCGCTGACCTTAAGGTTCGCAGTCCGATTCGTAACCACTACGCTACCAGAGCTGAGGTTACTGAAAATACCTTTGGGTCAGGTGCCCTTAGTCCTCAGACTGACATCTTTGCTTTTCAACACTTTAAAGAGGTTTTGTGCAGCAGATTTGCCACATGCTGTATGTCATTTGATTTTTTGACTGCTGCTTCCGTGAGTGTTGATGGTTGATCTGAGCAAAATGAAGTATTTGACAATTACAATATTTTCCCCATTTATATGAATGTTTATTGGTCCATGGTGAGGACTTTTGTTTTTGTTTTTTTTTTTTTTACATCGAGATGCAACCCATACCAAAGTCTGTGGTCTTTGATCTTCATCAGTAAGTATTTTAAGTCCTCTTCACTTTCAGCAAACAAGGTTGTATCATATGCATGTCACAGTTTGTTAGTGAGTCTTCCTCCAATCCTGATGCCTTGTTTTTCTTTATATGATCAAGCTTCTCAGAATATTTGTTCAGCATACAGATTGAGTAAGTATGGTGAAAGAATACAACCTGGCGAACACCTTTCCTAATTTTAAACAATTCGATATTCCCTTGTTCTGTTTAGACAACTGCTTATTGGTCAATGTACAGATACCTCATGAGTGCAATTAAGTGTTCTGGAATACTCATACTTTGCAGTGTCGTCTATAGTTTGTCATGATCCACCCAATCTAAAGCCTTTGCATAGTCAATAAAGCAAAGGTAAATATCTTTCTGATATTCTCTGCTTTCAACCAAGATCTATCTGATGTCAACAGTGATATCCCTTGTTCCACATCCTCTTCTGAATCTGGCTTGAACATCTGGAAATTCTCAGTCAATGTATGGTTGCAGCTGGCCAGATAGTTGTCTTTCAAATTTCTTGCTATAGATGAGTGAGTGCCTCTGGTGCCACATCAGTTTATTGAAAGATTTCAATTTGTATTCCATCAGTTCCCAGTGCCTTGTTCTTTGTCAATGCCTTCAATGCACCTTGGACTTCTTCCTTCAGAATCATTGGCTCTTGATCATACGATACCGCTTGAAGTGGTTGAACATGTCTTGGAGAAATGACTGGTGTCAGAATGGGTAAAAAGGTTGCAGAGAGGAGGTATGTCTGACCTCTACTTCATAAGAATCAGCTTTGGCTGATGCTGATAGGGCTTCTCTCTGCCTATCATGAAGTTAGAGGAAGTCAGACACCCACCATGTTGATTTTACATCTTTCCACTTCAATTTCTTCCTTCCCAAAGGCAACCATTTTCACCTCTTTTAACTGACTATTTTTGTTATTTAATTAATCTGGATCACTTGTTTATATTACTACTTTTTAATTTTTCAACCTTTAGACATTAAATTGTCTTCCCGCTGTGGGAAATGAAAGTTAAGCTGTCTTTCCTGTAACAATCTCTATCACAGAAAACTAGATTAAAACATTGTAAGAAAGGAGAGATTTCAGACCAGTCTCATTAGCATAAATAACATTTGTGTGTGTTTGTTTTTAAGTACATATATATGTGTTGTCTTTAAGTGCTGTTGAGTGAGTCTGACTCATAGGAATATAAGCTAAATTCCTTAATACCATTTAAAAATTTAAATACCATTTAAAAAAAAAAAAGAGCAAAAATCACTTGAATGGTGAACCTTTGAAAATGATCCCTTTGAGATCAGGAAAAAGGATGACAATTATTTCCACTTCTGTTAAATCCATTATTAGATCTATTTCCAATATCCCAAATTTGTTCACTTTTATCTTTAGTGTTTCCTCATAGTTCAGGCTACCATCATCTATTTCTCGTGTGAAATACTGCAATAGCCTACTACATGGTCTCCCAGCGTTCACTTTTATCCATTATAGTCCTTTCTCCATATAGCAGCCAGTTACCTTATTAAAACAAACATATATTTAAAATTACATTCCCTTTAGCTACTTCCTGAAAAATGGCAGCATCAATGGGCTCAAGCATGGCAGCAATTGTGAGGTTGGCCCAGGACTTGGCAGTGTTTCATTTTGTTGTGCATAGGATCGCTATGAGTCAGTACCGACTCGATGGCACCTAACAACAACATTGTACTGAGAATAAACCCTTCAGTAGGACCTATCATTCTAGTGATTTCTGACAGTTTTCTACTGCTATTCATGCAGTTTTCAGTGTCTAAACATTCAGAAGTAGTCTTATCTCTCCTTTCTAGTATGTCTTAGTGTGGGAACTCAGCTGAAACTTGTCCACCATGGATGTACCCTGCTTATATTTAAAATACTGGTGCCATAGTTTCCTGCATCACAGCAACACACAAATCACTAGAGTATGACACACTGACAGATGAGCGCTTCAAACTGAATTCAGATAAGGAAGTGGAACTAGGGATATCATTGCTGACATACAGTCAAGATGTATTGATAATTACTGGTGGTTGAAATGCAAAAGTTGGAAGCAAAGAAGAAGAATCGGTAGTTGGAAAATATGATATTGGTGATAGAAATGACTGGAGAATCATATGTTAGAATTTTGCAAGACCAGTGACTTATTCATTGCAAATTAACAACATTTGTTGAAAGTGGCAGTGGAAAAGCTTTAGGCCCAACTTAATAATCAAGTGTTCCAACAATGTCACCAGCACTAGGATTTCTCTTCTCTTTTTCTTGTCTGACTCTTAATCTCTATTATCAGAAGGTCCCTGTGATTCTAAGATTGCTGTAGTACTTTTAGTTCTCCCTATTTCAGGTTCAAGCCCTCAAAAAATAATAGTGTTTTTCCTCAGATACTACACTGAACTTTGACACATACTATCAATAAATTCAGCTAGTCTCTCCCCTGTCTTATTTTCCTCACCTGCTTTAAAGTGGTTACCTATTTCTTTGGTTATATTATGGAAGAAACATTTGGGACCAGGACCAGATTGTAAAAATTATATACCTTTAAACAGATTTCATACTCCTTAAGTGAGACGCTCATACTTTGAGAGGTAGGTAGGAACTGAGACCAACTAAGGAACTTCAGGTTATAACTTATAACACTCTTTCCAAGACAAATACTTATTGAGGAGAATTTCAAGCATAGCTTAGAATTCTCAGAATGTTATTTTTATTTCTTAAAATTTTCTGTATATTTATATTAAATAAGATAAATATGCATATGATGTTCATCCACTACATTTTGATATCTAATTGGCTTCCATTTTGGACAAGTAATATTCATGTCATCCCAATTAGAAAAGTAGTAATTGCTTTTCTCTCATCTATGAGAAATTTCAAGAGATATTCATTATGATAGAGTAATTTAAACTCCTTATACTATCTTATGTTTTATAGCCTCATAAAATCTAATATAGTTTTTTTCTTTCCTTTTTTGGGGTTTTCCCTCAGATTATAACTCTGAAGTCATAATATGCTTTTAGACTCTTCACAGATTGTGATTTATCTTTTTCCTTTATTACCTTTTCTAATATTGTATGTTTGTTTCAGGAAAGTTTTTCTTCAAAGATGGAGGGGGTGTGTTCAGAGGCTAATGAAGAAAAGTAAGTCCATTCATTGTAACTTAAATTGTTATACATACTCTTTAGTAGAGAGAGATAATTTTCCAACTAGTAGGGCCTGAAATCATTCCATTCTGTTCCAGGGGAAAGAAGTAAATGTTACAAAAAAAGTCATAGCCTTCTTTGCTATATCCTTGTATAAACTTATCTGTCACACTGAAGAGGAATTATAGAGTCTACCTCCCATCTCTTCAATTTAAAAATGAAGAAATTGAGGTCCAGGGAGATGAAATGAATTATCTGAAGTTGGTATTACAGCTAGTGGCCTGCTTATAGCCTATTGACTTTTTTTTTTCCCTTACAGTGTTTTGTGTGTGGTTTTTTTAAAATTTTGAATTAGTTGCTCAAATTTAAAGCTACCAAGGTTTTCTACAGTAATTAGATTTTCAGCTCCTCTCAAAAAATCAAATGTGGCAACAGTAAACTCATATTCTTCCTTAGCAACAATTAACTGGAATGGACTCTGTGACCTTTAGACTGGACAGGAACTCTCCAGGTCATTACAGTCTCAACACTCCTTACTTTCCTTCCATCTGCCAAATTATCTGCTTGACCTCCATAGGCATTTGACTTTCCAAAACCAGCTCCAAAAATCACTTAGCAGTAAAACCAGAGTCACCATATGCAGTTGACTCTTGAACAATGGGGTTAGAGATGCCTTCCTCTTATAGTCTGAAATCCATGAATAAGTCATCTCGGGCACATAACCACCACCACCACCACCATGCTGAGATAATTAGCATCATACAGTGTTTTAAAAAGATACTCTGAATATTTGAGCTCACCTCAATTACAACAGAAAAAAAATCTGCGTATAAGTGGGCCCATGTAGTTCAAACCTGTGTTATCAAAGGGTCAGCTGTAATTATATTTCTATGAATATGGTAAATTTTATTGTACTGCATTGTTGTTTAAGAGATAGGCTTGTATACAATATGAGTTTTAAATTTAAAACTCTTGACATATTAATTTTGCTTCCAGAGTGCTATGTGAAAGAGCTGGCCAGTTTAAAAGCATGTAAGAGGTGCTGTGATAATGGCTTTTGGAAATTTGGTCCTTTACTGATGTGTAGGTAAATTCTTGTTCTTTTTCTCTTTCAGTGACAATATAGAGAGAACTGTTAGAAGACGTCATTCCTCAGTAAGAAACATTTACTTAAACTGATAGTGTTACCTTTTATTAAATGATGACTATATAACACAATAATTTTGATGTGGCTTCCCCAAAAACTTCTACTGGCTTCCTGTTTCTTTATGGATAAGACGCAGGTATTTAATCTGATTACACAGGTTTATAAATTTACTAAAAAGCCATTGGATTATCAGCTGAAGTGTCCATCAACAGGTGAATGAATAAACAAAATGGAATAAAAAAATTGTATACATACAATAGAATACCAGCCAGCCATAAAGAGAAATGAAGTCCTGATGTATGCTACAGCATAGATGAATCTTGAAAACAAGCAAAATTGTCAACTGCAAAAGAACAAGCACTTTATGATCTCACTTATATGAAATAAGCAAATATTTTAAAACCAAGTGGTTCCATGGGTGAGAGAGAGAGGAAAAGGAGCAATTTTTGCTTAGCAATCTTTGAGTTTATGTTAATGGTAGTGGTATGGCTTGGAAAAGGATAGTGCAAACTTGAAAAATGCAGTCAATGTCACTGAGCTATACAGGTTAAAAGTGTTGAGTTGACATGTTTTGTTATGTGTATTTTTGCCACAATGGAAAAAAAAAACATAAAATTGTTCACTTAATACAGGTGAATTTTATGGTATGTAAATCTTATCTACAAGTAAGGCTGTCTAAAAATATGCTTAACATGTACAAAGTTGTTGCAAGACAAAAAAAATCTAACTCTAAATGATGTAAGCAAAAAATAATATTGATTAGCTTATGAATGGTTTTAGACATAACTTATTAACCAGCTATTCCAAAAATGACCCTAGCCACAGGGTATAACTCAAAAGTCATATGAATTTGAGGAGGTTTTTTTTTTATGAAAATTTCTGCACCTCTACCTTAGAGGTGTAATTTGGTGTAACGTGAACTAGTTATCAATAATACATGTGCCACATTTTCTTAAATAATTCTTACCACCTCTAGATTTTAAAACCTCCAAGGAGTCCTCTTCAGGACCTCAGAAATGGAAATGAAGCAATTCAAGTAAGTTTGTATAGTATAAATGTTTTATAGAAGACTATTTTCAATGATATTATTGCTAGGAACTTTATTAACTATATGAAGAGAGAACATCAAAAATGAATGTATACAAGTAAGCATCCCATGTCCTGTAGGCCGCTTCTCCAGTCTTCTTTCTTGCCACTTTCACACATTTATCTTATCTTTTGGAATTGCTTACTATTATCCAAACAATACATGAACAGTTAAGCCTGCAAGTATTTACATATGCTATTCCCTATATTTTGCTATGAGTTGGAATCGACTTGTTGTTAGGTGCTGTCAAGTCAGTACCAACTCATAGCAACAGAATGAAACACTACCCGATTCTGTGCCAATTTCACAGTCTTTGCTACATTTGACCCCATTGCTGCTACTACTACTGTACCAGTTTATCTCATTGTGAGTCTTGCTCTTTTTTGCTGACCCTCCACTTTACCAAGCATGATGTTTTCCTTCTGTTCATGCTAAATTGAGAACTTGAGGACAGGAGCGTTACACCATGTGTTTTTGTATTTATATTAACTAGTATGTATTTGGCTTTCAGGACATTTGTTGGTTAATGAATGTGTATAGCATTGGAGACCATATAGTTCTGAGTACCCACTCTGCTTGGCCTCTCTAATCATTTTATTTCTTAAATGCATCAAGCTGTTTCCTGCTTCAGGACCATTGCACACATTCTGCCTATAATGCTTTCCCCATGTCCAATTCTTCATGTGGCTAACTTCTAACTTAAAATGTACTTCTCAAAGAAATTTTCCCTGGTTCCCAAGCTAGATTAGATATTTTATGTAGTTCCTTTGTAGCACTTTTCACACTTGAAATTTAAATTTGTGTGAGATTTTGTGTTAATGTGTGTATTCTCCATTAATTTAATATTCCCACTAGGGCATTGTTTCTTTTGCTACCATTTTTCTATTACCTCACACAGGGCCTTTTAATGAAATGAACGTTGAGTGAGTAAACAACAGATTCATAGACTCATAGGTCTTATAGGATTTCACCAGTAATCTTGTTTTATAGATTTGAAATAAAAGACCCAAAGAGATAAAGTATTTTGTCTAATTCCACATAGCTAGCTGGTGACAGACCTCAAATTTCTAGTTTAGTGCCCTTTCTATTACAGGCATACCTCAGAGATATTGTGGGTTCGTTTCCAGATTACTGCAATAAAGCTAATATTGCAATAAAGCATGTCACATAAATTTTTGGTGTCCCAGTGTATATAAAAGTTGTGCTTGTACTATATTATAGTCTATTAAGTGTTGATTAAGGAGCTCTGGTAGCGTAGTCATTACGAATCGGGCTGCGAACCACAAGGTCAGCAGCTCAAAACTGCCAACGGTTCCGCAGGAGAAAGATGAGGCGTTCTGCTCCCATAAAGATTTACAGCCTCGGAAACCCTGTACAGGGTCACTATGAGTCGGAACCGACTCCATGTTACTTAACAGCAACAAGTGTTGATTATGAAAAAGTTTGAAATATGTGAGAATTACCAAAATGTGACACAGAGAAGTGAGCACATGCTGTTGGAAAAATGATGCCAATAGAATTACTTGATGCAAGGATGCCATAAACCTTCAGTTTGTTAAATGTAATATCTATAGAATGTAATGAAGTGAAACACAATAAAATGAGGTATACCTGTATGCCACACAGATTTTAGCTTTTCTCTCTCTCTCTTTTTTTTTTTAATAAGAAATAATCTTCTTTAGTCCCAGTATTTACTATGTCAGTATTGTTATTGTCATTCATAGTAGACTCAAATTACTTACAGTGTCTGCTAGGGTCTTAACCACACATATTGCTATATACAGAGGGAATACCTCTTCTTGATTATTTATTATAATAAGTGTATTCAGATATTCAGAATTAATCCTGTAATATTCCTGTAAAATACTGAAATTTGTTTTTTGTTCTCTTTTATTTTTCTGTTTAATAGCTATGTGAGAGAAAGGTGGGGAGAGAAAATAAAGATAATAGGCAACATATCACTTGCTGTGTCTTCAGTTTTGCTTTTCTGTAGCAAAATAACCATTCATTTAGGAGTGAGAAAAAGTAAGAGTAATCACTTTTCTTAGATGTATATTATGTTTATTATCTCTCTGGAAATCATACATGTATTAACTAAGTTCTTCTACATTGGGATATTTTTAAGAATCATATACCAAATTAATTCAGAATTAAATAAGACCTGATCTCTGTTCATAGTTGGTACACTGCAGATCTAATTCACAGTGGTGTCACTAAGAATCATGCCATATATTCTTTGCCCGTAGGAATCCATTGTTCTGAAAAATAGGAAAAGCTCTCGTCGAGTCAGCTTTGCAGATACTATAAAGTAAGTTGAAAGGAAAAATAAAGATGTTACAAGTAATGCTTTTTTTTGTGTGCGTCAAACCAACTATGTTGGTAGTAAGTAACTTGTGTCTCAAATAATTCTATCTCAATTAGCTAAATGTTAAGTGCCTCCGAGTCGGTTCTGACTCAAAGAGATCATATATATACAAGACAGGATGAAACACTTCCTGAACCTGCACCATCTTACAATTGTTACTGTGTTTGAGCCCATTGCTGCAGCCACTGTATCAATGTATCTCACTTAGGGTCTTCCTCTTTTTCACTGATCCTTGGCTATACAAAGCATGATGTCCTTTACCAGGAACTGGTCCCTCCTTCCATATCCAAACTATTCATATCCAGAAGAGTCTCAGTGTCCTTTCTTACAGTAGGAGCATTCTGGCTGTACTTCCTTTTTTTTGTACTTCTGGTATTCTTATGTTGTTGTTGCTAAGTACTATTGAGTTCGTTCTGATGTGTAAAGACCCTGTGTAGGGTTTTAGAGGAGTAACTGGTGGGTTTAAACCACTGATCTTGTGGTTCGGAGTCCAGTGCTTATTCTGTAGCGCCACACTGGTTAGTCTATGGTACTTTCAGTATTCTTTGCCAACACCATAATTCAGATGCATCAGTTCTTTCTTTGGTTTTCCTTATTCATTGTCCAGCTTTCCTATGCATATTCTTTTTTGTATCATGGCATCTTTATATTTTGGGCTTTTCTATGTTGTATGCCATCAGATTAATTCCAGCTCATAAGAACACGTATTAACAGAGTACAGTTGCCCCATAATGTTTCTACATGAGCAGATTAACAAGCCTTTGTCCTGTGGAATCTCTGGGTAGATTTGAACTGCCAACCTTTCATTTAGTAGCTGAGCACTTAACTGCTTTTGTTCCCATGACTTCTTTGCTTTTTGTTGTTGTTGTTAAGTAGACTCATAGCTTTTTACTCATCATTAAATGGGTTGGGTTTTCCTGAACCAGCTGTTTGCAAGACATTCCTATATGGGATGGGGCTCTGGTGTCATTTTAGGATAGCTGTTTTTTGATAAACAGCTTTTTATTGTTGTTAAGTGCTGTCCAGTTGGTTCTGACTCATAGTAACCCTGCATAGGGTTTCTGAGGAGTAGCTGGTCAGTTGGAACTACTGACCTTGGGGTTATCCTACAGTGCATGCCACACCAGGACTCTTAAGACTCTTTTTAGCTGCCATTAAGTCAGTATGTCTACTTAATATTGACTTATTCAAATTTCATTTTCTGTATACCACAGGCTGCCTCAGATTGTCTTTTTGTGAGGTAAACTCCTAAATTATTTGAACTCTAAATTGAAATTAGGACGAGGTCTGTTTCATGAACAGAAATCTTTCTATAGAGGGTCCTATGTGCTAGATTATGAGGATATTTGATAGGTGTGACATCTATCACGTGGTTCTTAGTGTCCCTATTTTTGTTATATGATACAGCAAAGTTTATAATTAAAAATTGCAGATTTTAAGTAATCTTTATTTTCTGTTTTAGGATATTTCAGGCAGAGCCTCAGATGAAAATATTGGGAAAGTCAGAAAATTCAGGTAAATATGTCAGTGCAATTCTTGCTAAATCTACTTGCTTTAAAATTTTTACTGTGATCATCTAACCAAATAATTGATATAACTCATTTGTCTTTTTGTATAACTTGAGCCAGAGAGGTTGGAAGTCGGGTGTATCGTAATTCTTTTATTGTTGCTAATGTCCTTATATAATTTTTTCTAATGCTTTATCAAATTATCCATGAACAAATTTTTTTTTTATAGGAAAAGAAGCAGGAGAAAATGTTCTGCCTATTCAGTAAGTAACGTAATTTGGTTCAAATTATATAAATGAAGTTATTTATTCTTATCAGGAGCTCTAAAAGCGTAGTGGTTACTAATCGGGCTGTAGTTCGAAACTACCAGCAGTTCCGCAGGAGAAAGATGAGGCTTTCTGCTTCTGTAAAGATTTGCAGCCTTGGAAACCCTATGCAGAGTTGCTATGAGTCGGAACTGACTCCACGGCACACCACCACCACCACTTATTCTTATTAAATGAGTGAAGTATTAAATACTCCTTTTCATGGAATATTTAGGGTTAATTGAAAAAATAAATTCTTAGAAGATTTTAATATACTGCTTTATCTGATAAATAGGTACATTGTATAACTTTTAGCTTTAATAGAGTAATGGAATACTGCTCCTGTATATAAATCCTTAAAATACATAAAACAAATACCAAGCCTTCAGATTTTTCTTAATCTTTCTGATAATATTTAGAGAAACAAATACCATTAACTCTTGAACATATAAAAAATGCTGTTCTTCATCATAAGAAAAATATAAATTAAAAGTATGTTGTTGTTGTTGTTGTTATGTGCCATGGAGTCGGTTCCGACTCATAGCGACCCTGTACAGGGTTTCCGAGGCTGAACAGCTGGTAGTTTCGAACTGCTGACCTTGTGGTTTGCAGCCTGATTCGTAACCACTAGGCTACCAGAGGTCAAAGTATATTGAGATACAATTTTTTGTTTAATAAGTTAAAGATATAGGTAAAAAGATAATCTCTGCAGAAGGCAATTTTGCCGTATTGTTCAAAATTTTAATTGTACATGCCTTTTGACTCAGCAAATTTATGTCTGGGAATTTATTTCATCAATATTCTTGTAATATAATGTTTGTAATGAATGTGATGTTTGTTATTCACTGTGACATTTTTCGCTGTAATAGCAAAAGATTTGAAAGACCAATCACTAAGAGACTGGTTAAATAAATTACAAAGTTTCCATGTAATTTACTATTATGCTTCTGGGGGTAGGGTTAAGAATGCTCTTAATATAGAAAAATTTATAAACCATATTATTTAGGATAAAAGGCAAGATGAAAAACAAAGTGTGTGTATGTGTTTTTTTATATATTGATACATATGTTTTTATATATTGATACATATATACAAGACACATGTAAATATATTGACTTATATATGCTTGAAATATCTCTGAAAGGATCACAAAAAACTAGTACAATTGATTACCTATCGTGAAGGGAACTGGAAGCGGGATAAGGGATACATGTTGGAAGGGAACCTTTTGTAATTTATTCATTTAGAATCACATGGATATATTGCCTTTCAATTTTTTTAAATTAAAATTGTAAAGAAAAGAAATCAAAGTAATAGTATTCATGTTTTCAAAAAAGTAAAGAGGGTATAAAGTAAAAATCTCCCTGTTCCTCAGGTAACCCACTACCCACAGATAACCACTATTGATAATTTGAGTGTCCTTGTAGAAATTTTCTTTATATATCCAAGTAATGTTTATATTTAGTAAGTTTTTTTTAAGCCATACAAAAAATTACTCAAAAATATGTTTTGTGGTACTTCCTATGTCATTATATATAGGTCTGTCTCAGTCTATTATATGTCTGTGCCAGCATTTATTTAGTCAGATACTGTGATTCTTATTAATTATTTGATGTATACATTATCAAGAGTCCTGGGGTGGCACTGTAGGGTAAGCACTGGACTGCTAACCACAGGTCGTTGGTTCAAACACACCAGCTGCTCCTGTGAAACCCTATTCAGGGTCGCTATGAGTCAGAACTGACTTGACATCACTGAAATAACAACATACATTATTAGAAATGCCTGGGTGGCATGGATGGTTAAGTGCTTGGCTACTAGCCTAAAGATGAACAGTTTAAACCCACCCAGAGATGCCTTGAAAGTTGGGTTTGGAGATCTGCTTCCAAAAGGTTACAGCTTTAAAACCCCTATGGATCAGTTGTATTTTGCAAACATAGGGTGGCTGTGAGTCTGAATCAGTACAATAGCAACTAACAACAACAGATACATTATGAAAATATTTTTAAATTTTAGGAGTAAAAACCCAGAAGATAATCACTGTGAGATTACTGGTAAGTATGAATCAGATTATCTTTTATGCCATACACTTTTTCTTTCATCAGATTCCTTGATTAGTCATGTAAAAAACCTTTATTTTTTACACAAAGTCTTCAATTTAGAATTTCAGAAATTTACTATTATTTCTTTCAAACCGGTTTTTCTTTTTTTCCTTGCCTTAGACTCCCACGTACTTATTCATTCACCCAAGTCAGGAATCAAGGAATATTTTTCGTTTTTCCTTCACTCTCCACATCCATTTGAATCTACTTTCAGTCTATTCTGCCTTTGGAATATCTTGCAAATCTGATACCTATTCTCTGTTTTTTTCTGCCACTGTTTTAATTCAAGTCTTCATTATTTTTTCTTGGACTGCTTGTTATATATTGTCTCTTACCCTTCTAATTGTGGGAGAAAGATGAGGTTTTCTGCTCCCTCAAAAGATTTATAACCCCAGAAAATCCTATGCAGGGTCACTATGAATTGGAATCGACTTGACATCATTTAACAACAACAACTCTTCTAATCTATTATATATATTTCTAAATCTTATATTTCCCAGTTTATAATTGTTCAGTGACACAGACTTGGAAATCCTTTTATAATACATTATGTTCTAGTCCATAATGTGCTAATTTCAGTTCCCATTGTAGACTCATTTTCACCTCTATGAAGTGTTCTTCTTTTTCTAATATGCTTAGCAATCTTCTCATTTTTCAAGACCGTACTTCAGTGCTGTTCAAAGTAGCCCATCCACAAATGAATGCAATTCATTGCAGAATAGGACCTTGTGTTAGAACATGTATGTGTAAATCAACTGTGACATGTAAGCTACTGTTTAGTTGACTTTTTTTTTTTTTTCTTAGTAAGGCTTTCTTAATGCAGGAAGTATACCTGCTTATACTTGCCGTAAGCTTCTTATTTTATGAATTGTTAACAAGCAGTTCACAAACCGGCATCATGTGAGGAGAGAGGAAGTCAAAAGTTTTGCTACTAGAGTTACAATTTATTCCAAACAAAATGTGTTTAAGCATGTCTCTGTGATCATTGGATGGCTGCAGGCAAGTTCTCTCAGTAATACCCTTGTCTTAGTCTTGTTGTTTTTGTTATTAGGTGCCTTCGAATCGGTTCCTATCCATAGCAACCCTGTATAGTTTTTCCGAGGAGCAACCGGTGATCTTGAACCATTAACCTTGCAGTTCAAACCAACTTTTGCAGTTCAGTGCATTAACTCACAGCACCATTAGAGTGCCTTAAGAAAAATAAATAAGGATACTCTTTATGCCATGAAAAAAAATGATTTTGAGGTCAGGAGAAATATAAAATTTTTAACAGAGCCCTAGTGGACATCTTACCAAATCATTAACTCTTTGAAACAAGTTTATGGGAATGCTGTCCCACATAAAGCAACAGTTTTTATGTGGTCAAACTTTTTAAGAAAAGTCAGGAAGACTGCAAAAATGAGTCCAAGATAGAGAGGTCAGGTCAGAAGGTTATGATGACAGTGTTTTAGAATTCTGAAAGGGTAATCTTAATAAATTGTCTTATAGGACACAGGATAATCAAGGGATAATTAGGAAGAAGTTTTAATAAAATTGAAAACTACCGTTGGTGAGAGTGGAATTTTTTTCCCCATCAAGACATTCATTGTACAACAGTTGTAAGCCTTCGTATAAGAATTTCAATGGGAAACCTTACCCTATCTTCCTTACAGCCTTAATCTGCCCCTTCAGACTTTTTTCTCAAAACTCAAAGAACATTTAATAGGAACATGATTTGAGTCCCTCGAAGATGGCAAAAACTGCTATTTTGACGTGGTATAAATTGAAGGTGCAGAATTTTTAAGAGAACTATTAGAGAGATGGAACACCACCTTCAGAAGTATATAGACCTTGATGGAGAATGAATGTGTCTAGAAACAGTAGATTCACAGTTTGCTAATTTTTGTTTAATAAAGGTTTCCTTTGATTTTGTAGCAGTACTTCTGGACTTACCCTGTACTTTAAGTAGCACTGACATAGAATGGAGCCCTCTCTGACAAAACCAAGCAGTTAGACACTCTGTTCTGTGCTTCCATAATGTGCCTTTAATTCTTCAGCCTATTACAGAACTTAAGACAGTTTATTTTAGGTATTTACTTCTGGCTTTCTTAGTTACTTAGTGCTGCTACAGTAGAAATACCACAGGTATTTTTACTTTAAGAAACAAAATTTTTCTCTTACAGTTTAAGACGCTAGAAATACAAATTAAGAGTGCTGGCCCTAGGGAAAGGCTTTCTGTTTTTGTTGACTCTGTAGAAAGGTCCTTGTTTCCTTTCAGCATTTGCAGGTCCAACATTCCTTGGAGATTTCCATGTATCTTGGCACCAATCTTTTCTTGGATCTAGGAGCTTCACAGTGCAGGGACCTCAGGTCCAAAGGATTCACTCCATTCTCAGCTCTTCCTTTCTTGGTGTAGTAGTAGGTCCCTCTGAGCACTGCTTGCCTGTTTAATCTGTTTTCTATCTCAAAAGAGATTGACTCAAGATACAACCTCATCATGTAGATGCTTCTGGAGCATTAATATCATAGAAGTGAGGATTTACAATACATAGGAAAATTACATCAGATCAGGTCTGATCGCATCAGATCATATCACAGTTGTGATTACATTATATTAGATCTCATTATGGGGGATTACTACATTTTGAATCCAAGCCCAGCCAAATTGACAGAAAGCCTTAACTATCACACTCTTTTATTAAACTAGGAGCTCTTTGAGGCCAAGCAGTTTTTGTCATGTTCTTTTTTGTGCCTTTGTTAAGTTTTTGACCTGTAATAAGTTCTGAATCAATCTTTATTAAAAATAATCAATGAATGGGAGACTGATATGTAAATTAGCCTTTTATTTAAAAAATCTATAATTATTTCATCCTTTACATTTGAAGTTGCCATAAACTCTTTAAAATATTTTCAGTATTGGCTTTTAAATGTGTTTTTTAAATGTATTTCCTGTTTTAGTATGGATCTTCAATTCCTACCATATTTCCAAGATCCACTTTACTATCTATACCTTTATATTTCAACGGTAAATATTTGAGTCTAACTAATCCCTTATTCCATTCTCATTGTCTTCTGCCTTAATCTACACTCTCAGTATGTTATATGTGAATTATTGTAGTAACTTCCTCACTGGCTGTCTTCTTTTGAATTTACTTTATTCTTTTCTCTGTAATTATTTTTATAAAATGCATATTTTCATAGGAATGTCTAAATTCCTTAACGTGGAATAAAAGGCCCTTCAAAATCTTTCCCTTTCAGTCTCATCACTCAACATTCTTTACCATGTAACCTCTACTTTCCAGGAAATAAAAATGAATAAACCAAATAGGAAACAAAAAGTCTAAAATTTCTACCAGTCATAGTCTGTAAAGCCTTTTACATTCTAAAAAGATTTTTAATCATACAGAGGATCACTCGGGCACTAGAACAGACCATTAAAAGTCTTAATGATTATATATCAGTAAGTTCTCATGAACAGCTTGTTATTGTTGTTAAGTGCCTGTTAAACTTCAGTAAATACCTATAACTGATTAATCTAATCTAAGAAAAATCAGGCCCCTCATATGTTTAAGTTATTCATCACAATGTTTTGGTTTTTTTCTCAATAGGGATGAATACTTTACTTTGTGCTCCCATTCATATTCAACAGAGAGAAGTAAGTGTTCATGTAAATGCATTCATATTTTAACCTCTCTGGAGAGTTAAAACTTTTTTTTTTTTTAAATCAACAAAGTTTAATAGCATGACTTAGGGATGACTACAAAATAGACTGCCATAGACTGGAAGAACTTCTCACCTTACTTGTTAACTGAAAATAGTTAAATCACTACCAGTTTCGATCATATGAGGATGTATTAATTATATCAGGACTTCTCAAACTTTTATGAGCATATAAATCATCAAAAGATTTTGTTAAAATACAGATTCATACCAGTAGATCTAGTATAGGTCCTAAGATTCTGTATTTCTAATAATGTCCTAAATAATTCTATTGTACTGCTCCACAGACCACATTTTGAATAGCGTAGGATTAGGCTATATTCTTACAAATAAAACCACTGCATTAAGACTAAAAGAGAACACAATTCCCAAGAACATAGAGTCTAATATAAAGAATTTTCATCATGATTATATTTGACATTATCAGTGTTTTTTGTTTCATTTTTGAGTGTGTAACTAATCTTGAATTTTTAATTTGTCTAAAAACAATAAAAAGTAAATTATTCACAAACATTAGAAAAGTCATTAGTAACAAATTACTTCTTATATACCATACCACTGAGCCAAATAAACCAGTGTTTCATGAAATTATCACTGAGCATTGTTTATATGTTGTATAATATCTCTAAAAATATGTTTGCATTTGATTTGATCTCTTATCATTTGCTTTTATTATAGTTTTCAATTACAGAACACAGCCAAGAAAGGAAACATGGAAATGGCCAGACAATTATCTCTTCAGATGAAAATCAGATGGACTTGACAGCAAGTCACACCGTGATGATTACCAAAGGCCTTTTAGAATGTACTCAAAGTGAAAAATCCACCAAGATAGATACCAAATCATTTCTGGCTAGTTTAAAGCTCTACACTGAAGATTCAAGAATGAGAAAAGAATTAAGTGTTTCTATGGATCAAAATATTTCTTCAGAAAAGAAAATAAATTTCAGTGACTTTATAAAAAGATTGAAAATGGAAAAATCTAATGCTTCTCTTTCTGAAGAATCTGATAAGGAAAATTGTGAGCTATCTGCTCATGCCAAACAATCAGATAATGCCTCTTCTATACATCATCAAATGCATGTGTCTTCTAATATAGATGAGAATAATGGTAATAGGACTAGAATCTTTAGTGAACAAGATGATAGGATGAATATAACCCAGTGTCATACAGCCAGTATTCAGGCTTTGGTTCCTATATGCAATGAGACCAGCTTAAAGGAAGTTAAAGGTGATGATATTACAATTTGTGGCAGTGATTTTATGGATTTGACAATTAATCGCACTACACAGATTTTACCATCAGTAGATGATTGGTCTGAAATAAAAAACCAAACTCAAAATGTCAGGATGGATGTTATAACAGACGATGGAGCTAAATCTCCAGGAAAGAAGAAAATCTTTAAGAATAAACTGAATGCTGTATTTCAAGACTCAACCTTAGGCCCTACTAATGAAATACAAATGACCAGAAGTCATATTCTGGGAACTGAAACTCACATAGTCACACAGACCTGTGACCAAGATGTTAAAAATTTGGCTGTGATCTCAAAATCTGTATGTTCTAGTTCAACTGTTCAAGATTATAAAACAGTTTTTTATTCTAGTTGTAGTGATGCCATGGAATTGACTAAGTGTGTCTCAAGTATGAATGAAGAGAAAAATTTGCTAAAGCATGATAGTAATTATTCTAATATATGTGCCAATTCAGATACCATGTCTCTTGTAGGAAAAACTTTGTGTTTAGAAGAGGATAACATGGATATTACCAAAAGTCACACAGTTGCTATAGATAATCAAATTTTTAAACAAGATGAGACAAATGTACAGATAGCAGCTGTACCAATATCTGAAAAAGTAATGATAGTCCCAAATCAAACAGCTGTAGCAGAAGATAGGAAAATGAATGTAAATTGTAGCTCGGTTCCTCATGTATCTAAGGAAAGATTACATCAAAGTCTAGCAGATGCTTTATCTGTTTCATTGACTGACAGAAGGACTAAACTGTTCACAGATGAAGATATGGATTTGACTAAATATCACACGAGTAGCTTAGGAAATCAAACTCCTCTTGCATTTTATAATCTAGCGCCTAAGAGTACCAGTAAATCTTACTCTGCCAGCAAAAAACCATCAGGTGAATGGGAAAAAATGAATAAAAATTGCATTGAACAATCCCCTCAACCAAATGCAGAATCTGGAAACGTCTTAACCTGGAGCAAAGAAAAAGATCAGGTTTTGAAGATTTCATCGCATCTTGATAAAGATTTTCTTCAATCACTTGGTTGTAACCAGAACAAAGCAAAAGCCCATAATATAATCTCCTCAGGTAGAGATCTCAATAAGCAAGTAGAACTGGGAAATAATACAAATATAATATCATGTGAGCAATCTTTGTTTTCTACCACAAAACCTTTATTTTCATCAGAAAAACAAGTGCTTGTGAAAAATGATAATACAATTGTTAATAGCCAAACAGTGCTGTCTGTAGCAGGAGAGAATTCTAAGCTGCCTGAGTCACTGAGAAAAAATTTAAGCAGTACCACACGTGACTGTTCTGATGACAAGATGATTGGTTGTTCAGTGGAGGAACAAACTATGGATTTAACCAAAAGTCATACTGTTGTCATTGGATTTGATCCTTCTGAAGTACAAGAACTTGGTAAAACTAATTTACAACACACTAGCAGTCAGCTAACAACAGTAAGCAGACAGATGGCTGTAAAAGATGAAAAATATGATATAAATCCTATAGAAAAAACTGGGGTATTTGTACCTAATGATACAGAAGTATTGGTGGACAAAATTGTTCAGAAACCTGGATTTCTGAATGAAAAGCAAAATGTCAAAAATTGTGGAAGGGAAAGTGTTGGTGCATTAAAAATGGATAAGACTATTGTATTTTCAGAGAATAATGAGAATGATATGGATATCACCAAAAGTTATACCATAGAAATCAATCATAGACCTTTATTAGGCAAACATTCCCATTTGGTGCCTTTGGCAGAAACTTCTAAAACTCTTTTGTATACATGTGGACAGGATGACATGGAGATCACTAGAAGTCACACAACTGCCTTAGAATGTAAAACTGTCTTACCCGAGGAAGTAACTGTTAGTCCTGTGGACAAAACTGTCATGTTTGTAGATCATCACAATGATCTAGAAATGACAGAATCCCATACTGTTTTCATTGACTACCAAGCAAAGGAGAGGACTGTGCTTCAAACTGACCTAGCAGTCGAGTGCTTATCCTACAATACTACACCAGAGACGTCTAAATCAACAACCTGGAAAAATGATAAAGATATGCAAAAGCCTGGATTTCTGAATGACACTCAATCAGATAAGAATATGCGAAGGAAAAGCCTCAGACTCAAAAATGACAAGACTATTGCAATTTCAGAGATTGGTAAAAATGACATGGATATCACTCACAGTTGTACGGTGAAAATAAAAAATAAAAGTGTCTTAGAAGATCAAGAGGACTCTCATTTGATGCCTCTGGCAGAAACTTTAAAAACTGCTTTGTATACAAATAGACAGGATGACATGGAAATCACTAGAAGTCACACAATTGCTTTAGAATGTAAAACTGTTTTACCAGAGGTAGTAACTACGAGGCCTATTGATAAGACTGTCATGTTTATAGACGATCATAATGATCTAGAAGTCACCAGGTCCCACACTGTTTATATAGATTGTCAAGTCATGGATAAAATACCTTTAGAGTGCCCTAAATTTGGAGTAACAAAAGGAAAAAATTTAAGTGTTACTTTTCCAAAGGATGACAGCACTGTTAAAGAAATTACTATAAAGCAGGCACCAGCCATTGAAAACAAAATTATTCCTCACACTGAACAGCATCATGTGGTACCGTTTGTTCCGAATAGCACATTGTCTGGGGATCAAGGCGAGATAGAAACCATCAAATTCCATAGCACTTTGGCAGATAAAAAGATCACGGAGGAGGTTGTAGATTGGGCCTACACATTGGGAAAAGCCAAAACTGAAAGCTGTCACTTAAAAAAGACAGATAGAATTAATACGGATTCTGTACGCAGTCATTTAACTGTTACTTGTGGATCCAGTAATAATTATTCCTGTTTACCAAATGTAATTTCCTGTGTTGATAATATGGAAGAGGGTAGCATGTCTTTGTGTGATAAAGACGAGAAAACCAGTAATTACCCGGTGCAAAATGAACTAGCATATGCAAATGATTTGGCAGCTGAACACTACTTGAATTCTGAGAAACTGCCTATCTCTGATTGTTGTCCTTTGATAAAGAAGGCAGAAGTTACTCAAACCAATGCCAAAGTACAGTTAGACTATCTTTGTCTACTCAAAGATCACGAGGAACTGGCTAAGGATCCCCCAAACCTATTAACTAATGAAACCTTAGTAGGTAGTAAAGATCTGGGGGAGAGGCTTAAATTTAATTCAAATCGAGTATCTTTTAAGCTTCCAAATGAGCCAATGGAAGACCTTGTTGATAATACAGAACATAGTTTAAAAGAGACCTTTGTTGATGTTTGTGTTGCATCTCAGCCTAATCTATCAACTCATCTACTTTTATTACCTCAAGAAGGACAAAATATTATCAATAAAGATGAAACAATACTTTCTAAACTTGGATATAAGAATTTAAATATTGCCACAGGAAATTCTTGTATACCCACATATGAAAATGAGTCCACAAGGCTTAACAATGAGAAACCATTTATTACAGCTTATGAAGAAGAATTGAAGGAAAATTTACAAACAGTTAAATGTCATACAGGTAAAGATTTCCACAGTAACTCAGACTTACTTAAGCAAGTCAGTCAAACTCATGCCAGTCTCAACAAACCATCAGATACTGTGATTACATCAGAGGTTCCTACAGTGCCTAGTGTTAGTATTATCAAATCAAATTTGAATAACAGAAATGGAAAAACTGAAGATTTTTTAGATTTTCAAATTGTTCATATATCACCTCCTCCAGAACAATTACTTGATTTAGCAAATACGGCACCCAGTGATATGAATATAGTGAAAACAAAAGACCAATGTAATATTGACATAGTGTCCAACAATCCTAAAGATGATAGAAATGAAGAAAATAAAAATTCTCAAAATGGAGCTGACAAGTCTGTATCATTAATGACAGTTGTAAAAGATAAAACTAAAATCAAGAAATGCTCTTTGGGAATCTTTTTGCCCAGATTGCCAAATAAAATAAATTATAGTGTCACTGGTATGGATAATCTGGAGCAGATTCCAGCCGACACAAAAGATTTAAATCACTTAGAAACTGAACCAGTCTTTGGCAAAGACTCAGTCATTGGGTTTGCTGCTGCTGAAGTGAACTTAAGTCCATCTCAATATATAAATGAAGAAAATCTTCCTATATATCCTGACATTAATTCATCAGGTTCAGTTAGCATAGAAACTGAGGGAAGTATTTTAATTGAAGCATACCAATGTACGATGTCACCATCTGAAAATAAAATAGAAGAAACCTGCATTAATCAAAAAAGAACTTGGGTACAAGAAGAAGATGATGATATTCAGAATGAGAAAAAATTCAGGAAAAATGAGAATAGGTTTAAAGATGCTGCACAAGATCAGCAGGTAAGCTTTGTCTTGAACCAAGAAATGTTTTTAATTTTAGTTAGGAATTGATTATTTCCATTAAAAAGCTAGATAAATATTCCTACATTGAACCTTTAGAAATTAATTGATTAATATCTAAATTTTAAAACAGTGATAGTGACAAATAGCCATTGTAAGTGTATGATTCTTAATATTGTGTCACCTCTGGTGATTTGTCAGTGATTCTTGGGTGGCTTTGCATATGAAAATCTCCAGGCAGGGTATATGTAATTTGAAAAGTCATTTTCAGTGTTTTATAGATGTAGCAAGTAGGATACCTTTCCATTACATGAACTATATGAAGAAAAACTTCACTGAATTTTCTTGGTTAAAAAAGAAAGAGGCCTTTTCTTTAGTGGGTGGGGGAACAAACACCTATGTCAACCTCAGTATCGCAAAGTGAAATAACTGAAATTTTGTATTAAAAGAGCGTAGATTTTTTTTCTTCTTTTAAGTTGAGTAACACGAATTTAGGTAACTTAGGGAAAAAGAAACCTGACACTCAAACTGAAGATTTAAAAGTGGAAAAATAAAGCTTAGAAAGCTTCAGAGGGTCATGAAAAATAGAAAGCAAACTTTAAACCCTGTTAAAATCTTAGAAGATGGTTTTAGTAGGTCTCTAAGATGAAGTCTTAAGGAAATATTTGTAGTGGTTCTATAAAATAGGACCAGTAGGAAATAGTTTATGAAGCTTTGAGAAAGTAATGTAAATGAATTTAATAGATTCTATGAAAATTAATATTCTATTTATTCAATAAATATTGAGTATCTGCTATGTCCCAGGCACTATTTTAGGTGCTAGGAATGCATCAACAGAAATGCACAGATTTATAAGCTTACATTCTAGCATTTAGAATGTGTTGTTCTAAAAAAACATACATAAGGAGATAGATAAGAATGGCTTTTAAGGTTGTGAAATCAAGTAGATAAAATGATAAAAAGTAGCATCATGTGACCTTTTATACTTCAGCCAAAGGAATCTTGTTCAACCTGGGATGGAAAGACTAAAGCCTGAAAATAAATTTCTTCTCTACCTTCTGCTAGGGATATCATAAACAGTTAATATTCTACATAAATGGTAGTCTAGTTTTGTGCAGTATGGTTCCCTTGACCCTGCTTTTGTTAAGTTCCCTTAGGTTAGATCCAATGCATAGTGACCCTGTATACGTTTTTGGAGGAGTGAGGTTATCGAATTAGAACTTCTCATCTTATAGTTAGCTGTTCAGTGCTTTTCCTACAGTGCCACACATATTGAATAGGTCACCATTTGGTAGTTCATAACATCTGGTTATAACTTGAATTTATCTGAAAAGCAATTTACTTATACAATATAATGCATAAAGATATTTCTAAATATTACTTTTGTTTTAAATAAAATTAAGGGCTTAAATTGCTTGTTACATATTCTAATTCTTTACTAAGATGTTTCCTATGAATTATAGCTAAATTTAATGCTAAAAGTAGTATTTCTGTGAGTGTTCAACAAACATTTAATCATTAGAAGTGTATAGATGCATGATTTTATGCTTATGTTATTCCTTAATTAATAATTTCAGATATTTGACCACCATACTGAAGAGGGTGTAGATAAAAATGCCAACAGTGTATTAATGAAAAGCCTGAACAGGACTCCTTCTAGTTGCAGCAGCTCTCTGGATTCAGTCAAGACTGATGGGACTTCTCTGGACTTTAGTAGTAAGATCTTTGTAAAGGCTAATTAATAGCAATAATTTGCTTATATGACAAATAATAGTTGTTTTTCAGTTCAGGAAGTATTTGTAATATAAGGGTTTTGGGGAGTTATAAATAATTGATAAATAAAGTAACTTTTTTTTATTTTTTAACCTACTACATAGCAGAACATAAACCAATTAAATGATTTTACATGCATAATTCAGAGATAATTTATTTTATTCACTGAACTGTACAACCATTCTCACCCTCCTTTACTGAATTGTTCTTTTCCATTAATATAAACTTGAAACTCCCTAAGGTAACTATCTAATCTTTCAAGTTGCTGTTGTCAATTTGATCCCTTTATTTTTAATTCTTGGTTACTTTAACAAATTGAGAAGTAATGTACAATAGAGAAATCAAGTGATTTATTTCAGAGGCTAATAGTTAGAAAAGCATTAGAAAAATTCAATAGTGCCTCAGAACTGGGATATACTTTGCTATGCTAAATTACCTTCCCAGAAAGATCCTGGTAGATGGCTTCAGGAGCCTGAACTGCATGTAAATCTGAAAGATAACTAAAATTAAGTTTACAATTTAGTTTTGACTGTTCATTGCCTAATTTTGCTTTATTTCTAGCACATCGCAATAGTCAAAAGGAATCACAGTTTCTCAGAGACACAATTTGTGAAGAGAGTTTGAGAGAGGTATATAAAAAATATTTATTATTTCTTGTACAACTTATTATCTTGTTTTAAATTTTTTTTCTAGTAAGATATTTCAAATATACAGAAGACTAATATTCTTTTTTGTTGTTGGTAAGTGCTGTTGAGTTGGTTCCAACACATAGCAACCCAGTATGGGGTGTCCAAGAAGCAGCTGATGAGTTTGAACCTTTAAACAAGGTTCAAATCAACCTTGCAGTCCAGTGCTTTATCCCACAGTGCCACACTAGGACTCCATGAAGTAGATTGTTGTTGTTGTTAAGTGCTGTCGAGTCAGTTCTGACCCATAGCAACCCTATGTAAGGTTTCTGAGGAGCAGCTGATGAGCTTGAACCACCAACCTTGTGGTTCAGACGGACTTCGCAGCCCAGCACAGTAATTCACAGTGCCACACCATGACTCCATAAAGTAGATTAAAAGACTTATAATTTTTCCTAGCCCTACTGTCACTGAATAGGAGCTCTGGTAGCATAGTTGTTACGAATCGGGCTGCAAACTGCAAGGGCAGCAGTTCAAAACTACCAGCTGCTCTTCAGAAGAAAGATAAGGCTTTCTGCTCCCATAAAAAAATTTACAGCCTCAGAAACCATGTTCAGGGTTGCTATGGGTCGGAACTGACTCCATGGCACTTTACAACAACAACAACACTGTTAAAAAACTGAAGAAAGAATCTTAGATAAAATCTTGTTATGTATAGTCTAAAGTATAAGAAATATACTTGTATAAATATATGAAAAGTACTTTTAAGCTATTTAAAAACAAATGAGGTGGTTATAGTCAAAATGAGCTCATCTTTGTGTGGTCAAGTACTTTTTTCTTTCCTCAGAAACTTAAGGATGGGAGAATAACAATAAGGGAGTTCTTTATACTTCTTCAAGTCCACATCTTAATACAGAAACCCCGACAAAGCAATCTCCCAACCAAAGTAAGTGAAATTTCTGTGCAAATATTTGTTTCAGTGAAAATATATTATACTTTTTTACTAACCTGTATCAAGGTAAGCATTTATTCAAAACCAAAAAAAAAGATGGAGAGAGAGAGAGAAAGGAAGTAAGCAAATTTTACTATGGAAAATTTTCCTGTAGCGAGTACATTTGTATTTAGAATAAAAAATAAATTTAGGATTTTTCTTTAAATTATGGTTTTTGATCATTTAAAATTTTTGCACTCCCTCCTTGACATCTATTTTGTTTTTGATATTTTTCTCCTGACGATAAAATTAATTTAGGTTGTTTCTTCATAAGATATATATATTTTTTTTTTCCTTAAATGTTTTATTGTGAATTATGTGATAGTTTACATGGGATAACATTAGTTTTACATTCATTCTATCGTATATTGTCTCATTGCCATGGTTACAATCCCCTCCATGCAATCCTTCCCCCGTACCTCTCAGGTCTTCAGCACACAGTCGCTCTCTCTCTCTGGATCTAAAGTCTCCAGCTGCTCCATCGCACCATGTCATCATCTCTGGCTCCATTTCAGGCATCCCTGCTTCTCTGGGTAGGGTCCCGCTCTCTGCTCTTCTCCCTTGATGGTCCTGGGGACCTCCGCTCCTAGACTGAAAAGTTAATCACTCCCTTCCTTGCTATAAAACGTCTACCTTTACATTTCCGACCCTCACAATCAGTCATGATAACAATTATTCACTACTGTATCACAAGAGACCCATCTGCATTTCATTGCATCAGCCCTGCCTTGACAGACTGAATACTACTCACTGGAGATTCTTACCTTCCTCCAGGCCCTTTGGATCTAGGTTCACTCTTGAAAGCTTGTAAGCCAGTCACTTCTTGCCTTTGTAGTCCCCCGCACCCCCCATTTTGGGTAGCCAATGTCCAAGTTGCCCATCCCTGTCTACTCTGTGTGTGGAGGGGGTGGGAATGATTCTTGCTGTAAGGACTTGTTCCCTCTTTTGAGCTATTGCTTCCAGAGGTGTTGGTCAAGTTCATCAAATTGTATGAGAATACTTTCTTTTTCTCCCTCTTCTTTTTACTTCTGGTTGAGCTCTGATCATCCAGTCACTGAAGCCTGGATAAGTGGGTATTATCTGCAAGTGTGGGTGTTCTTATGCATATGCCCTCTCTTCTTATCAGCTAGACGCTTCACTCTTCACTCTAGTCCACTGTGGCTATGTCACTGAATCTGGGCCCAAGAGTCCCCAGGTCTTGCCACACTGCTGGCCAACCAGGTCTTCATCCATCCGGGTTCACAGAAGTCTATTGAACATTGTAGGGCTTAGCTCACCGCTTCATTGCTGTTTTTTCCCTCATTTCCCTTTATCGGTGTCGAGCATGGTCACCAATCACAGTGTGTATTCCCACTGAGTCTTAGTCTTGGAAGGGGGTTTGCACTGAGGGGACCCAACCACTTGCCTTGATGTTTCCTGGGCAAGCAAGTTGCTTGTTCTTGTAGTAACAGTTGGTCTGCCTATGTTGTTTTATATTTTTTTCTTGTAGGTCTTTCTTTCAAGAAGTATCTTCTGTTCTTCTAGCCACTCCAGGTTGGTCTGCTTGTCCTCTGGAGATCTGGATGTGGTTCAGGCTTCCACCTATAGTCTTATGTATTGCAGAGGCTCCGCAGGAAGCCTCCTTCAATGGGCATGTTGTAGTCCCATTTTAGGTATTCCAGTCAGTTATAGGCAGAAGACGGACTTAACAAGCTTTCTATGGTGATGCTTTTCACTATTCCTTTCTCTCCCCCTCCAGTGTCTATTTTATAATATAATGCAAGGAAAACCAAGATTCAAAAGACAGCCAAGCATCTTAATATTATTCCCCCCTTTTCCACATTCCAACCATGGCTCCATCTCTGTATCCCAGAACCCTGTTTTTCCCAGGTTGTGCTTATATCATTATTTTCCTCTGTCTCGCTTAGCCATTGCGAGCTGTCTAATTGTTCTCCCATCTCATGAGATATTTAAAAAAACAAATCAACAAATTCAATTTAAATGATGAATGGAAACATTTACAGACTTGTAAGTTTAAAAAAGTACAGGAATTTTTTTTCTCTTAAATCTTTTGAACATTTACAAAAATTAGTTATACTCTTGGCTACAAAGAAAAATCGTAATGCACTGGAAAAAATTTATAGAAAACACCATCTGGTCATAATTGGACAAAATTAAAAATACATATTTTTTAAAGCTAAAACTTTTTTTAATGCTTTGTTGTGAATTATGTGATAGTCTACATGGGAGGACATTAGCTTTACATTGATCCCGTCGTATATCATTTCTTTGCCATGGTTACAATCCCCTCTATGCATCATCATCCACCAACCAAAAGGTATACCCTGCAAGCCTGTCCCCCGGTCATCTGCACACAGCCCCTCTTCCTCTCTGGGTCCAAAGTCCCCAGCCACTTCATCTCCCCATGTCATCGTCTCTGCCTCCATCCCTGGCATCTCTGCTTCTCTAGGTAAGGTTCCGTTCTCCGCTCTTCTCCCTTGATGGTCCCAGGGACCTCCGCTCTAGACTGCAAGGTTAATCACTCCCCTCCCTTTGCCACAAAACATCTACCTTTACATTTCCAGCCCTTATAATCAGTCCTGATAATAATATTCACTATTGTATTACAACAGACGTATCTGCATCTCCTTTCATCAGCCCCGACTAGACAGAATGGATACTACTCAGTGGAGCTTCTACCTTGCTCCGTGCCCTCTGGATCTAGGTTCCCTCTTGAAAGCTTGTAAGCCAGTCACTTCTTGCTTCTGTAGTCCCCCATTTTGGGTAGCCAATGTCCAAGTTGCCCATCCCTGTCTTTTCCATGTGCAGAAGGGGTGGGAATGATCCTCGCTGTGAAGAGTTGTTCGCTCTTTTGAGCTACTGCTTCCATAGGTGTATGCCAAGTTCATCAAATTGTATCAGATTATTCTTTTTTCCCCACTTCTGTCTTCTTCTGGTTGAGCTCTAATCATCCAGTCATTGAAGCCAGGTCAAGTGGGTATTATCTGCAAGTGTGGGTGTACTTGTGCATGTGCCCTCTCGTCTTATCAGCTGGATGCTTTATTCTCCACTCTAGTCATCTGTGGCTATGTCGCTGACTTTGAGTCCAAGAGTCCCCTGGACTTGCCACCTAGGCAACCAGGTCTCCATTCAGGTGCACAGGAGTCTATTGAGCGTTGTAGGGCTCAGCTCACATAAAGCTAAAACATTCTTGTTATGTTGTTGTTAAGTGCCGTCAAATCAGTTACAACTCAGGGATTCTGTATAGGATTTCCAAGGAGCAACTGGTAAGTTTGAACTGCAGATCTTATGGTTCATAGTCCAGGGCTGATCCTACAGCACCATACCAGGAGTCTTTGCTTCTTTGAAATTAAGAAACACACTTCTAGATAACCTTGGATCAAAGAGTAAATAAAAACTATTTAGAATGCAAAGAAAAAGAGAACATTTGATACTAAAATTTTTACTTAACAGGAAATTAAAAACCTTGGATATCTATTTTTATAGAAGTTGTCATTGTTGTTGAGGTTCATCAAGTCAGTTCTGACTCTTAGCGATGCTATCTAGTGTTTCCAAGGATTAGCTGGTAGATTTGAACCACAGCCTTGTAGTTAGCAGCCCAGTGCTTAACTTACAGCACCACAGCAGGACTTCTTACTATAGAAGAGCATGTAAAGAAATTTTTTAATAATCACTTTTAAAAATCAGGAAATGAACAGTAAATAAAATACACAAAATGCATAGGGAGACAAAATTAACAAAGGCAAAAGATAAACTTGTGAAATAGAAAACAAAAATTAACAGAAAGGATAAATTTTTAAAGTTAGTACAAGAGAAATTAAATATATTTTTTAAATTCATCAGTTGACAAAATATAAGGCCTAGATGATTTTTAATTTTTTTTTTTTAGTTTTGCCAAAACATTTATTTTGATATCATAAATGCAGGTCACACACCAAAGGTGACTCCTCTTCTGAATAATAGATGGCTCACATCAGATCACAAACTGGGAGGTGTTACATGTTTGTGTTGTTGTGTGCTATTGAGTTGGTTCCAAGCCATAGCAAACCAGTATAGGGTTTCCAATAGTAATTTAGGGTTTGAACTGCAAACTGGTTAGCGGTTTGGTGTTTATCCTACAGTGTAATACCAGCGGCTGCCAAAGCACTGAGAATTAGAGCCTAGTCAAGTTTACACATAACATTCACCATCAAGGAGTTTAACGCTAACCTCTAGATGGCCTACTGTAATTCTGGAAATACAACTCCTACTTGACTTATATAATAAAAATTTAATGAAAGTTTATATTGTAACTATTTATATCTTAATATGACATCTCATATTTGTTTAGATAGAACTTTTTAAAATTTTATTTATTTTCATATAAAATATACTTTTATATTTAATACTATTTTATTTTATCCCCAGTTCACTGTGGATTAACTAAGTAATTAAAATTTTTAATTTTATTGAATGTTTTGATCATGTTCTTATTAGCTGCTATAGATGAACCCTGAAATCTCAGTGTCTTAACCATTGGTAAGTGTATTTCTTAAGCACATAAATTCCCTAAGGCAGTGGAGAGAGGTTGTAAACTTTTTTTCGTGGAATATTCAGGAACATAGCTTGTGGTGTCATTGCCAGCTGTAATACATGGCTTCTGGGTGGCAGATGGGGCAGAGAGGATGTGGAGAATTACATTGGACGGTTTTTTGTGGAGGGTGGGTGCCCAGGAGTGGGTATTCTGTACACTACTTTTGCTGTCCATATTTCCTAGCACTCAATTACAAGAGGCCTAGATAATTTTTGGTTGTTGTTAGGTGTCATGGAGTCAGTTTCTACTCATAGTGACCCTGTATGTAACAGAACAAAACACTGTCCTATCCTGTGCTGTCCTTAAAATTGTTATACTTGAGTCCATCTCTGCTGCCACAGTGTCAGTCCATCTTGTTGGGGATCTTCCTTTTTTTCACTGACTCTTCCAATTTATATGGAAGGACAAGCATAATGTCCTTCTCCAGCAACTGGTTCCTCCTGATAATATGTCCAAAGTATGAGAGACAAAAGTACCACCATCTTTGCTTCTAAAGAACATTCTGGTTATGCTTCTTCCAACACAGTTTCCAGTTTTCTGGCAGTCCATGGTACTTTCAGTCTTTTCCAGTGCCATCAATTCATTGGTTCTTCTGCAGTCTTCCTTATTCATTGTTCAACTTTCATATGCATCTGAGGCAGTTGAAAATACCATGTGCTGAGTCAGATGTACCTTAGTCCTCAAACTGATAATTTTTTTTTATTCTTAAACACTATAAAGAGGTCTTAAGCAGCAAATTTGCCTAGTGTAGTGCCATTTGATTTCTTGACGGCTACACCCATGAGCATTTGGTTGTGGATCTAAGTAAAATGAAATCTTTGACAGCTTGAATCTTTACCATTTATCATGATTCTATTTATTGGTCTTGTTTTGAGTATTTTTGTTTTATTTACATTGAGGTACAGTCCATACTATGATCTTTGATCTTTATCTGTAAATATATTAAGTCCTTTTTGCTTTCAGCAAGGAAAGTTGTATCATCTACATATTGAAGGTTGTTAATGAGTGTTCTCTAATACTGGTCCACACTCTTCTTCATATAATTCAGCTTCTCAGATTATTTGATCAGCATACAGATTGAATAAGTATGTTGAAAGGGTAAAACTGTGGCACACACCTTTCCTGATTTTTAAACCATTCAGTATCACCTTGTTTTGTTCAAATGACTGCCTCTTGGTCTATATATAGATTCCTCATGAACACATTCAAGTGTTTTGGAATACACATTCTTCGCAATGTTATTCATTGCTTGTAATTCATAGTTTGTCATAACATAGTCAAAAGTCTTTGCATAGTGAATAATGCACAATAATCACCTTCCTGGTATTCTCTTCTTTTAGCTAAAATCCATCTGCAAGGATCCATGTCCTCTTCTGAATCCAGCTAGATTTTCTGGCAGTACCTTGTCAGTGTACTGTTGCATCCATTTTTGTTTTTTTTTTCAATGTTTTATTGTGAATTATGTGATAGTTTATAGGGGAGAACATTAGTTTTACATTCATCCTATCATATATCGTTTCATTGCCATGGTTACAGTCCCCTCCATGCATCATCAACCAACCAAAGGGTATACACTACAAGCTTGCCCCCCTGGTCCTCAGCACACAGCCCCTCTCCCTCTCTGGAACTAAGGTATCCAGCCGCTCTATCTCTCCACATCATCGTCTCTGCCTCCAACTCTGGCATCACTGCTTCTCTGGGTAGGGTCCCGCTCTCCGCTCTTCTCCCTTGATGGTCCCAGGGACCTCTGCTTCTAGACTGCAAAGTTAATCACTCCCTCTTTGCTACAAAACGTCTACCTTTACATTTGCAACTCTCACAATCAGTCCTGATAACAATTATTCACTATTGTATCACAAGAGACCTATCCCCATCTCCTTTCATCAGCCCTGCCTAGACAGATTGGATACTACTCACTGGAGATTCTACCTTCCTCCACACCCTCTGGATCTAGGTTCCCTCTTGAAAGCTTATAAGCCAGTCACTTCTTGGCCTTTGTAGCCCCCTATTTTGGGTAGCCAATGTCCAAGTTGCCCATCCCTGTCTACTCTGTGTATTGGAGGGGGGTGGGGTGGGAATGATCCTTACTGTAAGGATTTGTTCCCTCTTTTGAACTACTGCATCCATAGGTGTATGTCAAGTTCATCACATTGCTTCAGATTACTCTTTTTTTCCTCTTCTTTCTTCTTTTAGTTGAGCTCTGATCATCCAGTCATTGAAGCCAGGTCAAGTGGGTATTATCTGCAAGTGTTGTGGGTGTTCTTGTGCATATGCCCTCTCTTCTTAACAGCTTGACACTTCACTCTCCACTTTAGTCCTATGTCACTGACTTTGGGACCAAAAGTCCCCAGGTCTTCTCACACTAATGGCCAACCAGGTCTCCACCCAGGTTCATAGGAGTCTATTGAATGTTGTAGGGCTTAGCTTGCAGCCTCATACCTGTTTTTCCCTCACTTCCCCTTGTCAATGGCGATTGTGGTCACCCATCAGAGTGTGTATTCCCATAGAGTCTTAGTCTTGGAAGGGGGTTTACTCTGAGGGGACCCAACCGCTTGCCTTGATATCTCCTAGGCGGGCAACTTGCTTGTTCTTGTAGTAATTGGTTGGTCTGCCTCTCTTGTTTTGTGTTTTTCCTGTCAGTCTTTCTTTCAAGAGATATCTTCTGTTCTTCTAGCCACTCCAGGCTTATGTGCCTGTCCTCTCAGGGGGAAATTTCCCACTTCTGAAGATTCTGGATGCTGTTCAGGATTCCACCTATAGTCTTATGTATTGCAGAGGCTCTGCAGGCAGCCTCCTTCACTGGTCATATTGTATCCCCATTTTAGGTATTCCAGTCAGTTATAGGCAGAAGACGGACTTATAAGCTTTCTATGGTGTTATTTCTGGCTTTTCCTTTCTCTCCCCTTCCAGTGTCTATTTTATAATGTAATGCAAGGAATACCAAGATTCAGTAGACAGCCAAGCATCTTAACATTATTTCCCCATTTTCCCCTATTCCAACCATGTCTCAATCCATGTACCCCCATCCCTGTTATTCCCAGATTGTGTATACATTATTATTTACCTCTGTCCCACTTAGCCCATGCGAACCTGCCTACTTGTTCTTCCCTCTGCTTTGTTCTTCCATTCCCCCTCCCCTTTTGTATATTGCCCCCCTTCCCAGCACCCTAACTATCCTGTGTCTATTCCCTGCCCTGTGCTGTACCTTTCCGTCCCTCCCCTCACCCCACCCCCAACATTCCAGTAATCAGCAAAGAATCTCCCCACCCCCTTTTAGTATGGGTTCTTTTTCTTAGTCTTTTACAGTAGTGGTCCTATGTAGTATTTCTCTTTTTGTGACTAATTTCACTCAACATAATGCCCTCAAGGTTAATCCATGTTAACTGGTGGTTTGCAGCTTCCTTGTTATACTTCAAGGTAGCATAATATTCCATTGTGTGTATATGCCACAATTTGTTTATCCATTTTTCAGTTGATGAGCACTTTGGCTGTCTCCATCTCTTTGCTATTGTAAATAGTGCTGCTGTGAACATTGGTGTGCATATATCTTCTCGTGTTGTGGCTCGTATTTCTTGTGGGTAAATACCAAGTGGAGGAATTGCTGGATCATATTGTATTTCTATTTCCAACCTTCTGAGGAAGCGCCATATTGCTTTCCAGAGATATTGGACCATTTTGCAGTCCCACCAGCAGTGCAGGAGTGTCCCAGTCTCTCCACATCCCCGCCAGCATTTATGGCCCTCAACTTTTTTGGTCTTTCCTTTTATTGCTGGTATGAGATGATATCTCATTGTTGTTTTGATTTGCATCTCTCTAATGGCTGTGCAGGGTCGCTATGGGTCGGAACCAACTCGATGGCACTTAACAACAACAACAATGGCTAGTGATCGTGAACATTTCTTCATATGTTTGTTGGCTGCCTGGATCTCCTTGGTGAAGTGTCTGTTCATGTCCTGTGCCCATTTCTTAATTGGGTTATTAATCTTATTTTTGTAGATGTATAGTATTTTCCTATATATTTTAGAAATGAGTCCTTTATCTGATATGTAGTTGCAAAAGATTTTTTCTTGTCTGTGGGTTCCCTTTTTACTCTTTTGGTGAAGTCTTTTGATGCACACAAGTTTTTAATTTTTATTATGTCCCACTTATCTGTTTTGTCTATTTTTGTTTGTGTAGTTTTCAAAATGTGTAGTAGTCTGTATATGCCCTGAATTAGCACCCTCTCATTTGTCCCCTATTTTTTCATTGATGATCTTCATCATTTTGGGATTCATATTTAGATTTTTAATCCATGTTGAGTTCATTTTTGTATAGGGTGTGAGACATATCTCATTTATTTCTGATCTAATCTTTATTATTTCTTTTCTTTTGGTGGCTGTAGGGTCTGTTCATCTCATTCTAATTGTAGATGCTGTGTTCATGTGTTAATTTTGGTTCGTTTTTCTTTCTGGATGTGTGCGTTTATTGTAATAAATTGTCCTCTCAGCACCACTTTCGCCGTGTCCCAAAGATTTTGGTATATTGTGTTTTCGTTCTCATTTGTTTCTGGGAACTTTGTAAATTCACATTTAATTTCTTCTATTAAACCTGCTTTTCATCAGAGTGTTATTCAGTTCCCATGTATTTGACTTTATGTCCTTGGTCTTCCTATTGTTGATTTCTAATTTGATAGCAGTGTAGCCTTAGAAGATGCTTTGTAGTATTTTGATATTTGTAAATTTATGGAGATTTGTTTTGTGACCTAAGACATGGTCTATTCTGGAGAATGTTCCATGTGTTAGGAAATGTTTCTTCCAGAAGCTCTTCAACTATCTCCTCTGTGGGCTTGTGTGATTGTTCCTGTTCTGTAATGACAATAATTCTTAATGTTATTCCTCTTCATGTTATCCAACATGAATCTTAGGCCTTCTTCGGAATTTTTACTTCTTTTTTGTATTTGTTCTTCTATCTTAGTAGTGTTGAGAGATTTATCTTCTAGCTCACTAGTTCTAGCTTCTATCTCTTCAGTTCTATTCCTTTGCCCTTTCAATGTATTGTCCATTTCTGATATTCTATTATTAATCGTTTGGACCTCTTTCTGTAGGTTTTGAATTGTTTCCAATGCTCTATCTTACTTGATTGTTCCTGTAGCACTTTCATGACTTCTTCATTATTTTTCTCAACTGCATTGCATAGTGTTTTGATACCTTTTATAATCATTTTTAGGAATTCCTTTTCAGGCATTTCCAAAGCCTGCCCGTCTTCCAGTATGGATGTAGGTCTCCTTCCAGCTCATTTTCCTCAGTCACTTTATCTCGTTTCTGGACATGTGCAGATATGGTCGTCTGCTTCTGTTTTTTGGGCATCTTCAGGGGTTATCTGTGGCCTTAATACTTAGATGGGTGTGTATTTTGGTATTTTTTATGCTTTCTGAATGTCTCCAGGGAGATGTGATCAGGAAATGGGCTTCCCTTTTCAGTCTTCTTCCTGAGAAGTTTCAAGATACCACTGTTGGTCGTTTTGACGTAATTTGGGATTTAATTTTCGGCCTATGTCCTCTTTTGTCTGCTTGTCCCGCTCCACAATCTCCGTTCAGTCCTTTTTTCTAGTTGAAACAGTTCCCTTCCACATTCTTTTTTTTTAAAGGTTTTTATTGTGCATTGAGTGAAAGTTTATAGGAGATCATCAGTTTTACATTCAACAAATCACACACCTTGTTTCATTACAATGATTATAATCCTCTCCATGTACCATCAGTTAACAGTATTTCTCTCTATTTACTTTAGCTCTTTTTTTAAAAAAAAACAAAACACTCAGGCATATATAATAATTTACACCACCAAAGTGCACATTCTATAAGTCTGCCTTCTGGCCACCAGCTCTTAGTCTCTCTCTTTCCATGAATCTGGAGTCCCCAGCTGCTCCCTCTCTCCATGTCCCCATCTCTGCCTCCATTTCTCATATCGCTGCTTCTCTGGATAAGGTCTCACATTCCTCTTGTGCTCTTTTCCTTTGATGTTCCTGTTTCTGGACTGTAAGATTAACCATTCCCCTGTTTTTGTCACAATACTTCTACCTTTATAATTGTGACAGTTGCAATTGGTCATGATAACGATTACTCACTTTTGAATCATAAGAATCTTATCCTCATCTCTTTTAACCACACCCATCTAGACAAGATGAAAACTATTTAGTGGTGAGTCTTTCTTCCCTCCCACACTATTAAACTAAACTCCCTCTTGAAACTTTGTAAGGCAGTCACTTCATGCCTTTATCGCCCCCTCATTTTAGGTAGCCAATGTCTGTGTTGCCCATTCCTATCTACCGTGTGTACAGAGGGGATAGCATTGATACTTGATGTGAAGACTCCTTTCCTCTCTGGGTATCTAGAGTTACTACCTCCATGAGTATATAGGTCAAGTTCATCGAATTGTAGCAATTTACCTGTGTTTCCTTTATCAAAAATTGTTTTGTTCTTTTTCCTTTTTTCCTTCTTCCTCTAGTTGAGTTCTGAACATCAAGCCATTGAGGCTAGGTCAAGTAGGCACTGTCTGGAACTTTGGGTGTTCTTGTGTGCCTCCTCTTGCTCCATGTCAGCTGGATGCTTCACTCTTAGCTCTAGCCCTCTATGGCTATGTCCTTGTCCAAGGGCTCAAGTGTCTCTAGGTTTCACCACACTTTGGACCAACCAGCCCTTCCTCTTCTCTCTCATATCTCTGGAACGCCTTCCACATTCTTTTTTCTTTTAATGTTTTTTGTGGATTATGTGATATAGTTTACATGGGAAAACATTAGCTTTACATTCATCCTATCGTATATCGTTTCATTGCCATGATTACAATCCCCTCCATGCATCATCAAACAACCAAAGGGTATACCCCACAAGCCTGCCCCTCGGTCGTCAGCATGCAGCCCCTCTCCCCCTCTGGGTCTAGAGTCCCCAGTGGCTCCATCTCTCCACTTCCACATTCTTATGATATTTCTGCATCATTCAACATTTTATTTATAGAATCCTTCTACTGTTGCTCCAGGTGAATAGAAACAAATTGTTGTGCCTTGGATGGACACTTGAAAGCTTTGAGAACCCAGGAAACACTTAGTGAATAAGGAAGTAGAACAGAAGAACTAAACATGTTACTAGGCCATTAACGGGGATGCGCCATGAAACCATGAATCTAAACTTCCAAAGAAACAAATCCCATGAAGTACTTAGTTGGACATAAACAGGCTCAACAACTACTCTGTTTTTTGGTCATTGTAAATGTGTTTTTCACAAGGCACTGACCCTTGTGAAAAAAGAGTAAGGCTACATCAAACAGTAGACAGGCTTGTGAGAACAGTAGTATTATTAAGAAGGTACACACTCCTTAGAATATCAACTGTTTGAGATTAAAAGGGCAGCATTTACAAAAGGACAAAGTTCAGAAGAATTAGGTAAGAAGGAGGAATGGAAACTATGAACACAGAAAGGAAGTAGAATAAGTGATGCTACATTGTGGAGATTGCAATCAGTGACATGAAACAAAATGTGTTATGAATTGTTAAACGAAAAACTGATCTACTTTGTAAACCTTCACCCAATTCACAATAAAAAGTTAAAAACAAAACCAAAAGGATTGAGACTATAGACCTCCTTTCTTCCCAGGCCTTGCAGAGGTAGGTAGGGTCAGTGATAGTGACAAACTTAAGCTTTCATTTTAACATGTTCCTTTTGTATTATTTGTAAATTGATAGAGACTTAATTAGATTTAGTTTTTTTTTTTTCAAGTTTACTGTATGTTGTACTTTTACCAGACTCTAGATAATGTCTGGTGATGATGTATAGACAATCATTAATAATCATTAATTAGATCCACTAATTTATTATGGATTGTAAAGAGTTAGATATCCTAATTCTAGCTTTCCTTCCTTTATTATCTAAATACTTCTGTAAATAGGAATATAATTTCAATAAAAAAGTTTCGAATATTTGTTTCCTATCGAAAATGCCATTTTTCCGAGGATCTCTGATTTCTTTTAGTGAGAAAATATTTTTAAAAAAGAAAATATGAGTTCTTTTGTTGTCATTTCTTTTTGTGCCAGTGCATATAGCTTTTTAAATTTATAATTCTAGCCTTGAAAATACTTTTTAATAAAGAGAATCAACTTTCCATTATATTGCTTTTAGCATTTTTCTGTACTTTCTTAGCACATCCATTATAGAGTGTGTTCAGGAAAGAAAGATTGAAACCTCAATCAGGGGAGACTGGCTGGGAGCTAACATTTGCTGGATTACCGCAGCAGGCCCAAAAAATAAGTATCTTTTAAAAAATTTTAACAGACTGGTCAGTATTGTCCCTCCTTTTTAGATGAGGAGACCAAAACTCAAAACTAAGGGTTGTAAAATGACTAGTCAAAGTGCCACATTGACTGTGAATCGTGGACAGTTATGTGGTTTGTTTTGGATTGGATTTTGAAAGTAATATGAAAAAAGAGCAGACTTTATTTTTCTGACACTAAATCACGGTCATCAAAAATAGGATTAAAGCAATAAGACATGTTAAAAATACCAGATTTTCACTGCCATATTTTACAATGAAGAGCATGCCCAAAAAATGTTTTGAGTTCAGCATAGAGTAGAAGTAAGGATCAGAGCTAGAAAATGAGAATAGAAAAGATAATCAGGAAACTAGCATGCATTTTTTTTTCATGAAGATAATTCTTAGAAGGTTTGAACTTTTAAGGTACTGATTTTCTTAAAATAATACTCAGCCGTTATCTCTTTCAAATCTTATGTGAGTAGAACATCCACAGTTCTCCTAAATATCTGGGGGTTCGACTTTGAAGTCTGAAACTTGAATACAAATGCCTGCCATCTTGGAACTTACCAACTATGAGAATATTCATACTTTTGTTTGTAGATCTTTTAAAAATAGGCACTCTGAAATGTGTGCATTAGTTCTTGAACATAGTTTTGTCCTCAGAATGCAAATTTTGAGGGATTTGTTTGTTTATTTCTTTCAGTTTACTGTAAATACACCTCCTACTCCAGACGACCTGATGTTAAGTCAGTATGTTTACCGACCCAAGATACAGATTTATAAAGAAGATTGTGAGGTTCTTCGTCAAAAGATTGAGGAGTATGAAAAATTTTTTGTATTTTAATTTTTGTTGTTGGATGGGTGAATCGTCTTTGTGATAGGGTTTTAATTAGAATTATGTTAGCATAGGAAAGTTGATGGTGTTAATTGGTCATGTGATATGAGGAAAAGAATTTCAGCTTTGTAGTTAGTCAGATTGAAGCTTAAACTTAAAATATTAGCTGTGTAACCTTGGTTAGGATAAGCACTCAACCTCAAGGTCGCTTTGAACTGCAAGGTTAGTGGTTGAAACTCACCAGTTGCTCCTCATAAACCCTATACAGGGTCGTAATGGGTCAGAACCAACTCGACAGCACTTAACAACAACAATGGCACTATAGGATAATGCATTGGACTGCAAAGTTGGTTTGAAATACAAGATTAGTGGTTCAAACTTACCTGCTGCTCCTCGGGAACCCTATAAAGTATGGCTGTGAATCAGAATTGATTAAATGGTACTTAACAACCACAAAATTTGTAAATCAATATTCAGTATTTGCATATACTACAGCCTTGAATTATATTTTAAGAAAAACCATGTTCATTTATATAAGGAAATCAAGGGCAAATGTGATAAAATTACAAACCCAAAAGCAATCTTGATTTCAGGTACTTTATATATATAAATCACTAAATGATACTTCCTTTTGATGATGCTTTCTTTCAATTCATATCATAATCCAATAATAATTAATTTTGAGGGCCTACTTTTTGTTTGGAGTCCTGTTTTGGCATTGTAGGATAAGCACTGGACTGCTAACAGGGTTAGTGGTTCAAATCCACTAGATTCTCCATGGAAACCCTATATAGGGCCACAGGGAATCATAACTAACATAATGGCACTAACAACATTTTTTATAAGATAGTATAAGAACATTTTATATGCACTATTTCTACTGCTTATTTTTACCTGCTGAGTAGGTATTATTATTCCCACTTCATGCATAAGGAAGGAGTCCTGGTGGTATAGTGGGTTATGTGTTGGGCTGCTAACTAACTGTAAGGTCAGAAGGTCAAATCCACCAGAGGAGGCTCACAGGAGAGAGGAGACTTTTTGCTCCAGTAAAGATCTACAGTCTTGGAAACCCTACATAGGGTTGCTATGAATCAGAATAGACTTGATGGAAGTGGGCACAGATAAGGAAATTAATGTTAAATTATATTACTCAAGGGTGGTGGTGGTTGTTTTTAAGTGCCATTGAGTCAATTTCAACTCACAGTCAGTTTCAGCTCTGGTTTGTGGTTCAAACTGGCCTTGCATTCCAGTGCTTATCCTACAGCGCCACACCATTGTTGTTAAGTGCCATCAAGTCAATTCCGCCCCATAGCGACCCTGTATAAGGTTTCCAAGGAGCAGCTGGTGAGTTTGAACCACTGACCTTGCAGTTCAAACAACATTGCAGTCTGACACATTAGCCCACAGTGCCACACCATTAGGTACATCTAAATTTTTGCCATTAAATCTAGATTTACAATCTAAGATTGTATTTGTATCATACTAGGACTTTCCAATTAAATTGGAACCAGTCTAGCAAATGTTGTTGTTAAATGCTGTCAGCCAGTTCCAATTCATAACGACCCTGTATAATGTTTCCGAGGAGCAGCTGGTGGGTTTGAACTGTAGTTCAAAGTCTAATGCTGATCCTGTAATGCCACACCAGGAGTTCAATCTAGCAAATAGAAAAGGAATAAAATAACCTTGAAGAATTATGTCTTTTAAAAACTAGAAACTTAGGAATCTGTTAAAATACAGTATTTCAGATTTGTCTGATTCTGATTTGTTGATTCAGTAAACGTTTATTGAGCACTTACTATGTATCAAATATTGTACTAACTCCTGGGATTTATCACTGAAAAAGAATTCAAGGTCTCTGTTCTCATATTGTTTGAAACCATTTGGTATCTCAGAATTTGTCTGAAGTTGTTTTACTTTGAATGAATTGGGATCTTGTGCACAATAAGCAGTATGTTGTAGATTTGCTCTGCTGTTTAATTTTGCACCTATATACATATGCTTATAATATATTCTTCTAGCTCTGATAGAAATTTGTTTCCTCAGCTTACTAAAATAGTAGCTTTGCTAATTTTATTATTTTTTCTGTAAAGTACACAGAATAGTATACTTTGGATTGGATTGGGAGCTTTTATTTAAAATAACAGCTACAACTTCACAGCAGTTACAAATTGACAAGCATTAAGAATTCTTCATTAGCAATATGTTGGAACAAGTTTGCTTTGCAGGAACATGTTGATACACTGAGATGAGAGTTCTATTTGTAAGGGAAGTTTTTTTGATTCATGACATTCTTGAATTTCCCTACAAGTGTTGGGAAATAATCAAACTGGCTATTATTTTTGAGTGAATTCCCCTTTTTAGGTAGGAAAGAATTGTTAAGTGCTGTCAAATCGGTTCTGACTCATAGTGACCCTAGGGTTTCCGAGGAGTAGTTGGTGGGTTTGAATTGCTGACTTTGTGGTTCACAATCTAGTGCTGATCCTGCAGTGCCGTATACCAGGAGTCCAAGGAAAGAATTAGGAAGGATTAAATTAAGTATGCCTGTTGATTTTAGCTAGTTCATTAAAGCTGACTTCTAAACCCTATGCTAATTGACTTATCTATGTTTTAGATTAAAGCTCTCTGCATTGAACCAAGATAAGCTGCTGACTGATGTAAATAAGAACCTATGGGAAAAAATGAGATACTGCTCAGATGAGGAGGTACTTTATTCTCGTTTTCTGAATGTGAATCAGTGCAGGCATTTTGAATAACATGGTGAAGTAATTTTTACTATGATAATTAGTAGCAAAGTATTTAACTTGTGTTTTTTTCAAGTGTAATATGTTAATCAGAACCAATTGCCATCAAGTCAGTTCTAACCCACGGTGACCCATGTGACTCGGAATGGAACTGCTGTGCTGCATAGGGTTTTCAGTGGCTGATTTTGCACAAGTAGATTACTAGGCCTTGCTTGTAAGGTGCCTTTTGGTGGACACAAACTTTCATTTTGCCGCAGAGCACATTAACCATTTACATGATCAGACCTCTACAAGGTCGTGTTTAATTAAACACAATTAATTCATACAGAGTTTAATTCATATTAATTACTCAATTGGAGTCCTAGTGTGGCACCGTGGGCTGATACTCTGGACTGCAGTCATTTGAACTATAAGGTCGGTGGTTCAAGCTCACCAGCCACTCCTTGGGAGCCCTATACAGGGTCTGAACTGACTTGATGGCACTTAACAATTATTCATAAGGAGCACTGGTGGCACAGTGGTTAAAGCACTTGTATGCTAACCATAAGGTTCGCAGTTTGAACCACCAGCTATTCCGTGAGAGAAAGATATGGCAATCTTCTTCTTACAAATTTAAAGCCTTGGAAACCATACTAGGCAATTCTACTCTGCCTTCAAGGGTCCCTTTAGGTCTGAATCAACTCAACAGTGGTGGGTAAATTATTAATATGTAATCTTTCCAAACCTGAGATGATCAACGTAATATGTGAAATATGTTTGAAGTTTATATCGAGTTTTCTCCTTCCTAATTTAATTTATTTATTTAATTTTATATGTACCCTAATAAACTAACAGGATTTGATTGACTCAGTTTGTCATTTTTTCCCCGTCATTTTGTAATATAAAAGCAGGAATCAAGACTGAAATCTTTGATTCTATTTTCAAACAATTAAACAGAATTAAATTTGCATATGAGAGGTTCCCTGCTTTTGGAATCTGCATGTTGTTGTGAAGTGCCTGCAGTGGGGTCCGACCATAGCAACCATGTATAGGGTTTCCAAGGAGTAGCTGGTGAGCTTGAACCGCCGACCTTGCAATTCAAATGCTTTGTAGCCTGGCGCATGAACCTGCAGTGCCACATCAGAACTCCTTGGAATCTGCCTAGGATGGGCAAAGCCTATAATGTAGCAGCTGAGCCAGCTTTTCCGGACTATTTACCTTTTTTTACTTGTTTTGGTACAATGTACCCTTTAACTCTTGCTTACAGCTAAAGACCTTTGGAATTTACTTGAACAAAATAAAATCGCGTTTTACCAAGATAACTAAAGTCTTCACTCACCAAGGAAAAGTGGCACTCTACAGCAAGCTGGTGGAATCAGCTCAGGTAATCTGAGAAAGTTTACAGCATAGAAAAAAGCTATTAAAATGAATTAATTGTGATTGTGAACTATAAAGAATGAGGCATTTGAATGGGACTTGAATATAAACTTAAAATTGTCCATAAGAGGGTTATCAAAGTGGCAAACCCTGGAGTTTTGAATAATTGTTGTTATTGTTCAGTGCCGTCGAGTTAGTTCTGACTCATAGCGCCTATATAGGGTTTCTGAGGAGCAGCAGGTAGGTTTGAACTACTGACCTTGTGATTAGCAGCCCAGTGCTCTTCCTACAGCACAACACTAGGACTCCTTTTGAATAATTTTGTTGTTGTTTTTGAGTGCCGTTGAGTCAATTCCGACCCATAGCAACCCTGTACAGGGTTGCCAAGGAGTAGCTGGTGAGTTTGAACCGCCGACCTTGCAGTTCAAACAGCTTTGCAGTCTGGCGCATTAACCCACAACGCCACACCAGGACGCTTTTTGAATAATACTAGACTATAATTACTGATAAGGACTTCATGTTATACATTGTACGTATTGAGATGAAATATTGGGATTCTTGGTCTCCTATTAATGACTGTCCTTTTAAGAATGTTCTGTATGAAAGTATTTTAATTGGAAAATAAGCCTGGAAATGCTATAATTTAATATCCCCCTTTTGGAGAAATATAATAACTAATATATTAAAATCAAAAGTCAAAAATCTTGTTGTTTTTTTTAATGCTGTTGTTCTTTCTGACCAGCGTTTTCCCATATATATTTTTTCAAGTAATACATATTAATTTCTCATGGAGTCAGTATTCCATGGAACAAATATAAAAATGCTATAATAAAGGAAAGTACAAAAATTGTTATATTAATTTATTATATATCCTTTAAAAATTTTTAAGTCCAGATTTGAAGCTTTGACCTTCATCTTAAGACTTGTTTGTTCTATCATTTAGAACTAGCAATTTGAGCCATTTATATTTTATTTTGTTTTCAGAGACTTCATTTGACAATTGGAGTCCTGATTTGGCTCTGTAGAATAAGAACTGGACCAAAAGGTCAGTTTGAACCACAAGGTTGGTGGTTTAAACTCACCAGCCACTACTTGAAATCCCTATACAGGGTTGCTAAGAGTTGGAACCAGCTCAGGGGCACTTAACAAACAATTTGATAATCAATGTCTTGTGTTTAGAATGAGAGGAAGAAACTTCAGATAAGAATGCATAGAATGGACTGCATACTTAAGAAGATCAATAACTGTCTCACTAAGGTGGAAATTGGTAACGTATCTTGAATACTTCTAAAAGAAAATTTAATTTTATCTAAACTGTTTCCTATTGTAGAGATTTCTGGTTGAAATCTTGTATTAGCAGTTTAAGACATTAAATTGAGAGTGAATGAAAACTCCTTAACTATGGTGATCTTTTAACACAATCAACAAGAATTGCCAGACACAGTCAACAAGAATTGCCAAAAGTATCTTTGGAAAGTTCTTTTAAAACTAAACTATAATGTAGTGTTTTTAATATATGAACTTATGCTATCAGAAAATTGGCTGTTCTTTTGATTTGAGCTCTCAACAATCCTAATATACTAGTATTGCACTACTGAAACTGCTTTCAGAGATTACAAAATTCCGTATGAGCATCAAATTTAGTCTTTAGCCATATTGACCTCTTTCTTTCATTTGTCATTAATGTTTATTATTCCTGACATTTTCTTCTCCCTTAACCTCTATTTTATTGTACTATTTTGACCCTACTTTCTTCTGACTTTTTATTTCCTCTTTCTTACTAACCACTCGTGTGAGCATTAAGATTAGATTTCTAGTTGCCTAGTCAACCTTGCTGCATAATATCTTTAAGCACCTTAATACTAATGTGAAAATTGTATCCTTCCATCTCCAAAATAAGAAAACTCAGGTAACTCTGTGGACTAAACATTGGACTGCTAACTGCAAGATTGGTAGTTTAAACCCACCAGCCACTTCTTGGGAGAAATGTGAATTTGTCTGCTCCCATAAAGATTATAGTCCTGGATACCCTAAGAAGCAGTTCTACCCTTTCCTATGTAGGGTTGCTATGAGTTGGAATCAGCTCAATAGCAGTGGGATCTCCAAAATAAAACCATATTCTATTATATTCCTCATTTCTATGAATGGACTCACTATTGTACAATGTAAAAAGTTCAAAACATTTCATTGTCTTTAACTGCCTCTTACCAAGTCCTATCATATCTGCTTCTTGAGCATCTCTTGTATTCTTTCTCATTAATTCTGAGATATGCAATTTAAGTAACCAAATATCTTTCTACATTCTTACCTTCATTCTGTCTCCTTCCAGTTCAACCTACACATTGTTGCTAGTTTAATTACTATAAGGAATAGTTTTCATTGTTATTCCCACTGGGCAGAGTACATTTTTTATGTCTCTCCATTAATAAAGTCCATATTGAGCTTGGCATTTCTTTACAATCATATTCAAATCTTTCTTTCTTGCATGACATGCCACTACTTCCTTATCCACCATATAATCCAACCAAATTTTGTCATTCCTATGTAGTCCTACCACTTTGTCTTTGCTAATGTATTCCCCTTCTGTGTTCCACCAACAGGAGGTAGACTCTCTCTCTTTCAAGTCTTGTAGTTATTTTATTAATACTTCTTATAGTACCTAATGGAGTCCTGCTGTGGTACTGTAGGATAAGCACTGGATTGCTCACTGCAAGGTCAGTGGTTCAGAACCCTCTACTGGGTCGCTATGAGTTGAAACTGACTGGGTGGCATTAATAACAACAACACTGAAAAGTCCAACAGCTTTAACCTACTAGCTACTCCATGGGACAAACGTGACAATCTGCTTCTGGAAAGATTTGTTGTTGTTAAGTATCATCAAGTCGATTCCAACTCATAGCAACCTTGTATAGGGTTTCTGAGGAACAGCTGGTGAGTTTGAACTGCCAATCTTGTGGTTCAAACCAACCTTTCAGTTCAGCACATTATCCTGTAGTGCCACACCAGAAACATGCTCTTTACCTGACTGTGTGCAGAAAGCTGGGTCAGGCAGAGAGCTGGGTGGCAGGTACCGTGAAGCGATACAGAGAGAGTAGGATACATATCACAGTGCTGAGCATCCCAAGAGAAAAACAAGGAAGCAAGATAGTTACAGAAATGCTCACTTAACCTAGGGGAAAATTTAAAAAGTTCATGGAAAAATGGAAGTTTTCCACAAAATTTTTAAAGCCCCTTATCTATTTATATCTGATCCTACTTATTAGCCCATAGAAACCAGTGGGCTAGTTGTATGCATTTATATGTAAACAGCTTCCATCTTAAAATCATCCTTGAGAACATGTTAGTCGATATCACTGTATTAGTTCATAGGACACTGTCACAAGCCAAGTTTCTGTATAATACTATAGTGTTATAGATCAACACTTTATTGGTAATGAAAGGTGAAGTGAAATATTCAAGACAGTTCATTTTGGGACTGCCTATTCTTTTTACCTCTGGTTGTTGACGTCATTCTTGACTGAATTTTCTGAATGCATATTGTCTAACTTTTAGAAACGAAGTATTTTGAGGATGAAGAGAAAGACCCTCCTATGGAAGAATGGGATTCTAAAATGAGAGCTTCAAAGAAAGGTGACCAAATTATGTAATGAAAAAATATATAATTCTCTATGTGTGTATTTTGTATAAGATTAAGTCAGAATTTACAATGAAACATATTTTTGCGGCAACATCCTAATGTCATTTTGATTTGTAATCTTTTCAAAGAACTGGAACAGCTGAAAACTGAAGAAGAAGAGCTTCAAAGGTCAGTCTTCTGAGTGTTGGAATATGTAATGCTACATTCCACTAGGCAAATGAAGGCCACCTCCAGAGAGTGACCACGTTGGGGATATGAGTCTCGACTAAGACTGGCTGAGGGCTTCTGTTCCACTTTGAACTGGGCCCTAGGGGCCATCTTAGACAACAATATTTTAGAAAATATTAGAATCATTTATTGCTTATGGGAAATTAACCCAAGGGAAGTCCAGTATTTCTCAAGCTTGAACATCAGCATACTTTTAAAGAAAATAAATCTAGCATTAAACTGTTTTAAATACAAATAATGACAAAATCAATATAGTTCCAATTGATAACATTAATTTTACAGTTGATAATGTTTGACTGAAGTATGTTGATGGTAGCAAAATGACTACCAGAACATAGGTTCTATTTATTATTGTTATCATATCTGTTCCAACCCATAGTGACCCTAGTGTTTCCTAGGAGTGGCTGGTGAGTTTTAACCGCCAACCTTGCAGTTCAAACCAACCTTGCAATTTAGTTAGCTCTTTAGTTGTTGCTTTGTTAGCTGTAGCAAACTAAACAATAAAACCAAGTGCAGACACTGAAGTTATAGCATGTCTCAGTCTAAAGTGGGCATCCATATGATTTATAAAGATCCTATTACCATCAAGTCAATCCTAAGCCATAGTGATGCTATGGGGAGAGTAGAACTGTCCCATCAAGTTTCCAAGGCTGTACATCTCTACCACATTTTTCTCATGGAGCAGATGGTGGATTGAACCACCAACCTTTTGTTTAGCAACCAAGTGCTTTAGCCAGTATGCCAATAGGCTTATATATATGTTTTATGATATGTTTAAAATAATACTATCAATATGAAAATGTAAATTTTTAAAAATTATCTTAAAGAACATATGAACCCCCAGGAATATCTTCATTTATTCTAACTTGAGAAATAATCAACAACAAAACTCTCTGAAAATGCAAAAATGTATGCCATTCACTTGCATCATTATCTTGCTAATAGTTATCTGGTGTGACACTAGACTACTACCTCAAGGTTGGCAGTTCAAACCCACCAGCTGTTCCTCAGAAACCCTATCCAGGGTTGCTCTGAGTTGGACCCGACTTCACAGCACTTCATAACAAGAGAGTTAACTAGGATGTGACTTCTTGTCATAAACCTTTTTTTTTTTTGTCATAGACTTTTTATATTGATAGAGTCTAAATTCTCTAACAAAAGATTTTATTTTTCCATGAATATCTGGTATATTTGCAGGAATCTCTTAGAACTGGAGGCACAGAAAGAGCAGACATTTGCCCAGATAGACTTTGTGCAAACACAAACAAACAGAACTGAAGAGTCATTAGATCAGTTGAGGTAAGGAAAAGCTGGTGGTGTCATTAATTTGTGTTTTATTTATTTTTGCTTAAATAGGTTATTTAAACATTAACTCTCCCAACATATTTTGTTATTACTCTTTTTAACCATGAAGGTATCATGGTACCATGCACAATTGTATTGTGCAGGTTTGCATATTGCTGTGCTATTATGGTGTGGGTTAATGTGCTGGACTGCAAGGTCAGTTTGCAACAACATTGTGAATTAACTGATAGTTTACATGGGAAAACATCGGTTTTATACTCATCATTTCATTGCAATGATTACAATTTCCTCTGTGCATCATCATTTAACAATATTTGCTTCTATTCCCTCTGGTTTTTTTGTTTTTATTTTGAGGATGTACACAGAAACACTCAGGAATATATAATCATTTAAACAACCAAAGGGCATATTCTGCAAGCCTGCCTCCTTGCTGTCAGTACACAGCCTTTTTCTTTCCATGAATCTGCAGTCCTCAGCTACTCTCTCTCTACATGTCCTCATCTCTGCCTCCATCTCTGGTGTCGCTGTTTCTTTGGATAGGGTCCTAAATTCTGTTCACTGCATGATATTCTTGATGTAATCTCACAACTGGTCTGGTCTTTGGTCATTAATGTTCAAAGCATCAAAATCTGTTCTTGAGATGACCTCTAAATTCAGGTGGGATTATATTTAAGATTATTGAAGGACCCTGCTACTGATCAACAAAATGGCATTGCAGGTGCCCCCAAGTGGCATCAAATAAAGTCCTACTTAAGCTTCTATTCTCCTGAAAGCTTAAGTCTCCTGAAAGCTTAAGTCTTTATTACACTAAGAGACCAATAGTTTCAGGTTTCAGGAATATCTCCATATCCATACCCATCAAAAGCCCACCAAAACTGTACCCAGGACCACGCCGCCTTAAATACGCCAGTCTGTAAGAGATGGGCAGGCTCTTTGTCTCTCTTACTTTGAGATCCCCTTCCCAGGTTTACTCTCAATAAATCTGCCTTCTGTTAAAGCCACATTTCTCTCCTCATCTCGTTCTTTCTTATTTCTAACAGTTATATTTTGGCTCTTGTGGACTTCTTTTAATTTTCTTCAGCTTCAGCCTGAACTTGCATATGAGCAATTGATGGTCTGTTCTATAGTCAGCCCCTGGTCTTGTTTTGGCTGGTGATACTGAACTTCTCCATCATCTTGCCCATAAATGTAGTCATTTTGCATCCTGTGTATTCCATCTGGTGAGGTCCATGTATGTAGTTCCTGTTTATGTTTTTGAAAAAAGCTATTTGTAAAAAGTAAGCCATTGGTCTTGTAAAATTCTTATCATGCATCTCCAGCATCATTTTTATTACCAGGTCGTATTTTCCAACTACCGATCCTTCCTCTTTGTTTCCAACCCTCACATTCCAATCACCAGTATTTATCAATGCGTCTTGATTGCATGTATGTATAATCAATTTCAGACTGAAGAAATTGTTAGAATTCTTTAATTTCATCATTATTAGCTTTGGTGGTTGGTGCCTAAATTTGAGTAATAGTCTTATTAACTGCTCTTCCTTTTAGTTGTATGGATATTATCCTATCACAGACAGATATTGAAATATTCTTTTTGATGGCGAATTTGTCATTCCCAGCATAGTAAACCATATGATTGTCTAATACAAAATTACTAGTTCAGCTCTCTAATGCCTAGGATATCTTTACGTATTCCATTTCATTTTTGATGACTTCCAGTTTTCCTAGATTCATACTTCATACATCCCATGTTCTGATTATTAATGGATGTTTACAGCTATTTCTTCTCATTTTGCTGTGTCCCATCAGCAAATGAAGGTTCCAAGAGCTTGGCTCTATCCACATGGACATGAATTTAATCTGTAAACTGAACAAATAATCTAAGAAGCTGGACTATGTGAAGAATACATCAGCATTAGAAACTATTCATCGGCAACCTGTGATTTGCTTCCTGAACTCAAACTTGCTTCCTGAAAGCAAGGAAGACTTTGAAGCACTTACTGATGAAGATCAAAGACTATAAACCTCAGTATGTATTACACCTCAACATGAAAGAAAATTGCTCACAACTGAACTAATAAGCAACATCGTGATTGCAGTGCAATGACTTACTGTACTTCTATTCATAGTGTTTGTAACTCCTACCAAACATTGTTTTTTGTCCTGCTGGATTTGTATAAGAGATGGTGAGAGAAGATGCTGGTAGGAGTATATGACTCAGTTGTGAGTGGGTAACAGTGTTAATTATGGTTGTAAAGGCTTGGAACTCTAATTGTATAATATAAAATGAGCCATCTCAGAAGCAGGAATGGGGGAATGTCACTACCAATGAAGAAGAGCCAGGAGTGTAGCATGTCCTTTGGACCCAGAGAAACCTGCACATTAAACCTCCTTGATCCAGGGACAGAAAGTTGTGACAGCAGAGGAGTGGCAGAGGGGCAGCAGCAGTAGAAACAAGAGCCAGAGTTTAAGACAGAGTGGTAAGCTTCCCAGTCCATGTAGCAAGTAAAGCTGATGGACTTGAGGCAGGAGGCTTGCTTACAGAGTGGGATGTCTTTGGAGCACTTAATTGGAAGTAGATTTGCTGAGCCAAGTGCCTTCAAGCTGAGGCTTATGTTGGAATGGTGTGCACTAGGGCATTTATCAGCAGCCCTAAAAGAGCTTTGTAACATTGCCCTTGCAGAGAAAGACCTGTCTGTTCACATAGCTGAGGGGAGGCTGTCTTGACTGGAAGAACTGTACCCTGAGAATTTCTGATTTCAAATTGTAACCTGTTGACTTTCCTAATAAAGCCCTTAACTGTGAGAATGGTGTCTTAAGTTCCGTGTGGCCATTACAATGAATTATTGAACCCAGCAGAGTAGATAGAGATTTCTATGTGAGGGATGGTTGGTGTGACTTTTTGTTAAACTGATAAATGGAGAAAAGATTGAAGTTGCCAAGGATTTAATTTTACTTGGAGCTGCAATCAACATCCATGGAAGATGTAGTCAAAAGATACATTGTATTGGGAAAATCTGCTACAAAAGACTTGCAAAGTGTTAAAAAGCAAAGATGTCACTTTGATTGCTAAGGTATGCCTGAGCTAAACCATGGTATTTTCAATCACCTCCTATGTATGAAAAATCTGAAAAATGAATGAAGAACTGATGCGTTCGAATCACAGTGTTGGTACATATGAAGAATATCATGTATACCATCTCCCAGAAGAATGAATAAATCTGTCTTGGAAGAAATACAGCCAGAATGCTCCTGAAAGCAAGAATGATGAGACTTGTCTCATATACTTTGGATATGTTATCAGGAGGGACCAGACCCTGAAGAACGGCATCATGCTTAATAAAATAGAGGGTTAGCAAAAAGATGAAGAACCCTAGAGAGATGGATTGACAAATATTTATCACTTTTTGGAGTGCATAGATTTGCCTTTTCATAGATTAACAATTGAAGATTGAATCGGTTCTTATTTCTTTCAATAGCATAAAATTATGCATTCACAGTATTTTAATTGAATATCAGTTATCTGTTAACCCAGTGGAAAAACATGACCAGCTATTTATTGCTGATACTGTTTGAGTAGGATCAGAACTTATCACTTCTTTCATCTCAAGAAAATGTCTTATTTTTTTCTCTCCAGCTTGCCTGAATGGGATGTCATTGAGTGGAGTGATGATCAAGCTGTATTCACCTTTCTTTATGACACAATAGAGCTCACCGTAACCTTTGGAGAAGCAGTAGGTAAGAAACAGACAATTTCTCTACAGAAAAATATATGGCTAAACTTATTAAAGATTCAAGTCTTTCTTTTAATATAATAGTATTTACTAATTACTACTAATAAATAAAAGTACTGCTGAAAATCTTAAAAAACATGACCATTTTAATTAGTGATAATTGTTTGTTTGTTTTTTTCATTAAAGAGTAAAAATGTAGCTAGTGGAAGTTGAATTATATTGTTGTTTTTGTTGTCAAGTGCCATCGAGTCAGTTCTGACTCATAGCAACCCTGTATAGTGTTTCTGAGTCTGTAAATCTTTGTGGGAGCAGAAAGTCTCACCTTTCTCCTGCGGAGCAACTGGTGAGCTTGACTTGCCGACCTTATGGTTCACAGTCCAGTGCTTATCGTGTTAGATGATAGACATTTTGCCTATTGAAATAATGGACATCTTTGTTATTTACATCTATTTCCTGTGATTTTCTTTTTTCCATCACTGTTTTTTGTTGATGAAGGGTTTACTCTAATAGCTAATAATTCCCCACTATTTTCTTATGTTTAAGAGTAAGACCTTATTAAAAAGTTACTTGGAAATGCACTGTATAAGGTGGACTTAATCAAAATTGGTAGACATCATTGCATGGTTATTGAACAGAGAGTTACAGCTGCTTTGTTGGTGTTGCCTGTTGGTATCTATAGGTATTTATGACTTGTACCAGTCAGTGTCAACATAGCAAAATTGGCCACAGTCTTCACAACCTTCCAGCCTCCACACCAGATTCTCCTTAATTGTTCCTTTTCTCAATGAATAACATCAACTTCTGCCAAAATCCAAAATTAAAACCTATGAATCACACTATGCCTCTTTTTCCCTCTCTTACTATTGTTGTTGTGTGCCAGCTAGTCAGTTCCTACTCATTGTGACCTTTGTGACCTTGTACAGGGCTTCCAAGGAACAGCTGGTAGATTTGAACTGCCAACTGGTTAGCAGTCCAGTGCTTATCCTACAGTGCCACACTAGGACTCACTCTCTATATGCATATTTAAATTATCAAAACGTCTTACTGATTCTAACATCTTAATGTTCATCTACTTTTTTCCATATTTTCTGCCATCAGTAGATTTCTGCCATCAGCTATCTAACCTGGATGATTGCAGGTTAACATTCTAAGTGGTGTTTTGGGATCTTCTAATTTTCCTCTCCAAGGAGCTCTGGTAACGTAGTGGTTACAGTTCGGGCTGCTAACCTCAATGTCAGCAGTTCAAAACCACCAGACATTCCACAGGAGAAAGGTGAAGCTTTCTGCTCCCATAAAGATGTACAGCCTTGGAAACCCTATGTCGGGTTGCTATGAGTAGGAACTGACTCCATGGCATACCACCACCACCACCAATTTCCCTCTCCAATTCATTCTCCATCATGTAACTAGAATAATGTTTGAAAATCAGACCCACTATTCTGAGGCTAATGACCAAAATAATTTTATAGCCTGTAAAGCTATATAATTAATAAAATTCATTCAGTTGAATTAATTTAATTCATCCAGTCTTACCTGCCTCATGTTATACTGCCTTTCTACCTGACTCATCTGTCAGTTTGCTGTACTGTAGTGGCTTGCATATTGCTGTGATGCTGGAAGCTAAGCCACTGGTATTTAAATACCAGCAGGGTCACCCATGGTGGATGGGTTTCAGCAAGGCTTCCAGACTAAGACTAGAAAGAAAGTTTAGCCACTGAAAATCATGTGAATAGCAGTGGTACATGGCCAGATAGCACCAGAATACTAAGACTGAAACATTATAAATAGCACCAGAATATTGTCAGATAATAGTACTAAAAGTTCAGTCTCTCAGGATGGAAGGAACTCAAAATATGACTGAGAAAGAGCTGCCTCCTCAAAGTATAGTTAACCATAATGATGTGAAAAGAGTAAAGCTTTTGGGACCTTTATTTGCTGTTGGAGCACAACTCAAAATGAGGAGGAATTGTTGTGTACATCATTAGTAATCAGAACATGGATTGTATGAAGTATGAATCTAGGAAAATTGGAAGTTGTCAAAATGAAATAGAATTCATAAATATCAGTATCCTATGCATTAGTGACCTGAAATGGGCTGGTATTGGCCATTTTGAATCTGGCAGTCATATGGTTTACTATGCTGGGAATGACAAATTGAAGAAGAATGCAGTCGCATTCATCATCAAAAAGAACATTTCAAGATCTTGAAGTATAATGCTGTCTGTGATAGGATAATATCCATATGCCAACAAGGAAAACCAGTTAATACAAATATTATTCAACATTACACACCAACCAGTAAAGCCAGTGATGATGAAATTGAAGAATTCTTACCCATTCCATTAGTCAGAAATTGATGAAACATCAATTTCAAGATGTATTGAAAATTACTGGTGATTGGAATACAAAGACTGGACTCCAAGAGAAAAGGAATCAGTAGTTGGAAAATGGGGTATCAGTAACAGAAAGAGCTGAAGATAGAATTTTGCAAGACCAATGACTTGTTCATTGTAAATACCTTTTTAAAACAGCATAAAAGATGACTATACTCATGGACCTCACCAGGTGGAATACACAGAAATCAAATTGACTACATCTTTGGAAAGAGATGGTGGAAACGCTCCGTATCATCAGCAAAACAACATCAGGGGCAGACTAGAATAGACCATCAATTGCCCATATGCAAGTTCAGGTGATGGTCAAGAAAATTAAAGTAAGTACACAAGAGCCTAAATATGACCTTGAACATATCCCTGAATTTAGACATCATTTCAAGAACCAATTTGTTGCACTAGACATTAACAACCAAAGACCAGAGGAGTATGGGATGGCATCAAAACATCATACAGGGATAAAGCAAAAGGTCATTAAGAAGACAAGAAAGAAGTAAAATTCAAAAATGGCCTCGACAGGGGAATTTGGTTCACAAAGTAGGGAGATCTGGCGGCGACAGAGATAGAGAAAGAACACACACAAAGACGCAACGAGAGAGATAAAGAGACACCCCGAAATTAGAGTGGATGCAAGACTGGTGGGCAGACCCTGGACTACAGGCATCATGGCCCTGCAGGCAGTAATGCACCGCCCTGCAAACCGTAATGCATACAGGGTTCAGTCTGCGCCCCCTTTTTATTTCAGGGAGGGACTTTACACAAAGGCAGAAGGGGATTATTAAGACAGGGTACAGAAATGAAATGTGATTAATTGTTCAAAACAGGACACCATGATTTACAGGAACAAATTCTAAAACATACATCGCAAATTGTCTTAATAATCTAACATCCTTAATTTTCTAGAAATTCAAGCAAATTGTTATAAATTACTTTTTAGCTTCAAATCCTAAGGCAGCAACTTGAGGTTTCTCCAGGCTAATTAACATACCTATAGCACTTAATCTCGAATGGGAAAAGGTGAAAAGGATTCAAAAGGTCTGGGAGGAGTCCAGCTGTTTCAGCTACCTGGCCTAGGCTTGCAGGAGGAAAAAGGACGCCTGGGTTAATGGTTTACATCTGGGGACGATTTGGATTTGAGAAGGCTGTCACTATTATTCCTTGAACAATACCCCGGAATTCGCCAATCTACTTTGAGTGAATTCCTTGGGTAGACTGTCTCCAGAGTCTCCCAGCAAACTTGCCTTTGGAACTTTTTACAGCCTTGGCTTTAGAAGAGGCTTTTGTTTTAATATTTGCCCATGGGTATCAAGGGCTCATGTATTAAGTTAGTATCAAACCTAACTGAATAACTTGATAAAGAACAGTTTTGCCATGCTTGCCAGGTGGCCAGAGTTTGTTCCTCAGAGAGATTTGTTCCTAGGACCCTACGCACTGCCATCACAGTGGAGACATTAAGAGAGGCACATAAGAAACCATTTTCTCAGAAGCTACAATTACTGGAGTTCGAAGCATAGAATGAATAATAGGACCAAAGAAAATTACACAGGGGAAGCCCAACAGTGAGTACGCAAAAAACCAAGGAACCTGGGACATCAGGAGGTCACTTCCTTGGGCCCTCAGGGTCCCTGACTAGCCATCCTGAGTGGGGCCATCATGTAGGATTTTCGTCCATGACACAGGGCCTCAACATCTCAGTGATTGCGGTCTCCAACAGATGTCAGAACTTGCTAAAGCAAATGGAAGAAATGAGGAAGTCAGAGAACTGAAGAGGAAATTTCAAAGGGCAGCTCAAGAAGACAAAGTCAAATATTAATAATGTAAAGTGCAAAGACCTGGAGTTGGAAAACCAAAACATGTGCACCATTTCGCAAGCTGAAAGAACTCAAGAAAAAATTCAAGCCTTGACTTATAATATTCAAGGATTTTATGGGGAAAATATTGAATGATGCAGAATGCATTAAAAGAATGTGGAAGGAATACACAGAGTCACTATACCAAAAAGAAATTGACAATATTCAACCATATCAAGAGCTAGCATATGATTGAGAGCCAATGGTACTGAAGGAAGAAATACAAGGTGAACTGTAGGTGATCAGCAAAGAGCAAGTCTCTATGAACTGATGGGATACAAATTAAAATCTTTCAACAAACTGATGCAGCACTGGAGGCACTCACTCATCTATGTCAAGAAGTTTGGAAGACAGCTACCTGGCCAACTGACTGGAAGAGATCCATATTTGTGCCCATTCAAAAGAGAGGTGACCCAAAGGAATGCAGAAATCATTGAACAATATTATTAATATCACATGCAAGTAAAATTTTGCTAATGATAATTCAAAAATGGCTACAACAGTACATTGACAGGAAACTGCCTGAGGTTCAAGCCAGATTCAGTTGAGGAATATCATTGCTCAAGTCATATGGATCTTGGCTGAAAGCAGAGAATACCAGAAAGATGTTTATCTATGCTATTGACTATGCAAAGCCTTTTGACTGTGTGGATCATGCCAAGCTATGGATAACATTGGAAAGATTGCTTTAAAATTAGGAAAGATGTGCGCTAGGTTTGGATTATTTTACCGTACTTATTCAGTTTATATGCTGAGCAAATAATCCATGAACCTAGATTATAAAAAGAACATGGCATCAGGATTGGAAAAGATTCATCAATAATCTGTGCTATATAGATGATATGACCATACATGTTGAAAGCCAAGAGAACCTAAAATACTTATTGATGAAGAGCAAAGACCACAGCCTTCAGTATATGTTATAGCTCAGTGTAACAAAAACAAAAATCCTCACCACTAGACCAATAAATAGAATCATGATAAATAGAGGAAAGACTGAAATTGTCAAAGACTTCATTTTGCTTTGATCCACAAAAAAATGCTCATGGAAGCAGGAGTAGGCAAAAGTATTCAAGAGTCAAGATGTCATTTTGAGAATTAAGGTAGCCTGACCCAAGTCATGTTATTTTCAATATGCTGCTAATCTGAAGGTGGTCAGCAGCTCAAAACTAACAGTGGTTCCGTGGGAGAAAGATGATGCGTTCTATTCCTGTAAAGATTTGCAGCCTCACAGAGACAATGACATGGAGAAATAGAGCATCTGAGGATTCGACTCATGGAAAGGGAAAGGCTGTATGCTGATAGGGAGCTGGTTTGCAAAATGTGCCCTTTGGTTGTATATTATATATTCTTACCTGTTTTTGTGTACATCAAAAAAGAGGATTGTAATCATTACAATGAAACAAGATGCCGTGGCTTGAATGCAAAACTGATGTTCTGCCATGTAGACTACCTCTCAACTCGCAGTAAAAGCTTTAAAAAAAAAAAAAGACTTACAGCCTTAGAAACCCTATACAGAGTCACTGTGAGTCAGAACTGACTCCATGGCACTTAACCACCAACTACCATATGCATATGAAAGGTAGACAACGAATAAGGAAGGAAGACCTTGGAAGAATGGATTCATTAAAAGTACCATGGACTGCCTGAAGAACAAACTAATCTGTATTGGAAGAAGTACAGCCAGAATGCTTCCTGGAAGTCAGAAGGGCCAGCCTTCATCTCTCATACTTCAGACATATCATCAGAAGGGACCAGTCCCTGGAGAAAGACATCATGCTTGGTAAGGTGGAGGGTTAGTCAAAATAAGGAAGACCCCCAAAGACATGGATTGTCATGGTGGCAGCAGCATTGGGCTCAAGTGTAATAATTGTGAGATTGGTGCAAGACCCGGCAGTGTTTCATTCTGTTGTGCATAGGTTCTTTATGAGTCTGAACCAAGTTGAAAGACTTAACGACAACAATAACCCTTTGGAGCTCAACTTAATTGTAACTTTCTCAGGAAAGTCTTCACTAGACTATTCTGTTACCCACTCACAGCTTCAAACCAGTTCATACTGATTTAACACTCTGCTAACTTGCTTTTACCTCCAGATACATTTTAACAAGATCCCCAGGGGATCTATAAGAATCACTTGGGACTTGTTTAAAATCTAGATTTTGACTCATTTTATCTAGGGTGGAAATGCAAATTCTCAGCAGGAGGTTCAACTGCAGTAAAATAGTTCAAAGTCGTGTACCCACTGTTTCTATTATTTACTTTCTGCTACATGTTCTCATTGCTTATGGTAGTTTTTAAAATACTACTATCACAGTCAATCCTTTTGTTTATTGGTGTAGTTATCTGTGTGTCCCCTTAAGATGTCTTAAGTTTTTTGAGAGCATAGGTTGGTTATGTCTGGTTTTCTCATTATGGTATCCAGGGTACCTAACACATATAAAAACATTCAGCAAAAAATAACCAACTAGAATTTGATAAATACGTGATAATTCTATATTCTGGAGGAGCAAGCAGCTATCCTGGCTACCTATAACTCATTCCTGTAATGCTTAAAAGCATAAATCTTTAGGTTTGTACAAGGATAGTAGGAGTAGAGGCTAGTAATCAGCTGTATTTCCATTGTATATATACGTCAGTGAGCTGAGCTGGGGAGAGCTAAACTGAGTGTCAGTTGTTAGAATAGTCAAGTAAGATAACTATTCAAAATGAAAGTACCAGTTGAGCATTTAATAACTGATACTATAAGGGGGTTTCAAAAAGTTTGTAGAAAAATGGATTTTAAAGATAAGGAATTTTGCCACAAATGGTTTGAAGCCCCCTTGTAATAAGCAAGAGAACCCCCAAAAGACATTGATTCCCTCCTTGTTCCATATTTCCCCCAGGAATAGTGCCCAGTGAGGGTCAGGTGGATCACTGCAGATGTGGGCAGTGTCTCACTGCTGAGAGAGCTTTAAACAAAAGGCTTCTGCAGTTTTCAAGACCCATGAGCCAGAGCAAGGTCAAGGGAAATGCTAGGAATAAAAAATACTACATATATTGAGTTGGGAGTTGGGCAAGATGTCTTCAGGGATCCCACTTTTTTCCCTCGATAAGGAGGGTTTCAGCAGAGGTGCCTGTGGAAGACCTCTGCTGAAGAAAGCTCCCTATGGGGGTGCCTAAGTAGTAATGCAGATATCCAAAAGAGCATTATTCATGGAAGGTGGGCATACTGCATCCTTGACTGAAGCTCCCTTCAAACATAGCAATGCATTGGCTGTGTATCTCCTCTGGTTGGGGAAGGCAGCTCTCCTCCTGAGGTCTACCCAGAGGAAATATTTAATTGCATGTGGTGAGGCTGAAAAATTACATGTTGCCAGGAGCCAAACTCTTTATTATGGTTCCTGAAAATAAAATCATCTTTGTACAAAAGTTAAGGGTCAGAGGAGGAGACTTTGATAAATATATCTGTGTCCTATACCTTTAATTTCCTTCTAAGTCCTGTCATTCAATATAGTGCAACTGTCTCAGGGGAGCCTTTACCGTATACACAGGAAAATATACTCAGAGGGTTCCAGGATAAACCTTCAACTAAGGTCACTATGGGTCTGTACCAACTCGATGGCACCTAACAACAACAACAATCTATGAAAAAACCCTGCTATCCAGAATGAGAATTCTTAAGTACTGTGTATTTTGTGGCTTAAAATTAGATAGTAAAAAGAAATACTTACTGTTTTTTAATAGTTGGTCTGCCTTTCCTGGACAAGGATTGTAAGAAGATTGCTGACCTGAATTTTCATTCAGTTTTGGATGGTAAGTCAGTCTCTAAAAATTGGTTAGTAATATACATGTTTAAATTACTCCTTCAGAATTCTTTCAAATGATAATTTAAATATAAACAACAATAATAGTTTGTCTTTAGAAATGTGTGTTAGATATAAAACTATTTGGCTAATGTTGTAAATATGTAGGGTTTTAAAATGATGGCTGGTGGCTGTGTGCCGTGGAGTCGATTCCGACTCATGGTGACCCTATACAGGGTTTCCGAGGCTGTAAATCTTCACGGGAGCAGAATGCCTCATCTTTCTCTGGCAGAACAGTTGGTAGTTTCGAACTGCTGACCTTGCGGTTTGCAGCCTGATTTGTAACCACTACACTACCAGATAGGTGTTTAAAGAAATTATTTTTTTAATTATTACTAGACCTTGAACAATGATAAGAATAGCTGTTTCCATAATTCAAGAAAATACTATTAGGAGTCTTTATATCTGACATTTATATTATTTATGAAATTATAGCTAAAAAAATAAGTTTTATACTTAGGATCACTCAACTAGTAAGGAAAACCAGAATTTAGTTTCAGGGTTTGGCTTCATTTAAATCCCCAAACTGTTAAGTGAAATTTTATTCTGCATGTAATTAAGGATATGAGTCTTAGCTCACCATATGCTAGAGGCTACAAAAAGCTTGTGGACAATGGAATTAAAAGAGAATGGAACTTTTCCATGAACTTTTATGTTGGAAATAAAAATCACCATATTAAAGAGAGATCTGGCGGCTCCGAGTGTTGCTGATGTCACAGGGAGGTGGCCTGGCGTCCCGGCGGTGTCCTGCGCCGAGCCGGCCGGAGTCAAGCAGAGCCAAACAGACAGCGCACCTCTGCCAATCCTCTGAGTTCCATGCCACGTGCAGACCCGGCATGGAGCAAGAGTGCCAAGTGCTCTCCTTCCAGAGCCACGTCATCCGCGGCTACGTGGGCAACCACACCGCCACCTTCCCACTGCAGGTGCTGGGATTTGAAATTGACGCCATTAACTCTGCAGTTTTCGAACCACACAGGCTACACCCACTGGAAGCGCCAAGTGCTGAACTCCGGCGAGCTGCACGAGGTGTACGAAGGCCTGCAAGCTGAACAATGTGAACAAATATGACTAACGTGCTCACGGGTTACACACGGCATGCATCCTTCCTGGCTATGGTGGTGGACAATGTACAGGAACTGAAGCAGCAGAACTCCAGCCTTGTGTATGTGTGTGACCTGGTGATGGGGGACAAGTGGAATGGTGAAGGTTCACTGTATGTTCCAGAAGATCTCCTTCCAGTTTACAAGTGATGCCCATTGCAGACATTATAACTCCCAACCAGTTTGAAGGTGAATTACTGAGCGGCAGAAAGATCCACAGTCAAGAAGAATCTCTGGCGGTAATGGACGTGCTGTACTCCATGGGCCCCAACACCGTGGTCATCTCCAGCTCTGATCTACCATCCCCAAAGAGCAACGACTACCTGATTGCACTGGGCAGCCAGAGGACAAGGTGGCTTGATGGCTCCATTACAACAGCGGATCCGGATGGAGATGCACAAGGCGGATATGCTGTCTTTGTGGGCATGAGGGACCTCTTTGCCGCCATGCTCCTAGCTTGGACTCACAAGCATCCCAATAATCTTAAGGTGGCATGTCATAAGACTGTGTCTGCCATGCATCATGTCCTGCAGAGGACCATCCAGTGCGCAAAAGCCCAGCTGGAGCTCAGGAATCTTAATCATCCTCCTGTGAAAATGTTAATGTCTGCCCTAGAGCCATCCTTCCTTGGGTGTCCAGCCTCCACTCTTCTGAATTGTTGAAAATGTGCTGGCCGTATTTTTTTAAAACAAGGTGATCACAGAAGGTTGTAATTTACAAACCTAGCTCTCCTGCCTTCCAAAGGCTCCCAGGCCTTCCTGGGTAACCAGATCCAGTTTATAGCCTTTGGAGGCATTTTGCCACCTGGGCTTCTCTTGAGGTACATGTAAGGACATAACCCATGTCCTGAATGTGTGTGGGCCTGAGAGCACATCTGAGAATGCACTGGGTTTTAATGGACCTATCAACATTTATTATTGGAAGAATTAAGCTAAATAACTCATTCTAATTTTGCCCTCTAAAAAAATACCACATTAAAGAGAATATAGTTGTCCTTCTGTGTGTTTTGTATCTGCAGTCTCAATCAGGGGTGAGGGAGATGAAGAAATGGGGAAGCAATTTAGTGGTCAAAACAGTCCCTGAAAGACTAAGAAGGAGCATAAAATACTATTGACGTTGTATTAGGTATTATACATAATCTAAAGAAATGCTTTACAGGGTCATTATGAGTCTGAACCAACTCGACAGCACTTAACAACAACAAAAGATGATTGATTTAAAGTATACAGCAGGTTATGTGTAGGTTATATGTTAATACTATTCCACTTTATATAAGGGACTTGAGCATCCATGGATATTAGCATCAGGTGGGAGGGTTCTAGAACCAACCCCTTCCGGATAACAATGAACAACTGCATTTCTGTACTTAGTAGTTTGAGAGTATTTCTAGCTTGCATAGCATAACATTTCTAGTTTATATAAAACATGAGTAATAAATAACATCTTCCATTCATTTTTTCCTTCCACAGAGGATAAAGCTCCTCCTTCTTCCCTTTTAGTTCATAAACTTATTTTCCAGTACATTGAGGAACAGGAATCCTGGAAGAAGAAATGTACAACACAGCATCAGGTTCCCAAGGTAAAGTCAAATTGAGGTATTTAAAGGGAAACATACATTCTCTATCCCAAAATGGAGCTCTGGTAGCATAGTGGTTACGAATCGGGCTGTGAACCGCAAGGTCAGCAGTTCGAAACTACCAGCTGTTTCGCGGGAGAAACATGAAGCTTTCTGCTTCTGTAAAGATTTACAGCCTTGGAAACCATGTACAAGGTTACTGAGTTGGAACCGACTCCATGGCACATAACAACAATAACAGTCCCAAAATGCACTGGACTGCTAACTACAAGGTCAGTGGTTCAAACCCACCAGCAGCTATTAGGAAACCCTATACAGGGTCACTGAGTCAGAACCAACTCAGCAGCAGTAAACAACGATCCCAAAAAGCAGAACTGAGATTTTATATATGAAATAATGGGTCCTTAAATGGTAAATATATTCAATTACTTAATTTTCTCTAGGTTCTTTATTGTAAAAGAATCACCAAGCAATGAAATGTTTCCATGATTCTTTTTTTCTATTTTTCCCAGATGCTTCAAGAAATATCATTGATAGTGAGCCATTGCAGGCTCCTTGGAGAGGAGATTGAATTCTTAAAGAGATGGGGACCAAATTATAACCTCTTGAACATAGATATAAATAATACCGAGTATGTAATTATTCCAAAACTTATTAAAGTATTTATTTTACTAACATGTTTCATGCCACTGTATAAGGGAAACTTGTGTGTTAGTCTATTTTTGTTTTATGTTTTAATTAAGGATCTTGTCTTTTGCAGATTGAGACTTTTATTCTCCAGCTCTGCAGCATTTGCTAAGTTTGAGATAATTTTGCCTCTCTCAGCCCATTATCCATCTGTCCTATTACCTTTCTCTATTCAAAATCACCTTGGGAACATTGGGTAAGTAAAATGCCAGTGTGATAAGGTTCCCAACTACTTTTTCATCTTTTTTGTTTGATTTGGAAGATTCCTTAAAGTGGTCAGCAAATAGATGGACCATAGGAACAGCTAAATGCTAAATGTCACTTCTGACTTTAGTTTGGAAGAATTTCTTCTTTGAAAGTCAATGACCTCCATTACTATCTCCAGTGGATACTAGAGACCACTGGTCTATTCTTTAATACCTGCTCCATATTTTAAAAAATGAGCTCTGGTAGTGTAGTGGTTACGAATCGGGCTGCTAATCTCAGGGTCAGCAATTCAAAACTACCAGCTGTTCCGTGGGAAAAAGATAAGACTTTCTGCTCCCGTAAAGATTTATAGCCTCGGAAACCCTGTACAGGATCGCTGTGAGTCGGAACCAACTCCACAGCACATAACCACCACCACCACCGTATTTTAAAATACTCCTGCCTAGAGCAGACATGAAGAAAGAAGTCCTACATAAGCTTAGGCCAGATCACATCTAAACAACATGTTTGGCCCTAAAAACAGAAAAATCACCTTAAACATTGTGTAATTATAATACTTTTCTGAGTTTGTAGAACTAGACCCAAAAATGTGATATATTTGTAGTCTGTTTAGCCCACTAAGTTTGGAAGATAGCAGAATCTGCCCCACTTGAATCCATCAGCAATCTAGATTTTTAGAACCAGAGAAAGCAGCTGGGTTAAAATACTCATGGTTATATACAGAACTCCTAAAGCCTTGTTTTTTGAATCCCATTTCAAACTGGACAGTCTGGTTATTTCCAGAAAAGCCCATTTGTTTGTATTTCCTAGGAAACTGAGAAACTACCCAAGAAAATGAATTCCATCAAATTGGAGACAAATTTAAGTTACCAGAAAAATTAACTCATCTTTTTTCTTACCAGCCAAGATGACATTGCTGCCATTTTATCTAATGTGCCACAAGAGGACAACTATCTGAAGAATGTAGTCAAGCAAATTTACCAAGACCTGCTTCAAGACTGTCATTTCTAACAACAAATCCTTAAACTACAACTGTAACAACCAAGTAGAATGCATTTAATAATAATGGTATGTCAGGACCTCCATTGCCATTTTTTAGCCTTTGGACTTTTGATCTTAGCAGTCTCGTAAAACTCCTTCTAGTGATGTTATAGTTCATTTGTACAATTAATTTAAAAATCTCCAGAGTCGGGAATGATGAGAGGCCTCAAATAGATTGCTACCAATCAATTTGCTTAACTTTCTACCAAAGTTTTTAGTAGTAGGATACTGAGGGAAAGTTTTTCTAATTAAAGTTTCTTCTAACGTTACCTCTGTGCTAAAGAACAACTAAAGAGCAACTTTTATATATATAGGGTAGGGTGGGTGGGGTAATTACCACTGACCAAAAATTAACTGTTTCCCCATTAAAAAATTATGATTTAAAGTAACTTGACTTTTGCTTGATTATAATGACTTATCTGTGTACAAACTATTCAGATATGTTTTTCACCACTCCAGAATGCTGTATTAAGTGAAAGTAATGACACTCAGTGGAATGGTTGCCATCTTTTTTTTTGAGGGCCTTGCCATCTTTTATTCTAAGTGTATAGTGTTTCATAATTATTAAGTGTATATTGTTTTAGGGAAAGTTAATTCATTTTGGTCCAGTGTATATATGTAAATATATTCATGTGTTTTTCATTGTCTGTTATATAGTAATTACACTTCAAACTAAATCATATTCAGAATCCCAGTTGTCAGGTTCTATAGTAATAACATTATTATTAGTATCAATTCTTAAAACCATACCTTCTTCATACACAATAAGTACATCCATTGCTTGTTGAGTGACCAATATTACCTGTGGAGTATGCAAATATGAAGCTTTCACCCAACCTTTAGTAAAATCCTAATTATGATGTTTTTTCTAGTTGCTTTTATATGAAATTCTAAGCTAACATATGTTTTTATTTCTTAACTAATTTTCTTAAGAATTCCTTATAGACTTTAGGTTCAGGTCAATTTCCTATGAGTTCCATTGAATGTTATCATCTCTCTTGATTGGCTTTTGAGAGAGGTCAGAAGATCATATGATCATTTCAACTTTGTGTTCCCTGTTTGTTATGAACTCTTTGAATTATTTTTAAAGTCATCAATAGCTTTCTTATTGTAGTTACTATATTTCTTTTCTGTAAGCCTAAAAAGTAGAGGTTTGGGTACTCTGGAATGTTTGCAGTACATAATTGTAATATTTACTATTTGCATTTGTATTTGTTCAAAGTATCAGTTTCATAAAAGTATTTCAAAGTTTTTCCTTCAATGATTGGAAAGCAGATAATTTTTTGCACTATTAAAGTAAGTTTATTTACATGAAATCTTCAGTAAGCAGTATCTCTTTATGAAATGAAGAACATTTTTATTCTGTACCCAACTGACCTTTTGACATATACCAAAGAAGCCTCCTTTTAGAAATACCTATTTGAAAACTGAGATAAAATTAACACTACTTAAGAATTAGAACCAGATACAAATCAGAGACACTAAAGGACAGTTTAAAAAAAAACTATTTTGATTTTTCTCAAGAAAATGTCATTTCTATAAGTTAAGGCTAGCAGCCTCACTCAGCTTCATGTGAGAACATGTAGAAATGGAAATTCTGTGGCCTCAACCCAAACCTACTGAATCAGAAATTCTGGGAAAGGGACCAGCATTTTATGTACTTTTTTTGTTTTTTCACTTCAAAAAGAAAAAAAAGTGCTTTATTGAGATATAGTTTGCATATTCATTCATTCAAAGTGTACAATTCAGTGTTTTTAGCATATTCTTAGATATGTACAACTATCACCACAGACAATTTTAGAACATTTTCATCACTTCACAAAGAAAGCTATATGTAACCTTTAGAAAACAGCCTCCTCAACCCACCATCTCCCCTTTTCCCTAAATCAACCATTAATCTACTTTCTTTAGATTTGCCTGTTCATATAAATAAAATCATGTGTGGTCTGTCTTCTCTCATTTTGCATAATATGCATATTTTAAGGTTCATCCTTGTTGTAGCATTTACCAAGATTTTATTCTTATTTTATGGCCAAATAGTTCATTATATGAATAATACATTTTGAGGAGTATCCAACTTCAAAATGCTTCCTGTTTAACTTATGGTAAACTCCATTTCTGATTTGATGATTGTGTCCATTTCTGGCTGCTATGAATAAGGCTGCTATAATATATAAATATTGTGTATAAATTTTTATATACAGTAGACATAAGTTTTCATTTATCTTAGTTAGATATTAGGAGTGAATTTGCTAGATCATAGAACTTTTGGTGTGGTCCTATAAGATAAACACTGGACTAAAAGGTCTGAATGGTAAGGATGGCGATTCAAACTCACCAGCCACTCATTGGAAACCCTATCCAGGTTTGCTGAGTTGGAACCGACTTAACAGCAGTGGTAACTTTATATTCCTATCTGTAGTACATGAGGATTCTAATTCTCTACTTTATCACCACCACTTGTATTAGCTATATGATTGTAGCCATCTATTGTATATGAAGTAGTATCTCACTAAGGTGTTTTCTGTTTTTGTTTTGCTTAATTTTATTTATTTTTTTGTTAATGAGATTTTGATTTGTATTCCCCTGGTGTGGTGCTATAGATAAATACTGGACTGCAAGATCAGTTTGGATTGCAAGGTCAGTTGTTCAAATCTACCAACCGCTCCTCAGAAACCTTATACAGGGTTGCTATCAGTTGGAACCGACTGTATGGCACTAAAACAAATGACTAACAATGTTGAGTGCCTTTTCATATGCTTGTTAGCTATTTATATATCATCTTTGGAAAAATACATTTTTCAAGCCCATTTTTCATTGGATTTTATTATTGTGTTCTTATAAAGTCTAAATGCAGATTCTTGATTAGATATAAGATTTACAGGTATTTTTTCCCATTCTGTAGTTTTGGGGGTTTATCCTTCACTTTCCTGATGGTGTGCTTGGAGAACAAAAGTTTCAAATTTTGATAAACTTTATTTTTGTTATTGTTCATACTTCTGATGTCATATCTAAGACTCCATTGCCAAACCCAAGATCAAGATTTACTTCTATGTTTTCTTTGGGGAATTTTATAGTTTTAGCTCTTAAATTTGGGTCACAAACTTGAAAATCCGATGGAATCCAGTTCTGTTCACATTTGGGATCATCATGGTTTTGTGAGGTGTTATTGTTAAGTCATACTTATATCTTTGTACCTGCCCTTCTTTCTTTAGGTTTATTTTGCTATTTTTCTAACTCCTTGTGATGGTAGATATATAGCTGATTTTTTTTTTTTTAATAGCTGATTATTTTTTGGTCTTCTTTTCTAATGAATAGTTGTTAAGTGCTGTCAAGTCGGTTCCAATAGCTGACCCTGTATAAGGTCTGGTGTGGCGCTGTGGGTTAATGTGCCAGTCTGCAAAGCCGTTTGAACTGCAAGGTCGGCAGTTCAAGGTCACCAGCTACTCCTTGGAAACCCTACACAGGGTCGCTATGGGTCGGAACTGACTCAATGGCACTTAACAACATAAGGTTTCCAAGGAGCAGTTGACAAGCTTGAACCGTCAACCTTGTAGTTCAAACCAATCTTGCAGTCCAACCTGCAGCAGCACACCAGGATTCCAATGAGTATGTACAACTTACTTAATGTTTCTCTTTTATATTTTTGTTATCATTCATTTCTTCTAATGGGAGAAACATGCTATTTTAAAAATATGTTGGTCTTTTGTTTAATAAGATAAATGGAAGGTGTGATAATTAGGGTTTTGTGTCATCTTGGCTGTGCCTGAATTCTCAGTGGTTTGACTGTTAAGAATTAATAATCCCCCATGATAAGGCTAATAATGAAATCACCCACAGGATGTGATCAGTCCTGGTCTGATGTAATTATCCTGTGTTGTCAGTTCTTACTTCTATGATGTTAATGAGGCTGGATGCAATCTACAGGATAGATTATTATATCTTGAGTTAATCTCTAGATAAGACAGCAGAGAAAGAGGGACCCACTGCTACCAAAAATTAAGAGCTAGGATTGGAGTGTGTCCTTTACATGTGGGGTCCTTGTGCTGTGAAGCTTCTAGATCCAGGGAATGATTGATGTCAAGACACATTGAGATCTCCAGGAATGCTGTGACTACAGATGCTGAAAGGAAACAAGGACCTTTAACCAGAACTGGTACTCTGAATTCAGACTTCTAACCTTCTAAACTGAGAGAATCAATTTCTGTTTGTTAAAGTCATCCACTTGTGGTATTATTATTGTAGCAGCACTAGATAACTAAGACAGGATGTTATTACATTTGTTTGGAACATGACATCATAACAGCTCCCAAGGCTCCAGATCAGACTTGGAGAACAGGAATTTTGAAGTTGGATCCCACAAATGAAGGATATCTAGGAGTCAACAAAATGAAAACAAAAATCCTTACCACTGGATTGATAAACATCATGATAAATGAAGAAGAGGTCGAAATTGTTAACCATTTCATTCTAGCCATGGAAGCAGCAGTCAAGAAATCAAATAATAAATTGCACTGGGGCAAATGTGCTGCAAAAGATCTTTCTGAAGTTTTACAAAGCGAAGCTGTCACTTTGAAAATTACCTGACCAAAGCCATAGTATTTTCAACCACCCTTTATGCATATAAAAGCAGGACAATGAAAAAAGATGACTGAAGTAAAGTTGGTACATTTTAATTAGGGTATTGGTGAATAATATTGAATTTACCATTCACTGCCACCAACTGAGGCATGGCTAATAAAATGTGGTGTTGGCCTCCAGGGCAAGATGGTGGGGTAGGCAGATATACTGAACAGACTCCCTTCAAGAACATAGACCACTAAGTGAACTAGGTATAGATGGTGATTCTAGAACTCTTGAGTTTCAAAGGAAAGGACAGAGGTGGATTGAGTGCCAACTGGGAGAGAAAGCTGAGCAGAGGGGGTAGCAAGATTGGAGAGAGACAGATGAGCTGTCAGCTGGTCTAGCACTGCATGGTTATCAAGTTTTGTGGGGAGCTATCAATCAACAAAACAACCTGGAGGCACTGGAAGTTGGCAGCCAGGGAGTACAGTTCTCTGTTGTTCATGCCCTCCTGGTGGCCAGGGATGTGACCAGTCCCCATAGTCACCCACCTGGCAACCAGTAGCACCCCCTCCTACACAGCCTCTGCTCTGCCTAGGGTCAGGCACCAGATATACCATCACCCTGCATCTAAAGGCTTGTGAATTTTGCCTCATTAGATCTTTTATTGCTGTTCTCTGTTTGACAAGAGACAGCGGTTGTACTCATGTGGCCCAGTTACATCTGTGGTTCCAACCATTTGATTGTACCATCTAATCGGTGGTAATTAACAGCTAACATTGGACAAACCCACCCTGAACTACCTAACACAAACAGCCAACAGAGAACTATTACTACATTTCTAACCTTCATCATACCCAGCAGGAGACAGATGGTGAGTGCCTAAGAAAATGTTAGGGAAACTTCCTCTTCAAAGGATGGGCAGACCAGCCTGGAGCAGCTAGAAGAACAGAAGATACTTCTTGAAAGAAAGACTGACAGGAAAAATACAAAACAATATAGACAGACTGACTGATTACTACAAGAACAAGCAAGTTGCTTGCCCAGGAGACATCAAGGTAAGTGGTTGGGTCCCCTCAGCAAACCACCTTCCAAGACTAAGACTCAATGGAAATACATGCTCTTATTGGTGACAATGTCCGTCACCTATAAGTGGAAGTGAGGGAAAAACAGCAATGAAGCCTGTGAGCTAAGCCCTACAATGTTCAGTAGACTCCTGTGAACCCGGGTGGAGACCTGGTTGCCCAACAGTGTGGCAAGACCTGGGGACTCTTTGGCCCAGAGTCAGTGACATAGCCACAGAGGACTAGAGTGGAGAGTGAAGCATCCAGCTGATAAGAAGAGAGGGCATATGCACAAGAACACCCACACTTGCAGATAATACCCACTTGACCTGGCTTCAATGACTGGATGATCAGAGCTCAACTAGAAGAAGAAAGAAGAGGAAAAACAAGAGTAATCTGATACAATTTGATGAACTTGACCTACAGTTGCTCAAAAGAGGAAACATCTTTACAGCAAGGATCTTTGCCACCCCCTCATGGACAGAGTAGACAGGGATGGGCAACTTGGACATTGGCTACCCAAAATGGGGCGGGGATGTTACAAAGGCAAGAAGTGACTGGTTTACAAGCTTTCAAGAGGGAGCCTAGATCCAGAGGGCGTGGAGGAAGGTAGAATCGCCAGTGAATAGCATTCAATCTGACGGGGGGGGGTTGATGTAATGAAATGCAGAAAGGTCTCTGGTACAATAGTGAATAATTGTTATCACGACTGATTGTGAGGGTTAGAAGTGTAAAGGTAGACGTTTTGTAGCAAGGAGGGAAGTGATTAACTTTTCAGTCTAGGAGCGGAGGTCCCTGGGATCATCAAGGTAGAAGAGCAGAGAGCAGGACCTTACCCTGAGAAGCAGTGATGATGCCTGAGACGGAGGTAGAGATGATGTCATGGAGTGATGAAGCAGCTGGGGACTTTAGACACAGAGAGGGAGAGGGGCTATGTTCTGACAACTGGGGGGGGGGGCAGGGTCTTATAGGATATACCCTTTGGTTGGTTGATGATGCATGGAGGGGATTGTAACCATGGCAATGATATACAATAGGATGAATGTAAAATTAATGTTCTCCCATGTAAACTATCATATAATTCACAATAAAACATTTTAAAAAATAGGTTAAGTATTTAAAAAATATATATATATATATGTTGTTAAATGCCATCAAGTTGACACCCAATCATAACAACCTTGTATAGGGTTTCCAAGGAGCGGCTGGTGAGCTTGAACCACCGACCATGTAATTCAAAGTGACCTTGTAAAGCGCTATACCAGGACTTCTAAGAATATACCAGCATCCAATAATCAAATATAAATACAGTGGCACTACAGTATCTCAGAGACAACAGACAATTTCAGTTTACATGAAGACACAAGACAAAGTGGCTCAAATAAGTGGTCAAAATAGAGTCCGAAAATATAATACCGAAAATGGTACTGGAAATGTAGACGTTTTGTAGCAAAAGGAGGGGAGTAATTGACCAGCATTAGTCTAGCAGAAACCCTCATAACTAACCACCCTGCCCCCAGCTGCTCTTTGGTCCTAACAGACACTGAAACCAGCTCCATCAAGGTCCTCCATGTACTAGATTGCCCTGAAAATATATAATATATAAGCTTAAAGGAACTCCATCTAGGGCCAGGAACACCATTGTTACATTCCTCCTGCACCCACCTTGTGAGCGCCTTCGCTAGCAGGAACCCCCCTAGAGTTTTCCTCTATCTCTGCTTTTATTTTTCCTTCTTCTGTTTCTCATTTCCTCTTTTTTTTTGCTTTTGATCTTTAATAATCTCTACTTTTTCCTTTTCCCTCTCCCTAGTTTTTCTAAGTTTTGTCTTTTTTTTTCCCCCCATTTATTTTCTCTTCCATAGCTCCATTTTCCTGTCTTTCTTTTTTGTTGTTACATTTTTTTTTCTGGTTGCTGCCTGTTTTTATTTATTCTCCTTTGTCATTTTCTCTTTTCATTTTTGGTTGGTTATTTATTGTCTTGTTTTCTTGTGGGGGTTTCTCCTTCCCACATCTCAGGAGACAGTAACTGTGCCGATACAGCCCAGCCATGGCTGTACCCTCTTCAACTCCATCCATTGATCCAGAGCCAATACCAGTTCTATACCACCTGATTAATAATAGACAGCAACCAACACCAGCCAAACCCATCCTGAACTGAGGTGCACAAATGGCAAACAAGAATGGTGTACATGCTTTCATTCTATACACCCACAGGAGATGGTGAGAGGCTAAAAACATGTTAATATACAATCATCAATTAAATATAATCATCAAATCAATCAAATAAGAACCCAGAGATAACAATTTTAGCTTAGCAAAACAAGAAAAAAATAGCTAAAACAAATGACCAAAATGCAGAACCAGAAAACACTGATGAAGAAAAGATAATGGAACTAATTGAAAAATAATTCAAAAGAATGATATTTGAGTACTTTCAAATAATTGATAAAAAGATCAAGGAAAACAAGGAGAATACAGAAAAAAACTAGAATAATTCAGGAAAATACTATAAAAAGCATAAAATGAATGCAAATTTTGAAACAATATAAAAGCTGCAATTAGAAATCCAGAAGAGTAATACTAAGATTTAAGAAAGGGATAGTACAATACATAGTTTTGTACATACACAGAGTGGAATACTACACAAAGTTGAAAATAACAAATCTGCAAAACACCTCACAACATGGATGAAACTAGAGAACATGCTGAGTGAAATTAATCATAATAAAAGGGCAAATATTGTATGAGACCACGTTGTAAAAAGGATTTTCTTGAAGAAAGAAACATTGTATGATAATTATGGGGGAGGGGGAGATTATTCACAAGCTAGAAGTTAGGATGACAGGGCTAGCAATATACAACAAGAAGGAGGTTGGCAGAGGTAAGATAAAGGTAGTGGGAGACACAGGAATGAAAGTTAAAAGTGAATAGAGGTAAATACTGTTAATTTCTGGTACATGGAGTGAAGGAATTACAATTATTGTAATGAAGCAAAGTATTTGATTTGTTGAATGTAAAACATGATCTGTAAACTCACTAAATTCACAATAAAAAGTTAAAAAAAAAAAGGATAGGTAAGTATCTTCAGTAGCTTGAGAGAATTATCAAAGTTGCAGATGAAAACAAAAAAAACTAGATGAATTCAGGAAAATGATACCAAAACAAAGTGACAAATTAAGTGAAAACTTGAATCAATGGAAGGCCATATTGGTGAGCTTGAAGATAAATTTCTCAATAATTCATCTGCTGGAGAAGCAATCAGAAAAACAAAAAAGTCCCAAGAAACGTAAGCATTATATGTGACATCATTAAAAGAAAGAATTTATGGGTGGAATTCCAGAATAGGAAGTCACACACACACAAAAAAAAAAACTCTCAAAGAATTGTTGGATAAAAACTTCCCTAACACCATGAAAGATTGTTAAGTGCTGTCAAGTCAGTTCCAACCCATAGTGATAATAGGATTTCCAAGGAGCAGCCACTTCTGACCTTGTGGTTCAAAGCGACATTGAGTCCAGCTCATTAGCCCACAGCACCACACCACGACTCCTCATGAAAGAGGAGAAGGTATATATTCAAGAAGTTGAATGAACTCCAAAGAAAATAGACATCAAAAGATAATCACCAAGATATTATAATCAAACTCTCCAAAACCAAAGACAAGAAAAGAATCCTGAAAGCAGCTCAGGGAAAACGAAAAGTTTCATACAAAGGAGAACTAATAAGACTAAGCTCTGATTTCTCAGCAGAAACCAGGTAGGCAAGAAGGCAGTGAAATAACATACAAAACTCTGAAACAAAGAGTGTAAGTACTTCAATCTTTCCTCTATCATGATATCATTTGCTGGTTCAGCTGTGAGGATTTTTGTTTTCTTTACATTGAGGTACAAGTTATACTAATCTATACTTCATCAGTAAATATTTTAAAGTATCTTTGCTTCTAGCATTCAAAATTGTGTCATTTGCATATCACAGGTGTTTAATGAGACTTCCTTCAGTCCTGATATGTTCTTCATAATCCAGTTTCTTGGATTATTCAAATCATACAGATTGAATAAGTATAGTAAAAGGATACAACCTTGCCACACACCTTTCCTGATCCTAAACCATTCCTTATCACCTTGTTCTGTTCCAACAACTGCCTATTGGAGAAAAGATTTAAGCAGTTACAGACTTCATTTTGCTTGGATCCACTATCGACACTCAAGGAAGTAGCAGTCAAGAAATCTAACAACATATTGCATTTGGCAAATATGCTGCAAAAGACTTTAAAGTATTCCAGAACAAAGATGTCAGATTGAGAACTAAGGTACATCCGACCCAAGCCATTGTTTTGTTTGTTTGAAGTTTTTAT
>NW_006408522.1:35722743-35744414 GCF_000296735.1 Chrysochloris asiatica | reverse complement strand
TTCTTTTCCTTCCTCTAGTCACCTCTAGTCAGGTTCTGAACATCCAGCCTTTGAAGCTAGATCCAATGGGCACTATCTGGAAATCTGTAAGTTTGGGTGCACCCTTGTGCATATCCCCTCACTTCATATCAACTGGATGCTTCACTCTCAGCTCTAACCCTCAATGGCCATGTCCTTGTCCATGGGCTCAGGAGTCCACAGGTCTCACCCTACTTCCAGCCAACCAGCTCTCACCATACTCCAGGTCAATGGGGTCTATGTAACTTGGTCGGACTCAGCCCACCTCTTCATTGCTGCGTTTCCCCTACACCCTCTTACCAGTAGACCAACATGGTTACCAGCAAGCTTACATGCCTGCTCGTGTATTCCCTTTGAGTTTCAGTCTCGGGAGGGGGTTTGTCCTGAAGCGACTTGCTTGCTTGCCTCGTTGGCTCCCCGGCGAAAAACTTGCTTGTGCTTGTAGTAACCAAGCCATTATATTTTCAATAGCTTCATATGTGAAAGTTGGACAATGAATAAAGATGACAGTGAAATAATTGATGCATCTGAGTTATGGTGTTGGAGAAGAATATCAATAGTACCATGGACTACCAGAACAAATAAATCTGAATTGGAAAAAGTACAGCCAGATGCTCGTTAGAAGACAGGATGGCAAAACTACGTCTCATACTTCTGACATGTTATCAGGAGGGACCAGTCCCTGGAGAAGGACATTATGCTTGATAAAGTGGAGGGTCAGTGGAAAAGAGAAAGACCTCCAGTGAGAAGGAATAACACAATGATGTCAGCAACAATGGGCTCAAGTGTCACAATAGTTGTAAGGATGATGCTAGAATGGGCACTGTTTCATTCTGATGTGCATAGGGTCACTATGAGCTGGAACCCATTTCAGGGCACTTAACAACAACAACAGCAACACTTTGAGGAGGCTGTTCTTCCCCCAGCCTTACAACCTGAGGGGCTCATCTTCCGGCACTATATCTAACAATGTTCCACAGCTATAGTTTTCAGTGGCCAAATATTCAGAAGTAGTCCTCCTCTCCTTCCTAGTCTGCCTTAGTCTGGAACCTGTCCACCAGGGTGACCCTGCTGGTATTTAAAATACCCACGGCATGGCTTCCAGAATTACAGCAACATGGAAGCCACCACAGTACGACAAACTGACAGACAAGTGGTGGTTTAAAAATGTGACTGACCATAAAAAAGGCCAGGCTGACTGGTCAAATAGAGATTGGTGGAATGAACCCCAAAAGACTATGACCCTTAGTCCCCTTCAGGTCTAGAACTGAAATTACCCCACTGGCTCAATTTTCAGTCAAGCAATAAGTATGTATATCTTGTTGTTGTTAAGTGCTGTTGAGTTGATTCTGACCCACAGTTCAAACTCACCAGCTGCTCCTTGGAAACCCTATGAGTTTGAACTGCTGACCTTGCAGTTCAAACAGCTTTGCAGTCTGTTTGCAGTACTCCAGAAGTTAAGTATATAGGGGGGGACAAAACACTTGTGAGATATGCATACCATATAGAATGGCTAATCATCAGAAATCAAAAGGGCAGCATTTACCTAAGGGCTGGAGAAGAAGGAGAAATGGAAACAAGAAACAGGAAGGAAGTAGCATAAGTGATGTTACACTGAGGGATTGTAATTAAGATGAATTTGTTGAATGTAAAAGTGATGATCTGTACTGCAAACTTTCACTCAATTCACAATAAAACAACAACAAAAAAGTGATTGATTTGGGCCAGATGAATACTGTTGGCTCAATCAGTTGTAGCGGGGAAGGTTACTCATGGGATTCCACACAGGAAGTTAGAACTAGGTAAGTAGAGTGAGTATATGTGAAGAACTGGAAGTTAAAGGTTAGTATCATCTCCAGGCTACCACATGTTTGTCAGTTTGTTGTAATGTGGTAGCTTGTGTGTTGCTGTAATTCTGGAGGCTATGCCACTACTATTTAAAATATCAGCAAGGTCAATCACGGTGGACACATTTCAGATGAGTTTCCAAAGACTAAGAAGAAGGAAAGACAACTACTTCTGTGTATTTAGTCACTGAAAACCTTACGTGTAACAGTGGAACACTGTCAACACCAGATTTTTAAATATTGAAGTATGATGAAGAGCACCAGAATAGTGTCAGATATAGTGCCAGAAGATGAGCCACTCAGGTTGGAAGGCACTCAAAATAAAATTGGGGAAGAACTGCTTCCTCAGAGTTGACCATGATGATGCAAATGGAGTAAACCCCTCAGGACCTTCATTTGCTGATGGGGCACAACTCAAAATGAAGAGAAACAGCTGTAAAATCCATTAATAGTCAGAACATGGAATGTACAAAGTATGAACATAGGAAAACAAAATTGTCAAAAGTGAAATGGAACATATAAACATCAACATCTTAGGCATTAGTGACCTGAAATGGGCTGGTATTGGCCATTTTGAATCTGACAATCACATGATTTACTATGCTAGGGATGACAAATTGAAGAATGATGTTGCATTCATCATCAAAACAAACACATTAAGAGAAGTCATGAGGTACAATGCTGTTTGTGATAGGACAATATCCATATGCCTACACAGAAGACCAGTTAATACAACTATTATTCAACTTTACATACCAACCACTAAAGCCTGTGATGATGAAATTGATGAATTTGGCCAACTTCTTCAGTCTGAAATTAATCAAACATGCAATCAAGATGTATTAGTCATTACTGGCGATTGGAATGCAAAGATTGTAAACAAAGAAGAAGGATCAGTAGTTGGAAAATATGGCCTTGGTGATAGAAACGATGCTGGAGATCCCATGATAGAATTTTGCAAGACCAATCAATTCTTCATTGCAAATACCTTTTTAAAACAGCATAAAAGGTGACTACACATGGACCTCACCAGATGAAATACACAGAAATCAAATTTATTACATCTGTGGAAAGAGATGGTAGAAAAGCCCCATATCATCAGCCAAAACAAGGCCAGGGAAGACTGTTGAAAAAAAAACATCAATTGCTTATATGTAAATTCAGGCTGAAGCTGAAGAAAATGAAAACAAGTCCACGAGAGCCAAAATAAGACTGACCTTGAATATATCCCACCAGAATTTAGAGATTATCTGAAGAACAGATTTGACGTAATAGACATTAAAGACCAAAGACCAGAAGAGTTGTGGGATGACATCAAGAACATCATACAGGAAGAAAGCAAAGGGTCATTGAGAAGGCAAAAGAGAAGGAAAAGACCAAAATGGATGTCAGAAGTGTCAGACAATATCTGAAATTTGCTCTCCAACGTAAAGATGCTAATGCAAATGGAAGAAGTAAGGAGCTACAAGAGCTGAACAGAAAATTTCAAAGGTCAGCTTGAGAAGACAAAGTCAAATGTTATAGCAAAATGTGCAGCACCTGGAGTTAGAAAACCAAAAGGGAAGAACACACTCAGCATTTCTCAAGCTGAGGGAACTGAAGAAAAAATTCAAACCTTGACTTGTAGTATTGAAAGATTCTGTGGGCAAAATACTGAGAGATGAAGAAAGCATCAGAAGAAGATGGAAGGAATACACAGAATCACTGTACCAAAAAGAAATGGTCGATGTTCAATGAACCTAAAGGAAGAAGTCCAAGGTGCATTTAAGTCATTGGCAAAGAACAAGGCATGGGGAATTCATGGAATACAAACAAATATTTCAACAAAGTGATGCGGCACTCATCTATGCCCAAAAATTTGGAAGACAACTACCTGGCCAGCTGACTGGAAGAAATCTGTATTTGTACCCATTCCAAAGAGAAGTGACCCGATAGAACGTGGAAAGCATTGGACAATATCACTGATATCCCATGCGAATAAACTTTTTCTAAAGGTAATACAGAAATGGCTGCAAGCATACATTGACAGAGGTTCAAGTCCGATTCAGAAGAGGACATGGAATGAGGGATCTCATTACTGACGTCAGATACATCTTGGCTGAAAGCAGAGAATACCAGAAAGGTATTTACTTGTGCTTTATTGACTACACAAAGGCTTTTAAGTGTGTGGATCATGACAAGCTATGGACAACACTGCAAAGTATGAGTATTCTGGAACACTTAATTGTGCTTCTGAGGAACCTGTACATAGAAGAGGCAGTTGCTTCAACAAAAGAACAAGGGAACACCAAATGGTTTAAAATTAGGAAAGGTGTTTGCCAAGATTGTATTTTTTCACTATACTTATTCAATCTGTATGCTGAACAAATAATCAGAGAAGATGGATTATATGAAGAAAAACATGGCATCAGGATTGGAGGATGCCTCGTTAACCTGTGATATGCAGATGATAATTACCTTGCTTGCTGAAAACCAAAAGGACTTAAAATACTTATAGATGAAGATCAAAGATCACAACCTTCATTATGGATTGCACCTCAAAAAGCAAAAAATCCTCACCATTGGACCAATAAATAACATCCATATAAGTGGAGAAAAGATTCAAATTGTCAATAACTTCATTTTACTTGGCTCAACCATCAACATTCATGGAAGCAGTAATTAAATGATATATTGCATTAGGCAAATGAGCTGTACAAGACTTCTTTAAAGTGTTGAAGAGTAAAGATGTCAGTTTGAGGACTAAGGTGCACTTGACGCAAGCCATGGTATTCTCAACAACCTCATATGCATGCAAAAATTGGATAGTGAATAAGAAGACTATAGAAGAATTGATGCACTGGAGTTATGGTGTTAGAGGAGAATACTGAAAGTACCATGGACTGCCAAAATAACAAATAGATCTGGTGTTGGAAGAAGTACATTCAGGGTGCTCCTTGGAAGCCAGGATGGCCAGACTTTGTCTTTCATACTTTGAACATCTTGTCAGGAGGGGCCAGTCACTGGAGAAGGATATCATGTTTGGTAAAGTGGAGGGTCGGAGAAAAAGAGGAAGACCAACCCCCAACGAGATGGATTGGCACAGTGGCAGCATCAGTGGGCTCAAATATTGCAATGAATATGAAGTTGGCCCAGGATCAGGCAATGTTTCTTTCATTCTGCTGTGCATAGGGACACTATGAGTCAGTACCAACTCAGTGGCAACTAATGACAACAACAATCATCTCCAGGTAATACTTGTAATCACTAAGGTAGGTTAATGCAACCTCCAGAATGTTTCCTGAATCTGTTCCCTCTGCTACTCTAAGTTAAGGCCTCATCTCTTGCCTGAAATAATGCAATACTTTCCTAACAGTTTTTGCCGGCTTTACACTTCTGAAACCTATCCTTTACATAACCACAGGATAATGGTGTTGAGGTAGCAAAGGGGGTGGGCAGCTATAAATCTTAACTAGTCTGCTTAAAAACCTTTGATGATTTTCCAGTTACCTAAAATAAAGACCAAAGCTTGCTAGAATGTTCTTCCAGAGTATGGGCTAAAGGTAGCTTTCCAGTTTGAACACCTTTTATGCTACCCTCCTTCTTCAAACAATGCTATTCCTGGAGGGTGTTCATTTCAATGACCTTTCTTTGTCAGCTAAATCGTCCACCACTTCTTCGTCTGGGAAACCCTACTCACCCCTTAAGATTGGGACTGCAAATCAAACTTCCTGGTAAAAATGGCACACCTTAGAAAAATTCATGCCTCTTTCCTCTGGGATCCTGTAAATCTGATAATACACCACAGATTTAAACTACTATCCCAGTCACTCCTTTTTACCTTCAGGTGAGTACTACAGCCTAGTGTGGCGCTGTAGGATAAAGCACTGGACCGCAAGGTCGCTTTGAACAGCAAGATTGGCAGTTCAAACTCGCTAGTCGCTCCTTGGAAACCTATACACAGTCGCTATGAGTGGGAACCGACTTGAAGGCACACAACAACAAACAATTCATATTCATTTCAGATTTCCTCAGCTCCACCATCTCCAGTGACCTGGAAAGTTGAAGGTTCCGGGAATTTGTGTCATCTTGTTGTTGTTAAGTGCTGTCGAGTTGGTTCCGACTCAGCGACCGTGTTGGTATAGGATTTCCGAGGAGAGGCTGTTGAGTTTGAATCGCTAACCTCGCGGTTCAAATCGACTTTGAGGTCGAGTGCTTATCCTACGGTGCTTGTTGTTGTTGTTAAGTGCGGTCGAGTCTGTTCCGACCCATAGCGACCCTGTATAGGGTTTCCGAAGAGCGGCTAGTGAGCTTGAACCGCCGAACTTTGCGGTTCAAAAGACTTTGCAGTTCTGTGCATTAACCCACAGCGCCACACCGGGAACAAATTAAATCGTCAGAAGTCCACGTTCACACACTGCAGAAGACAGCTCGCAGCAACCGGGTTACATTCCGCGGAGCAGTAACCAAGCTTGAAATCCGCAAAGCCGAGGATTGGAAGCCGCCGTACCTGCCAGCAGTGCGTGCTGGGAAATGTAGTCCCAGGTCTGCCCCGATACCTCTTGGGAATTGTAGTCTTCCACCTAGTAACGCTCTCTGGAGGCGAAAAAGAAATTAATTAGTCCTTAAGAGAAAAGGAGGGCGACCTATAATATCATTCGCGTTCAACGGGTCAACCTCTGGCTCGCTCTCGGGCCGCGGCCGAAGTGGCTAGTGGGCTGATCCGAAAAGGACGTAATGACGTTACGTTGACGCGGCGTGACCCTGCCCAAGAGGGTTTGGCGGCATTTCCGAAAACCGCGGCCTGGCGCGCCCTGCCACTAATACCACGGCCTGAGAGCTGACGCGCCCCCCAAAGTAGTTGGAGCCTTGTCTGGTCTGGCTTCTGCGCAGAAGGCTGAGGCAAAGAAGAAGAGGTGTGTGGCGCAAGTGGGGGTCTGGGAACCGTCAGAGGTTCAGCGTTCGCTAGCCAACGGACGGAAGTCGGAACTCGCGGCCCTCCTGACCAACAGTGTTTCAGGCTGTGGTGAGTGTGTAAGGCGCAAACCGGGTCCCTTTACACTGCAGTGGTCCGTCGCCGCGTTATCAGAACCTGGCGCGGCTCCGTGCTTCCGCTACCGTCTTGCAGAGGGTCTGCGCGCTAAGAGAGGAAGTCATTGATGGAGGAGCAGGGCTTGCTCTGGGACCAACAGCCCTCCGAGCTCGCTGTGGAGAAAACCTAAGAGCTGACCGCTGTCTTTAGAGCTGGAGAGAATCTTGTTAAGTGTTGTCGAGTCGGTTCCGACTCATAGCGACCCTGTATGGGGTTTCCGCGGAACAGCTGGTGGCTTTGAACCACTGACCTTACGGTTAGCAGTTCAGTGCTGATCCTACCCTCCACACCAAGAAGAACACCTTCATATCCAATACTCATTTTATATTTCAGATCTGGACTGAGTTAAGTACACAGCTATCAATCTGCTATTCCGGATTCTTTTTCAGTACTCTTTTCTATACAACATGTTATGTATAGAAGTACCTCCAGTTGCCAACAACAACCCTGTTGGTGTGAGTCGAGTCTCTAGGCCAGGGTAGGGTTCCCAAGGTTGGAAGCAGACAGACGGCCGCATCCATCTGCGGAGCTGCTGGTGTGGTGGCTTCCCACCGCCCACCTTTCGGATTGCAGGCTACCACCCAGGCTCCTCCAACTGCTAAAAAGATGCTTTCGTTATCTGCTGTGGAAGACTGTTCAGTGATGCCTAGGGAATGATTGGAAGTGCGTTTCCCCCTAAACTTCTAAAGTGTAGTAGCCATCTAGGAAAAAGGACAGCTCTCGAGGGTTTCCAGCTCCAGGAATGCTACAAGATGGATGCTGTGTAATCACAACCCAGACACAGTTGAATGAGACTCCTCGCAGCCCAGTAGTACCGAGAACTACCTGAGAGCGTTTCTAAGGCTGTAAGTCTTTATGGAAGCAGACTGCCACATCTTTCTCTCCCTGGGGGCCACTGGTTGCTGACCGCGCTTTAGCGCTTTAACCAAGGCACCACCAGGGTTCCTCATGTAATCGCAATAGTTGAAGAAACAGAAGGCTGCTAGCGCTGTAGTGTGGCGACGTAGCATAAGCACTAAACCACAAGGTCGAATTGAACCGCAAGGGCGGCAGTTCGAACATATCAGCACCCTATTAAGTGCCGTTGAGTCAGCGAATCCGAACTGCTGAACTTCAAACCTACTTTGCAGTCCAGTGCTTTATTCCATCACACTAGAACTCCAACAGCACCCTAGAAGCCTCCTTTGTATGCAAGGTATGATGTCTGTGGTGTGGTATTAGTGCCCTCAATGGAGTTCACATGTACTTACCTCAAAACATAGTTTCTCTACTAAGAATGGAGGCTTATGGATAACCAACCATTCTATACCTTTATTTCACTCCTGCCCCCTCCAGATTTCCCCTTATTGGAAGGGAACAATAAATGTGAAGTGTCATAAACTTTTTTTGTTGTTGTAAGTAGAGTTTCTGAAAGTCTACATTCATTTACCAAACATATTTATTGTTTATCATGGTGTATATAAAAAATAAATAAAATTGGTCCCTATCCTCAAGGAATATAAAGCAAGGGTACAGAGTGGAATAGTTACCTAGTAAGATGCTCATTTAAAAAAAAAATTTTACTTAGTTTACAGAAAGAACCTCTCTTAAGTAGGGGTTGCAGGAGGGAAGGAAATGTTTCGTGCTATTTACATTTGTTTTAAAACTCTATACAAATTTAATACAGATCAGTATGCACAATAGTTTCGTAGATCTACTGCATTATAAAACCTTTCCATCGAAGAAGCCTCAACAGTGAGTAAAATAACTTGATTATAATGAAACAAAGATGGCCATTTGAAACCATTAATGTTTATGAGGGCCAATGTCAGCCTGTGTCCTCATTTGTATAAAGGCTAAAGTTATTTATATGGAATATATACTACACATACATAAATATATGAAGTTATTTATATGGAATATATACTACATGCCAGTCTATCTTTAACTTGTATAGTTAGGCATTTTATCATTTCTTTTTTATTAAATATACTCTGCACGTATTTGTAGTTTCACCCAGGAAGAATGTCTTCCTAGTGGAAAAAAATATAAAAATCTTATATACATATTTTTTTTTACAGGCTTAGATGAAACTTGCTCGTGCTTTAGTGCTCTACAAATTGGTTTTTAGCATACCCATTTTTAAATAATTGGTACAAAATCAAAGAAAGAATAGCATCCTAAATCATGTATGCCTTAAGGGGGTGGGGTGGGGAATCAGCTTTTGATAGGAATGCAATTGCAGACACTAATACCAAATGCAAGCAATACAGAGAAACAAAATTAGTATTGTGGAGATTTCTTTTCATTAAACTGTGAAAATGAATTTTTCATAATTCATTTGACCTCTAGTGACTAAGCATGATGCTGGAGCTGTTAAAGAGATGAGCAGTAATTATGGAAAAAATTCAATCTACTGATATTCCAATACATGAACTCAGCCAGCCAGTAGGGTTTTCAGAAGCTGATTCATAATCTTTATGATTCTGGTGGTAGTGGCTAGTTAAGGTGCCCATTTTTAAGAAGTGAAGTCCTGACTCTTCTAAAAGTCTAATTCAGCTGGCTAGCTATCTAGATGGATAGAGAAGGAAGCTGGTGAGAGGTTGTTTTTCCTGAAATGGCTAGGTCAGTGATTAAAAGTCTAGCAAATAATTCTTCAGACATTTATTGTAAAACTAGGTTTTCAGCTTTGTAGTTCTCCAAAATAGTTCTCTCTTGTACTTCCTGATAACCATCTGTATTTTGTATTTTCCAGTATAGAACACTCTGTAATGGCTATGCAGATGCAACTTGAAGCAAATGCAGATACTTCTGTGGAAGAAGAAAGCTTTGGCCCACAACCTATTTCACGGTTAGAGGTATGTGTTTAGTTGATAATTTTAGAATTATACTGCCAGACTAGAATATTTGCCTGATGGAAGCAATCAGCTGGTGTATACATAATTGGTTTTCTATGTAAGGTTAAGTCCTGTATCAGAAATTTCAGGACTATCAAGGATCCTGTGGAAAAGTAGTAAGATGGATTTAAACATGTCTGGCTAAGACTCTCCTTTGTCAACAGTTCTCCTATTTTATCATTTTTCTTTCTCAAAGTTTTACTGTCAGAAGCTAAGTCCTAGGATCCAGAGAGGAGCTGCTACTGTTTACACAAAGTATAAAAATGCTACTCAGGGAATTCCGTCGCCTTGAGCAGATACGCAAGGAGGAGAAGGGAGCAACTTTGCTCCATTGGCCCAGATCTGTGCTGAAGTTCCTAGCAAGGCAGTTGTCAAAGGCAGAAAGAAGGGCATGGTGTTATGAAAGGGAAAAACCTAAGCTCCTATCCCAGATTTTGTACAAGAACATAAAGCTCCAGAGCTGGGAGTCTGTCATTATTTCTGCACTTTTCTATAGAGGACTCAATGGACTTCTGGTGTGGTGTTGTGAATCAGTACTGGACTGCGAACCACAAGGTCAGCAATTAAACCCACCAGCTGTTCCTCAGAAACACTATAGAGGGTTGCTATGAGTCAGAACTGATTCAACGGCACTTACTGTAACAACAATATGAGTACAGCCGACTTGGACTAAAAGAGATAGGAATTGCAGGAAAAGCTTCAATTCTAACTGTCTCTTTAGGTTCAGAGTCTTAACTTTTGGTATCATGATCATATTTATACCTATTCCTTATTACTTAAATACGCTCTGCTGGAATACAAAGCAAGGGTTGTTTCTATAGGCAGATACTGTTCTTTTTCCCTTCCTAAACTCTCCCTGGGGAGTCCTAGTGTGGCACTATGGGTTAATGTGCCAGACTGCAAAGCCATTTGAACTGCAAGGTTGGCAGTTCAAGCTCACCAGCTGCTCTTCGGAAACCCTATACAGAGTCACTGTGGGTCAGAAATGACTCGACAGCATTTAACCACAACAAAACTCTCCCTGGAGTCCTGGTGTGGCACTGTGGGCTAATGTGTCAGACTGCAAAGTCGTTTGATCTGCAAGGTCAGTGGTTCAAGCTCACCAGCTGCTCCTTGGAAACCCTGTATCGGTTGGAATTGATTTGACAGCAACTAACAACAACAACAAACTCTCTCTTACTCCAAAATGCATGATCATGGATTCAGTAGCTACTGAAACCAAAGCTGACTGTATATAGGAAGAAAGAGGTAGTACTTTGGATGGTGTGTTTTAAGAACTGGTCTAAATGTTTGCAAAAGTAGTTTTCCTCAATCTTAACATTAGTAATTTGGAGCAGAGCTTCTCAGTTATTTTTTTATATAAGGGTAATTTGCTATGCCAAGATGGTGGGCCTCTCAGTTCTTGGGCAGCCTTATCTATTTAACTCATCAGAGTGTAAAAATATTATTTTGTATATGCCTTTCATATGGAAAAGGTTAAGAAATACTGACCCTATAGGGTCACTATGCATATCAATTTGATGGCAGTGCATTAAGGGCCAAGGATCTCAAAATTTATTTAGATTCATAGTCATAAAAAAGTTGGAAGTTACTGGTGTAAGCATCCATTTTAATATACATAGTTGTGAACGAGTTTAAAACAACTGATTTTTATAATCATAGTTAATTTGTTAATAACTCAATACCATCAAGTCAATTCCCACTCATATCAGCCCTATAGAACAGAGTAGAACTGCCCCATAAGGCTTCCAAGGGTGTAATCTCTATGGAAGCAAACTGCCATATCTTTATCCTGAAAAGTGACTGGTGGAATTTGTTATTGAATACCTCATACATAGGGTATACTTTTTAAAAGTAGTTGTATATACATTTCTTCAAAACAACTCTGTATTATAGGTCAGACAAATATTCCCATTTGACAGATAAGAAAACTGAAGCTTAAATTAATCCATGGTTTTCTTCCCTTGCAGCAATGTGGCATAAATGCCAATGATGTAAAGAAATTAGAAGATGCTGGATTCCATACTGTTGAGGCTGTTGCCTATGCACCAAAGAAGGAGCTAATAAATATTAAAGGGATTAGTGAAGCCAAAGCTGATAAAATTCTGGTAAGGCATTATGTGCTGGGAGACATTGGTGGGAATAATACCAGAGGTTTTCAGTGAAAGGTATTCTTCCTTCCTTCATCCCTCATTCTCTTGCCATCATGTTTCCCTTTCCAAAGGCAACTAAAGTTACTAGTTTGTTATCACTGAGTGTAGCATAAATAGTGGCTAAATTGATTACTACCTTATCCTCCTACCAGCAGTGAGTATTATGTACATTTTTAGGTATTATGATTTCATACAATAGAAATATATTTGTTACACAACCACTAAAATCAATTTAGAAGAAAATTTTTGCATAGGGAAATGTTTCTGATACAAGAAAGCAGGTTAGCTATGTCTATGCTTGAATTTGTTTTTAAAAATGTATGTATATACATGTATATGAAATATATTACATTTGAAAATATGCTGCAAAAGACATCTTTAAAGTGTTAAAAAGCAAAGATATCACCTTGAAGACTATAGTGCAACTGATCCAAGTTGTGATATTTTCAGTGACCTCATATGCATTCAAAATCTGGACAATAAATAAGGAAAACCAAAGAATTGATGTATTTGAATTATGGTGTTGGTAAAGAATATTGAATATACTGTGGACTGCCAGAAGAACAAACTTGTCTTAAAAGAAGTATAACCTGGATCCTCCTTAGAGGCCAGGATGGCAAGACTTTATCTCATGTACTTTGGACATGTTATCAGGAGGAACCAGTCCCTGGAGAAGGACATCATATAGTAAAGTGGGAATCGACCAAAATGAGGAAACCTTCAATGAGATGGATTGACACAGTGGCTGCAACAATGGGCTCAAACCTAACAGTGATTGTGATGATGGTGGAGGACTGGGCAGTGTTTCATTCTGTTGTACATTTGGTCACTGTAAGTCAGAACTGACTTGGCACCTAACAACACAACTACATATCTATATAAAAGGGAATTGAAAGATACATATAGAGACTTAAAAGTTCATGGGGAAATTCCATTACCTTTTAATTCCCTTCCCCCAAAAAACAGTTTTGAAGCCTCTCTCTCTCTCTCTCTCTCTCTCTCTTTCTCTCTCTCTCTCTCTCTCTATATATATATATATATATATATATATATATATACACACACACACACACACACACACATAAAGATAAGTCAAAAAATATTGCTATTAGGGTTCTGATTCATACATGCATGGATTTATTCCAAACAAAACATGTTAAAAATGTGTTTGCAGTGGCTCGCTGCAAACAAGTTATCTTAGTAATTTACTTGTCTTACTCTTGTCATTAACTGCTGCCAAGTTGGTTCTAACTCATAGTGACCTTGTATAGGGTTTCCAAAGAGCTGCTGGTGGGTTTGAACCACCGACCTTATGATTAGCAGTTTAGTGCTTATTCTAGGACTCTGTCTTGTTGCTGTTAAGTGCTGTCAAATTGGTTCCGATTCACAGCAACCCTGTATAGGGTTTCCAAGAGCGACTGGTGGGTTTGAACTGCTGACCTTGATGGTTAGCAGTCCATTGCTCATCCTACAGCGCCACACTAGGGTTCACATTAATATATACAGCATAATTAATTCTGTTTTATTGGGTCTTCTTACATGATGAGTTTGAGTTTCTAACACTGATGTTGCTGTTAAGTGCCGTTGAGTCAGTTCTGACTCTAGCAACCCTGTTTAGGGTTTCCAAAGAGCCACTGGTAAGTTTGAACCAACGATCTTGTGGTTCAAACCAACCTTCTAGTCCAGTACTTTATCCCACAGTGCCATACCAGGACGCTACTATCCTTTTGTTGTTGTTGATAGGTTCCGTCTAGTCGGTTCCGACTCCTAGCAACCCTGTGTAGAGTTTCTGAGGAGCCGCTAGTGACCTTGCAGGCCAGCACATTAACTCACAGTGCCATACCAGGACACCCACTATCCTTTCACTTATTAGTAATTTGGTCAGGGCTCAAGCACCACAAGCAATTCTTAGTTTAATCCCTAAGAGGTAAGGCTATTATAATCTGTGAAAGTATGAAGTCTTGTGTTTTTTTAAGTCTCATTTATTGGGTGAAGTGATGACTTAATTGGAAAGAAGAGTTGTAAATTTCTAATGCTTTAAAAGATTTGTTATATCAGTTAAGAGCCAGTAGAGGTCTCTCAAGTCTATTTGATACTTCTCTGTGGGCATCAGGTATAGTGATTGAACAAAAATGTTTATGCCTTCTAAGACCTTAGTTTTAGAAATCAAATTAGCATTCTGGTCTAAGAACACATAAATAGAAATCTGTGATAAATGAATCGGAATATACAAAATATGTAGACATTTGTGTACTCAACTGATTTCAGACATTTTATATTATGAATTTCTTCTAGTAAAGATTATGATAGTTTTATTTGCCTCTGAATGTTAAGAATGATTTGTTTGGTCACTGTGGATATTCTGTCCCATCCCCTCAAATTCGTTAGAATTGACATTTTCAGCAAGAATATCCATTGTTGTAGTAGAAAAATAAAACTGTACTAAAGAAAAGAAAATCCATTCCGGAATATAAATCTGAATAGTTGAGAGAAAAAGATAGTGTAAATGAAATAATTCATTCAATAAATACCAGATTCCTCTGACTTTTTCTATATTTTCAGACTTTAATATGACAATAACTGACTTTTGCTGAGATATGCTTTCTTGATAACATTTGACAGATTCAGTACGAATATTACTAGTAAGTTTTCTCTTACTTGCCATTCTATGCCTTGTGTATAACTTCTCAACATTCTGCTATTAAAAGTTTTGAGTTTACAGCAAAAAAAGAAAAACCACACAAAATAAATGAAAATGAAAAGTAAACCCACAAACAATATGAACTCAGCACAGAAAATTATGCAGAATAAAGAAACCAGCAGTGCCACAAACACACAGCAGAATGACAGCAATCAATTCATTTCTATTGATAAAAAGATGGAGACAGCCTAAATGCTTATCAACAGAAGAATGGTTAAACAAACTTTGGTACATAAACACATTGGAATACTATGCAACATTGGAGCATAACGATGAATCTGCAAAATAGGTCACAACTTGGATGAACCTGGAGGACATTATGCTGAGTGAAGTTGTTGTTGTTGTCAGGTGCCATCGAGTCAGAACCGGCTCATAGCGACCCCATGCACAGCAGAACGAAACAATGTCCAATCCTGGGCCAACCTCACTACCGCTGCCACACTTGAGTCCATCAATGATGCCCCAATCCATCTCATTAGGGGTCTCCCTCTTTTTCTCTGACTCTCCATCTTACCCAGCATGACATCCTTCTCCAGTGACTGTTCCCTCTGGACAATATGTCCAAAGTATGAGAGACGAAGCTTAGCCATCTTGACCTCCGAGGAGCACTCTGGCTGCACTTCTTCCAAAACAGACTATTGGTTCTTTTGGCAGTCCATGGCACTTTCAGTATTCTCCTCCAACACCACAACTCAAAGGCATCAATTCTTCTACGATCTTCCTTATTCACTGTCCAGCTTTTGCATCCATATGAGGTTATTGAAAATATCATGGCTTGGGTCAGACGCACCTTAGTCCTCAAGCTGACATTGACATCTCTGCTCTTCAATACTTTAAAAAGTTCCTGTGCAGCAGATTTGCCCAATGCAATACGTCGTCTGATCTCTTGACTGCTGCTTCTGTGAGTGTTGATAGTTGATCCAAGAAGAATGAAGCCCTTGACAACTTCAATCTTTTTCTCCATTGATAAGAATGTTGTTTATTGGTCCATTGGTGAGGATTTTTGTTTTCTTGACATTGAGATGCAATCCATACCAAAGGCTGTGCTCTTTGAGCTTCATAAGTAAATGTTTCAAGTCCTCTTCACTTTCAGCAAGCAAGGTTGTATCATCAGCATATTGCAGGCATATCTCCAATCTTGACGCCACATTTTTCTTTATAGAACCCAGCTTCTCGTATTATTTGCTCAGCATACAGGTTGAATAAGTATAGTGAAAGAACACAACCTTGTCTCACACTTTCCCCAATTTTAAAACATTCAGTATTCCCATGCTCTGTTCGAACAACTGCTTCTTGGTCTAGGTACAGATTTCTCAGAAGTACAATTAAGTGTTCCGGAATACTCATACTTCTTAGTGTTGTCCGTAGCTTGTCATGAGCCACACAATCAAAAGCCTTCGCGTAGTCAATAAAGCATAGGTAAACATCTTTCTGGTATTCTCTGTTTTCAGCCAAGATCCATCGGACATCAGCAATGATATCTCTCGTTCCATGGCCTCTTCTGAATCCAGCTTGAACCTCTGGAAGTTCTCTGTCAATGTATGATTGTAGCTGTTTCTGTATTACCTTTAGCAAAACTTTGCTCGCTTGAGATATCAAAGAGATTGTCCGATGATATCCACATTCTGTTGGGTCACCTCTTTTTGGAATGGGCACAAATATTGATCTCTTCCAATCAGTCCACGTGAAGTTAGTCAATTACAAAAGGACAAATATTGTATGAGACCAATGTTGTAAAAAGTTAAGAAATTTTCTTGATAAAAGAAACATTCTATGATGGCTATGGAGTGGGCAGGGAGGAGGTAAAAACTGTTCATGGGCTAGAGGGTAGACACATGTTAACATGGGTGGCAGGCCAAACAAAATGCAACAAAAGAGGGAGGTTAGCAGACGAAAGCGAGAAATACAGGGAGGAATGCAGTAGTTAAAGTGAATAGATATGTTGATACATGGAAGGGATTATAATAATTGTAATGAAGCAAGGTATATGATTTGCTGAATGTAAAATAATGTTTTATGAACCTTAATTCACAGAAATTTTTTTTAAACAATCAGAAAAACAGCACATTTAGTATCAGAAATGCTAGATGGTAGAAGCCAGTAGAGCAACACTTTTCAAATAATGAGGGAGCTTCAGAAAGTTTATGGAATTAAAAAAAAGTTTATTTGCCATAAACTTTTGAAACCCCTGTATATTAAAAAACCAGTTGCTGTAAATTCTGAAATCTATGCCAGGAACTCATTAATATAGAATAAAAACATTCTCAGAAATTCCGAAGGTTTTCTTCTCAGTCATTCTGACTTAGGAAGTTACTTGAGGATACTTCACCAAGGAGTCCTGGTGTGGCAGTGTGTGGGTTAATGTGCCAGACTGCAAAGCCATTTGAACTGCAAGGTCTATGGTTCCAACTCATCAGCCACTCTTTGGAAACCCTATACAGGGTCGCAATGCATCAGAACCGACTCGATAGCACTTGACAATGTACTTCACCAAAATGAGGGATTGAAAGGATCAAGTTTACAGGGACTTAGTGAGGGAAGGACCAGAACAATAGCTAGCTGGGAGAGTGGACTGTTGAGAAATTTAAAGGAAGTTTTCTCAGGGTTAAAGGGATCCAGCAGAATTCAAAGTAAGATTGAGAGGTTGAGAATATTAAATAAATGATGAAGTCAGGAAATGTTAGACATGGTTCAGATATGAAGCAAGGGAAAATGAGGCATGTTTTTTTTTATGTTTTATTGTGAATTATGTGATACATGGGAGAACATTAGCTTTACATTCATCCTATTGTATATTGTTTCATTGCCATGAATACAATCCCCTCCATGCATCATCAAACAACCAAAGGGTATACTCTGCAAGCCTGCCCCTCAATCGTCAGCACACAGCCTCTCTTCCTCTCTGGGTCTAGAGTCCCCAGCTGCTCTATCTCTCCATGTCATCGTCTCTGTCAGGCATGATTTTTAAACTGGTGGCATATAAAAAAAAAGAATTCATTTGAATGATGGTAAAATAATCTTTGAGAGGTATAAGGTTGTTAACATTGGAGCTTTAGAGAAGAAATTGTATTTCTAGGACATCATTTGGTTCTGTAGAATTATATTTACAAAGCTATTGTGTGAACATTGTAATGAATTTTCAAGTGAGTATCAAGTATAGAAAAGTTTACAGCATAAGTTTAGAGCTGCTGCTCAGCTGTACATTGAGTTTTTTTCTTTGTGGGAAGTTTTTAAATTAAATCTCTATTTGCTATAGATCTGTTCAGACCTTTTTTATCTTGAGATTTGATTAATTTATGACTTTGGAGGAATTTGTCCATTTTATTTATCTAATTTATTTTTAAACTTTTTATTGTGAATTAAGTGAAGGTTTACAGAACAGATCATCAGTCCCACAGTCAACAAATTATACACTTCATGTCAGTGCAATGATTGCAGTCCACTCCATGTATCATCAGTTATTAGTATTTACCTCTAGTCACTTTATTTTTTTAACCTCCTACCCCATCCTCATAATGTCCTCTTTCATTCCTTAGTTTAGTGATTTGAGTCTTCTTGTTAGATGTTGTCTCTTTTCATTTTATTCCTAGTTCTTATTTTAATTAAGGATATTATTTTGCTGATTTAACATTTCTTTTACTCTTTACAGACTGAGGCTGCTAAATTAGTGCCAATGGGTTTTACAACTGCAACTGAATTCCACCAAAGGCGGTCAGAGATCATACAGATTACTACTGGCTCCAAAGAGCTTGATAAACTACTTCAAGGTATTCCTTATCATGTGTTGTGAACTCCAATTAGAAAAGAATCCAGACCATAGAACAAAACTAAAGTATTAGGGTAGGATATATATGTTAGCTATAATTAAGAAATAGGGGAAGTACCCACACTGAATAATTAAAATTGCTAGAGGGTAAGATGAGACTTATTAAAAGAAAAAACAAACATGAAAAGTTGACTTACAAAAATATAAAAAAGTTTACTACAAATTATATAAATGTAATCTTCACTTAATATGCATTTAGAGAGTCAGCATACTTTGCCTGAAAAAATAGCCAAAATTAAACCACAAATAAACCTTTTACTTTACTTCATGTGGCAGTGTAGGATAAGCACTGGACTACTGTCCAAAAGGTCAGCAGTTCAAACCTACTGTTGTTCCTTGGAAAACCTATGCAGGGTCATCATGAGTCAGAACTGACTCCAAGGCACGTAACAATAACTGTACCATAGGGTTGAATATGTTTAAATACTATTCATTATAGGAGTGTATACCAATTTTCGAGACTTCAAATAAAGCTGTGAAGTTTTTGAACTTTTGAAAAGTATTGCTGTTGCGAATTATTATAAAGTTAGGTTTGACTATTGCTGCTTCCCCAAATATTTAATCATTCAGGTTTTCTTTTAGGGTGCCCTTATGTGACACTATAGGATAAGTACTGGACTACAAGGTCCATTTGAACCACAGAGTTGGGGCTTCAAACTCACCAGTCTGTCCTTGGAAACCTCATACAAGGTTGCTGTGAGTCAGAACCAACTTGATGGCACTTAACCACAGCATAATAGCATAGGCACAGGAATGAGACCCAAATTTGAATAATAGAAGCCTCCCCCCTGCATTATATTTACTAGATACAATGTTAAGTGCTGTCGATTTGATTTCAACTCATAGCAACCCTGTGTAGGGTTTCTGAGGAGTGACTGGTAGATTTGAACCAATGACTTTACAGTTCCAACTGACTTTGTAGTCCAGCGCATTATCCTGCTCTGGACTGGTTTTAATTTTCTTTAGGTTCAGCCTGAATTTGCATATGAACAATTAATGGTTGGTTCCACAGTCTGTCCCTGGCCTTGTTTTGACTGATGATATGTAGCTTTTGCATTGTCTCTTTCCATAGATACAGTTAATTTGATTTCTGTGTATTCCACCTGGTAAGGTCCATGTGTATAGTCATCTTTTATGTTGTTTTTAAAAAAATGGTATTTGCAATGAAGAATTCATTGGTCTTGTAAAATTTTATTATACGATCTCCAGCATCCTTTATATCACCAAAGTCAATATTGTGAGTACCTTCCAACCTAAGGGTTTCATTTTCCGGCACTATATCTGATAAAAATGTATGTATTCTGGTGCTCTTCATCATGTTTCAGTATTTGATTTTCTGGTGTTGACAGTTTTCCACTGCTATTCATAAGATTTCCAGTGACAAGTCTGTCTGCCTCTGGAAGCTCATCTGAAACCTTTCTACCATGAATGACCCTGCTAGTATTTAAAATACCCGTGGCATAGGTTTCAGAATCACAGCAACATGCAAGCCACCACAATACAACAAACTGACAGAGGAGTAGTGGTTGTAGCGTATAGACCTTCATATTATGCTTGTTCTTGTTAAGTGCCATCGAGTCAGTTCCACCCCATAGCGATCCTGTATAGGGTTTCCAGGGAGCAGCTGATGGGTTTAACCATTGATCTTTTGGTTTGCAGTCAGGTGCTTACCCTACAGCACCACACCAAGACTCCTTATATTATGTTAAGAGTTGTTTATTATTGTTCTTTTAGGTGGAATTGAGACTGGATCCATCACAGAGATGTTTGGAGAATTTCGAACTGGAAAGACTCAAATCTGTCATACACTGGCTGTAACATGTCAGGTAAGCTGGTGGGTTTCTTGCTAATCAACTTAGCAAGGATTATTTGACTCTTACTATTTTCAAGTTATTTTATAGAAATTGTAGAGATGGACATAAAAAGGCACTTTCTCAAACCTGTAGAATTTTATTCTATAGCTAGTTAGAAGATAGACTTCTGCTGCAAAATTCTTCCATATCATATATACTTTTAGACCACTGGTTTCAAATACTGTAACATTCACTAGGCCTCTCCTAGCTTCACCTACTCTCCTATCTAGTCTAGATTTTAGGATTCATCATTAAATCATTCCTTTATAAATGTTTTCAGTATACGTCCCCCAACTAAAGAGATAACTACCTTAAATAAATGTCTTCTTAGTGCCTAGGCCCAAATAGCTGATAATCCTGGAGAACAATCATACCATAAATCTGACTGGCTTCACTTTCGATTTATGACAAATTTGAGATTAGCCTGGCAAATCTACTGCATTTCTCCAGTGATGTGTACTTTCCCACTTAGTTAGACTCTTGTCTGATGCTTTACCATCTCTCCTCAAGGCTTCTATGTTCCTCCTCAAACTTTATTTTCAGCCAGTGATTTAACCTGCTCTTTAACTCAGATCTTTAAATCTACCTAAGTTTGCACTCATCTCTTTTTCTCTCAGGTTATAGTGGAGAAAGTGCACCTTTTTCTCTCAAACGACTACATGTGGTCTGGTTATCATCTTGTGTTACCTTAGCAATGTGTTTTCCATTTTCCACTCTGCTTCTCTATTAGTATACAAACTTGCTTAATATCACCATCGATAGGAGAAAACCTCTGGACCTCTTCAGCTTCCTCTTCTATTTCAGTGCTCCCATTACTGGGAAAACTTGGAAACTCAAACACAGTGGATTAAGTAATTGCTCAAAATCATACAGCATTTAATAGATCCAGGAATCAAAGCAGATGTCAGAGCATTAAAACCTCCTATAAGGTTAGAGTCTATAACTGGCTTGCTATCTGCTGTACTGTTGTTAAGTGCTATCAAGTTGGTTCCAACTCATAGCAACCCTGTATAGAGCTTCCAAGGAGCAACTGGTGAGTTTGAACTGTCAACCTTGCAGTTCAAACTGACCTTGTAGTCCAGTGCATCAACCTGCAGCACCACAACAAGACTCCTCTGCTGTATTGTTGTTGTTAGGTGCCATCGAGTCGGTGCTGACTCATAACAACCTTATACACAGCTGAACGAAACACTGCCCGATCCTGGGCCACCCTGCTGTATTATAAATACCTAAATCAGTACTTTTTGCTCTCTTCATGTATGATATTCTTGATGTCATCCCACAACTCTTCTGGTCTTCGGTCTTTAGTGTTTAATGTATCAAATC
>NW_006408522.1:35691620-35720384 GCF_000296735.1 Chrysochloris asiatica | reverse complement strand
GGATGTCATGCTGGGTAGGGTGGAGGGTCAGAGAAAAAGAGGAAGACCTCCAACGAGATGGATCGGCCAGGTGGCATCATAGATGGACTCGGGGGTGGCAGCGGTGGTGAGGTTGGCCCAGGATCGAGCATTGTTTCGTTCTGCTGTGCATGGGGTCACTAGAGTCAGTTCCGACTCGATGGCACCTGACAACAACAACAACAAATCAGTACTTAGTACTCAGTAAGCATTCAATTAATGCTTGACTGTGTATCTTGACTTCAAAATAAGTTCAGACTTGATTTTATGAAGAGTGACCAAAATGTTGCCTTATGTTAGATGGCCCTGTTAGGATTCCAGTAACCAGTAGACCTGGCCTTTGGCTTTCCTTATAAATAACTTGTGGAAGGAGTGAGGGTGGGAGGTGCTGAAAAGAAGAAGAGTAGAACTAAGCTGTGGGAGCCGAAAACTATGGCTAAAGGGAAATGAGGCTGTTTAACATACCACGTGGACATGCGCCATTTGACAAGATGTGTGGCCTTTTAAAACAGAAATGTTTTCCTCAGGTTGTTTTGACAAAGATTCATGTGGAATAAATATTTAGAGTACTGTACACAATATCCATAGTTGCCTTGGTAACTTATCATGCTGACGCTATAAAGTTGTACAAATAGAATCCTAGCCTGGGAATGTTTATTAAATTGTGAGATAATGCTTATCAATAATAAACTAAAGTAAAATTCTTAAATAAACATATCCTCGCTATAAAAAACCAACATTCATAAATGGCTGAACACCGATGTTTGATTTTTTTCCTTCAGAGTAAAAGAATGCTAATTCGTTAGTACTGTAAATAATTACATTTCACTTTCCTAAGTACCTTTGAGAAGGCTTCAAAACATTTGTGAAAAGCTTGAATTAAAAGATACTGGAATTTTCCCCTCATACAAAGGATGTTAGGTTACTACCCATTGTCTGCTCTCATTGTTCAGATTTGCTCAACTTTAAATGAAACCTTACAATGTGTTGGGTTGTTAATGAATAGTATGGTAGTGTGCCCTGGAGTCGGTTCCAATTCATAGCAACCCTATATAGGGTTTCCAAGACTGTCATTCTGTATGGGAGCAGAAAGCCTCATCTTTCTTCCACGGAACTGGTAATTTTGAGCTGCTGACCTTGAGGTTAGCAGCCCAACTTGTAACCACTACATTACCAGACCTCCTTTGCTGTCTAATAGTGAAGCTATATTCAGTTGAGAGGTACTGTTAGGATATAAAAATGAATACCTTATGCTTATTTCTTGTAGTCAAGTGCTGTCAAGTTAGATTCATAGCAGCTTTGTATAGGGTTTCCAAAGAGCAACTGGTAGGTTTGAACTGCTGACCTTTAGGCTAGCAATCCAGTGCTTATTCTACAGCTTGCCAGTGCCTGCAAGTCAATTCTGACTCAATGACCCTATTTGGGGTTTCCATGAAGCAGCTGGTGGGGTTTAATCTCTAACATTTTAGTTAGCAGTCCAGTGCTTATCCTACAGTGCCACACCAGGATTCCTATCCTACAGTGCCACATGCTTATTCATAGTATTAGAGTAATTTTAAAATTCTGGGAAGGCAGTTTAACATAAATTCAATTTTACTTGCACATAACCTTTGAGCGGCAAATTTATCTCACAGAAAGTTTTACATATGTTCATGGATAAATGTATAAATATTTTACATAATGGAATTATTTAATTGGTGAAAATTAAAAAGAATTAACCTCATTAACATAGGAGGAAGAGTTACATTATGGTGCACAGCAGCTATGTCAAGTCACTACTTTGGTGGTATCCCAGCTCATTACACAAGGTGACTGGCTGCACTGGCACTGGGAAGGCAAGAATTCTTCTATTTCTAAACTTTTAACTCTGTTCCCCCTAGCCTCTGGTAACCACTAGACTTAGACAATATTTGTCCTTATTTTATCTAGCATATTTTTTCAATATTTATCTACCAGAACTTCATTTTTATTTTTAGCTGAATAACACTTCAATGTAGATAGCACAGTTATTTTTAGCTGAATAACACTTCAATGTAGATAGCACAGTAGCTCTATAGGATAAACATTGGATTGTGAACCACTAGGTTGATGGTTGGAACGCATCAGCTTCTCAGAACGATGAGACTTTCTGCTCCCTCAAGGATTTACAGTCTTGGAAACCCTAACTGAGTCACTATCAGTGAAACTGACTCTATAGCACTTAACCAACAATACTCCATTGTATGTTTATATCACAGTTTATTTATCCATTTATCTGTTAATGGACACTTGTGGTGTTTTCACCTTTGGATGTTTTGAATAATGCTGCTATGAACATTAGTATACATGTGTGCTGGAATTTTAAATATAAGTGTGTAGTATTTTCATAATTTTTTGTGGGGGAATTCTCAAAGGAAAATAATTGGATGTCACAAGGTCCTTAGTGGGAAGTGTTTTAATGAAATTTACATGGAATTTAGAAGTAAATTGTGGCTACAAAGTAGATTTTTAGGATGGAATTACTTGTTGACGTCATTCGCTTAAACTCTATAGAACTCATAGGTGTCTGGCATGGAATGGGTAGCCTATAACAGATTTCTGTGAGTGGCTCAGGAGACAGTTTTTATTGCTTTTTGTAATCCTTTTTCTTGTTTTCTGCTCATACTTTCTGCTGTGCTTACACTTTAAACTTGCTATAAATAGCACCAGTGTCCCAACGGGATGGTTCAAATTTAAGTTTCCATGGTAACTAATTGTGAGGCCTTCTGGTGTAGCACTGTAGGATCAGCACTAGACTGCGAACTACAAGGTTGGCAGTTCAAACCCACCATCTGCTCCTTGGAAATGCTATACAGGGTCTCTGATTCAGAACCAACTCCATGACACTTAACAACAATATATGCGCCTGGTGCCTTGCCAGGCCCCTTCAATGACCCTCAGAAATGAACTGTGCTCAGTAAAAGTGTAAGTTTTGGTATGGATAAAGGGATTGGATCAAGTTCCCTTATTGATTAACACTAACATAAATGATTTCTCAAATGCTTTCCCAATGTGTTTATGCTTGAGAGAATTGCTCAACCAGTCTTGTTTCTTGTGTTGATATGTAGTCACAGAAGTTTATTGCCTACTTCGAACTATATTTTCAAGCACTTCAACTCTAGCCTTATATGCTAAGGGATACAATGAACTTTACCTCTACTGGCTGTATTTCTATCAAAAAGGATACCTCCTCCTCTATACATCTTTGTCATTTTTAAGTTTTCCCCTTTAAGTGTTTTTCTCTTTAAATGTTCCTGCCTTAGAGAACTTGATCAATGGTATCAGAATTTCATTTTCACTGTTTTTTTTTCTTGTTTTCTTTTGTTCTCTCTAGCTTCCTATTGATCGGGGTGGAGGTGAAGGAAAGGCCATGTACATTGACACTGAGGGTACCTTTAGACCAGAACGTCTGCTAGCAGTGGCTGAGAGGTAGGTTACTGGGTTAGATGAGAGAAAATATGGTTGTACTTGTCACTCAAGTAATGTGGCTAAAGAGTGTCTCTTCTTACTGTACCACAAAGTTGATTCTGTGGTTTAAAATAAAAACCTTCCTTAGTAGCAAAAAGCATTCTTTAGTCATGAATTTATGAGTTGCTGTCACAGTGGATGAAAAAAAAAAAAAAGATCCAACTATATGTAGTCTTCCAGAGAAGTATTTTAGATTCAAAGACACAAATAGATTGAAAATGAAGAATAAAAAAAGCTATCCCAACTCTAGGCCCATGAACTGAGTAAGGCTGTGTGCCTACAACTACAAGCAAGAGGCTAGCTTGCAGGATGTGCCCGTTGGACATTTAAATGCATATACATATATAGTTTTGTACATATGCATTAGATATTTTGCTTTGTTCATTTGTGAAGTAAGTAGCGTAGTGGTTACGAATTGGGCTGCGAACCGCAAGGTCAGCAGTTCGAAACTGCCAGCTGCTCCGTGGGAGAAAGATGAGGCGATCTGCTCCTGTAAAGATTTACAGCCTTGGAAACCCTGTTCAGGGTCACTATGGGTCGAAACCGACTCGATAGCACTTAACAACAACAACAAGAAGATGTAAATGGGGAACCATAAGGAGGAAGTAGGATAACTTGTTTCAGGGAGGGGATTGTAATCATTGAGATTTAAAAAAGATATCCCATGCAGACTATAATCATAAAATTACTGGAGTGACTAAACTAAAACAAAAGACTAAGAGGAATATTTTATGAGTAAGAAGCCGCCAATTCATTATGAAGACACAATAATTACGCCTAACAACAAAGCCCCAACATAAATAAAACAAAAATTGATAGACTTGGAAGGAAAAATAGACAATTCTACAATAGTTGTTGATTTTAAATCTCACTCTCATTCATTAAACAACTAGACAGAATATCAGCAAGGATGTAGGAGACCTGACTAGATACTATATAAACCAATTTAATTAGCATAAAACTCCAACAAAACCAACAAAATCGTGCACATTTTTCTCAAGTACATACTGAACATTCTCCAGAATAGATCATGTGCTGGGACCACAAACTAATTCCCAATACATTTAAAAGGGTTGATATCATACAAAGCATGTTCTCTGACCATAGTAGAATTAAATTAAAGATCCACACAGAGAGAAATCTGAGAAACCTGCAGATATTTGGAAAAAGGATTATATAGCATGACCACATGGTATTCAGCATAGGAATTAAAGATTGGTTTAACATCCAAATAATCAGTTGATATAATATACCTTATTAATAGAGTATAAAAGACATTTCAATAGATACAGACAAAGCATTTGATAAAATTCAAAACTCTTGATAAAACTCATTAAACTAGAAATGAAAGGAAGCTTCCTCAGACTGATAAATGATAGCTACAAAATACCCATAGCTAACATTTAATTGTTAAAGTGTAAATGCTTTTTCCCTAAGATGAGAAATAAGTAAAGGATGTCCATGCTCACCACTTATATTTAACCGTTTACTGCAGGTCCTAACCAAGGTAATCAGGCAATAAAATGAAATAAAAAGCATCCAGATTGGAAAGGAAAGAACTGTAAAACTGCCTTTATGCATAGATGACATAATCCTATGTATAGAAAATCCTGAGAAATCCATAAAAATAAATAAAGACTAGAACTAATGAATAAGTTCAGGATTTATACTGCAGGATATAAATATGCAAAAATCAGTTGTATTTCTATATACTAGCAATGAACAGCATGATAATGAAATTAAGAATAACATGAAATAGCATTAAAAATGCTATTATTCCATTCACAAAAGTATCAGAATAAAATAACTAGGAATAAATTTAAGGAACTGTTAAATTTGTATACTGAAACTGCAAAGCATTGCTGAGAGAAATTAAACAAGACCTAAATAAATAAACATTCCACATTCATGGATTGAAAAATGATTAAAATGGCAGTTTTCTCCAATTTGAATAGATTCAACAAAATACTTATCAAAATTTCAGCAAAGCAAGGTTTTTCTGCAGAAATTGACAAGCTAATTTTAGTAGTTACACTGAAATTCAAATAACTAAAACATTCTTGACAAGAAGTTGGAGTTCTTACACTTCTAGATTTTAAAGCAGTATAAAACTGCAATAATCAAAATGTTGTTGTTAAGTGCCATCGCGTCGATTCTGACCCATAGTGACCCTGTATAGGGCTTCTGAAGAGCAGCTGGTGAGCTTGAACCATCAACCTTGCAGTTCAAACAGCTTTGCAGTCTGGCTCATTAAATTAATCCACAGCACCACACCAGGATTCCTTAATCAAGGTAGTGTGGTACTAATAGAGAATAAGCGTAGATCTGTAGAACAGAATTGAGAATTGATGATCACTTCATTTTTGACAAAAGTATCAGGGTAATTCAAGAGGAGAAAGAATAATCTTTTATTAAGGGTGTCGATGTAAATGCCCATGTTAAAATATGAGTTTAGATTCTTACCTTATACTAGATACAAAAAAGCAACTCAAAAGGAGCTAAAATGGTCACACTTTCACAAAAAAAACAAGTAAATTTCCAAGACCTTGAGATAAGCAAAGATTTTTTTATATGTAACACCAAAAGCATAGTTCATGAATTAATAAGTCGATGATAGAGTCAGTTTTCACTTCATCCAAATTATAAGTTGTGCTTCAAAGGTCACTATCAAGAAAGTGGAAAGATGAATAGAATGGATGAAAAACTTGCAATCATTTATCTGGTAAGAATCTAGTATCCAGAATATATAAAGAACTCTTACAGGTCAACAAGAAAAAGACAGCCCAATTAAAACATGAGCAAAGGAAGCAAAGGATCTGAATAGACTTTTCTCCAAGGAAGACATAAAAATAGCCAATTAGTACCTGAAAAGATAGATACTAATCTAGGAAATGCAGATGAGTATCAATGAGATAACGCTTTACACCCATTAGAATACCAACAAATGTTGGTAGGATATAGAGAAACTAGAATCCTCATACACTGCTAATGAGAAGGGAAAATTGTGCAGACACTGGAAAACAGGTTGGCAATTTTCCTTTCATGACCCAGGTATTTTCCCTTTGATTTTTTTTGTTGTTACCATGTGCTGAAACAAAGTATTTCTTAATTAGGTGAATTGTATATAAATTATGGCTCAATAAAGTTAAAGAGTGTGGTGACTCCATAGAATAAGCAGTAGACTGCAAACTGCATGATTGGTGGTTCATGCCCAGGTGGGAGAAAGATGAGGCTTTCTGCTCTCACAAAGATTTAAAGCCTCAGAAACCCTATGCAGGGTGTCTATGAGTCAAAACTGACTTGACAGCATTTAACAACTAAGTCAGAGAATTTATGTTTCTACATTCTTTAATATAGTTTAAAATAAATTCTCAAAATTTTTTATTTATTTCTTTTATCTGGTTACTGCTAACTGCAGAATCAAAGCAACCAGCTGTTCCTCAGAAACCATATACAGGGTTTCTGTGAGTTGGAACCAACTTGATACCACTTGTTGTTGTTAAGTGCCATCGAGTCAGTTCCGTCTCATAGCAAACCTGTACAGGGTTTCCGAGGCTATAAATCTTTACAAGAACAGAAAGCCTCATCTTTCTCCCACAGAGCAGCTGGTAGTTTCAAACTGCTGACCTTGCGATTCACAGCCAGATTCGTAACCACTACGCTACCAGAGCTCCTTGATAGCACTTAACACTAACAAATTTAACTGAAATCCTGTGATTAAATAGAATTTTAATTGTATAATAAGGTATTGCACACTCAAACTGAAACCTGCCTGGGTAGGGCAGTTTGTAGAAGGCTAAATTGAGAATTTTCTTTCCATTTTTTATAATTATATCAAAAGCCTCTTTTCCATTTTACAGCTTGATGTACATGTACGTGCATCACTGAGACAGAAAATTAGATTGAAGCTATGATTCCAGCATCATGACTCTCTCCTTACAAAATCTGCCAAGAAAGAATTATTTTCTAGTAAGGAGATCATAATCTTGGTTTTATAAATATATGTATATTGAACTTTACTCTCCCTCCAAAAGTTGTTTTTGGCACTCATAGAATTTCCATTTTAATACACTGTTTTAGTATTCTAGAAGTTGTCTTTTAGACAGATTCTTTAAAATTTTGTTCAGTAACATATAGAGTATTTACATAGTCTCATATTAGGATGATGTTATTGTTAAGTGTTGTTGAGTCAGTTCCAAGGAGCAGCTGGTATGTTTGAACTGCTGACTTTGTGGTTCGCAGTCCAATGCTGATCCACAGCGCCACACCAGAAGTCCCATGTTAGGATAGCTAGTAGAAAAAGGAGCAAAGTACTAATGTATACATAAGTACTAATGTTTAGAGATGAACCTCAAAAACATGCTAAGTAATAGAAGCATGGGGCCTTGAGGGTAAGGACTGTTTCAATCACCCACTTTATTCCTAGGTCCTACAACAATGCATTCATATTTGTTAATGAGTTAATGAATATTGTTGTTGGTAAGTGCTGTTGAGTTAATTCCAGCTCATAACAACCTTATACAGAGTTTCTGAGGAACGACTGGTAAGTTTGAACCACCAACCTCGCAGTTCAAACCAACCTTGGCTTTGAATGTTTATCCTACAGCACCATACCAGAACTCCATTTATTAATTAGGGTTATATTTATGGCTGCTTTATCAACTAAAAACATGTTTTTATTTTTTCAGTTCATTTAAATTGATCTTTCTGTGACTATTTTTGTTTTAGTTCCAGTTTTGTCATGCAGCTCTTGGTCTTTCCAGAATAACATTATTTCCCTCTTTCTGGACATTTTTTCTCTAATGAGTCCTCAGAAAATATTGATAAATGTAATGATGTCCTGCCAGGTACATATCCATAGTTGCTGTTGCTCTGTTAGGGTAAGTCAAAAAGTATTGCTACTAGGAACCCAATCCATGCGTTTGGATATATTCCAAAGAAGATGTGTTTGTACTTGTCTCTGATCAGTGGGTGACTGCAGACAAGTTTTCTTAGTCTCATTAGGGTGCCTTCCAAAAAAAGGTTCCAGCAGAACAGTGGCTTCTGAGGGAATCTCGTGAGTCAGTTAATTCAAGGTAGAGAGCTCAGCTAAGAAGGTTATGATGACTTTGGGGGATCCCAAAGGGATAGACAGGACAAGACATTTTTAGGAAATTCTAAACTGCACTGATGAAAAAAACTGCCAGAAAGTTGTGCTAAGGAACTTCTTTCCATCCCAACAACATACCTGAACATTATACCTATGTTAAGGAGTGGTGTCCTGAGAATTTCACTGGGAAACATTAACCTCATCCACCCAACTGCTCTGATCATGTCCCTTCAGACTTCTTTTTCCCAAAGCACAAATGAACTTTTTTTTTTTTAAATGTTTCATTGTGAGTTATGTGATAGTTTTTGTGGTGCTGTGGGTTAATGCGCCAGACTGCAAAGCTGTTTGAACTGTAAGGTTGGCAGTTCAAGCTCACCAGCTGCTTCTCGGAAACCCTATGTAGGGTTGCTATGGGTTGGAACCGACTCACTGGCAGTTAACAACAACATTTGATAGTTTACATGGGAGAACATTAGCTTTACATTCATCCTATTCGTATATCGTTTCATTTCATGGTTACAATCTCCTCCATGCATCATCAATCAACCAAACGGTATACCCTGCAAGCCTGGCCCCGGGTCGTCAGCACACAGCCCCTATCCCTCTCTGAGTTTAGAGTCTGCAGCCCCTCGATCTCTCCATGTCATAGTTTCTGCCTCCATCTTTGGTGTCACTGTTTCTCTGGGTAAGGTCCCGCACTCCGCTCTTCTCCCTTGATGGTCCCAGGACTTCACTGCAAAGTCAATCACTCCCCTCCTTTTGCTACTAAACATCTACCCTTATATTTCCAACCCTCACAGTCAGTCCTGATAATTATTCACTATTGTATCACAAGAGATCTATCCCCATCTCCTTTCATCAGCCCCGCCTAGACAGATTGGATACTACTCAGTGGAGATTCTGCCTTCCTCCACACCCTCTGGATTTAGGTTCCTTCTTGAAAGCTTGTAAGCCATTCACTTCTTGCCTTTGTAGCCCCCCCACTTTGGGTAGCCAATGTTCAAGTTGCCCATCCCTGTCTACTCTGTGTATGGAAGGGGTAGAAATGATCCTCGCTGTAAAAATTTGTTCCCTCTTTTGAGCTACTGCATCCATAGGTGTAGGTCAAGTTCATCAAATTGTATCAGATTACTCTTTTTTGCCTCTTCTAGTCATTGTCTAGCTCTGATCATCCAGTCATTGAAGCCAGGTCAAGTGGGTATTATCTGCAAATGTGGGTGTTCTTATGCATATGCACTCTCTTCTTACCAGCTGGACGCTTCATTCTCCACTCTAGTCCTCTGTGGCTATGTCACTGACTCTGGGCCAAAGAGTCCCCAGGTCTTGCCACACTGCTGGGCAACCAGGTCTCCACCCGGCTTAGCTCACAGCTTCATTACTGTTTTTCCCTCACTTTCACTTATCGGTGACCAACGTGGTACCAATCAGAGCGAATGTCTACTCGTGTATTCCCATTGAGTCTTAGTCTTGGAAGGGAGTTTGCTCTGAGGGGACCCGATCACTTGCCTTGATGTCTCCTGTAGGACCAACTTGCTTGTTCTTATAGTACTCAGTCAGACTGCCATTATTGTTTTATAGTTTTCCTGTCTGTCTTTCTTTCAAGAAGTATCATCTGTTCTTCTGGTCACTCCAGGCTGGTCTGCTTGTCCTTTCTAGATGGGGTTCCGGATTCCACCTATGGTCCTATTTAATGCAGAGGCTCTGCAGGAAGCTTCCTTCACTGGGCACATTGTAGCCCCATTTTAGGTATTCCAATCAGTTACAGGCAGAAGATGGACTTACAGGCTTTCTACGGTGATATTTCTGGCTATTCCTTTCACTCCCCCTTAAGTGTGTATTTTATAATGGTATGCTAGGGAAACCAAGATTCAAAAGACAGCTAAGCATCTTAACATTATTTTCTCCCTTTTGCCCATTCCAACTATGTCTCAGTCCCTGTATCCCAGAGCCTTGTTGTTCCAAGGTTGTGCATACATCATTTACCTCTGTCCCACTTAGCCCATGCAAACCTGCCTAATTGTTTTCCCATCTGCCTTGTTCTTCCATTCCCTTCCCCCTTCTTGTGTATTGCCCCCCTCCCAGCACCCAAACTATCCTGTGCTCCATGTTCCCCTCCCTCCCCTCATTCCACCCCCCTCCCCCCAAAATCCCAGTAACCAGCAAAGAATCCCCTCCCCCTTTAGTATAGGTTCTTTTTCTTAGTCTTTTACAGTAATGGTCCTATGCAGTATATCTCCTTTTGTGAGTGACTAATTTCACTCAACATAATGTCCTCAAGGTTCTCCCATGCTATGTGGGTGGCTTGCAGCTTCCTTGTTATTCTTCAAGGTAACATAATATTCCATTGTGTGTATGTACCACAGTTTATTTATCCATTCTTCAGTTGATGGGCAACAAATGAACATTTACAGGGAACACAATTTGAATCTCTCGAGGATGCCAAAATTGCCATATTGATGTAGAGATCAAAAAGTGCAGAAATTTTCCGTGAAGGGTAAGAGAGACGGAACCACCAACTTCAGAAATGTATAGAGCTAGATGGAGTATATGTCAAGATATAGTAGTGTCATATTTTGTTAATTTCAGTAAGAATTTCTATGATTTTTGTAGCAGTACTTTTTTACTTACCCTCATGTATGTGTGTAATTTGCTTAACTTGTTAAGTGCCATCAAGTCGGGTTCCAACCCATAGCGACCCTATGTAGGGTTTACAAGGAGCAGCTGGTGAACTTGAACTGCAAGGCCGGCGGTTCAAGCTCACCAGCTGCTCCTTGGAAACCCTGTACATGGTCACTATGGGTCAGAACCAGTTCATCAGCACTAACAACCTATCCAGAGAATTTCCATATCAGATAAGAATTTTTTATCTGCCTGGGTTCCATGTCCAGTCTAAAAATGTTCTCCCCTCCCTTCTAGATATGGCCTCTCTGGCAGTGATGTCCTGGATAATGTAGCCTATGCTCGAGGATTCAACACAGACCATCAGACCCAGCTCCTTTATCAAGCATCAGCCATGATGGTGGAGTCCAGGTATGTGCTCAGTTGTTGGTAAGTACTGTCAAGTCAGTTCCAACTCATAGCCACCCTGTATAGGGCTTCAAAGGAGTGGCTGGTGAGCTTGCAGTCCAGTGCATTAACCCCAGCACCGCACCAGGACCTCACATGTGCTCCGTTGTTGTTGAAATCAGGAACCTTCCCCTGAATCTTATATAAACTGTTGGGCAAAATTGATTGTAGCTTGGATTAGAAATGGGGAGATGAAGGTTTTAAGATTTTATTTTTGACATTCTTGTTTGTTGTTTAGGTCATTAGCAAACATGACATCATAATCCACCTGTACTTATTGTAACTCTTACAGCATTCAGATGTGAATGTTGTACAAATACTCATTTTAATGGGACATCTAGATACTGTCAATGGGAGCACAGTCCATACAGTAAACACTGGACTGTGAACCACAAGGTCTGAGGTTTGAGCCCACCATATGCCTCTCCAGAGGGAAAATGAGGCCTTTCACCCCTGTGAAGATTTAAAGTCTCAGGATATAGGGTTACTGTGTGTAGGAACCAACTAGATGGCACTTAACAGTATACTAATCAGTATGAGATTTAAGGGTCGTGAGGAAGAGTAATCTTACACTAGAAATGAGCTTCAGAGAATCCTTGTTCTCTATAGGTATGCACTGCTAATTGTTGACAGTGCCACCGCCCTCTACAGAACAGATTACTCTGGTCGAGGTGAACTTTCAGCCAGGCAGATGCATTTGGCCAGGTTTCTGCGGATGCTTCTGCGACTTGCTGATGAGGTAAGCTGAGGAGTAGGAGTAACAAATGTCTGCTTTTGCCCACCACAGGAGCCTGGCTGGAAGTCCAGGACTTAGTATCATTTAGCTATCAGATAAAATGGAGAGATGCCAGGTACTGATTTGTGGGGGGAGGGATGACAGCAGTAAGGTCTTTGGAATGTGGCTGCAAAAGTGGTGTTATCCTTTTCCCCTCAGTTTGGTGTCGCAGTAGTAATCACTAACCAGGTGGTAGCTCAAGTCGATGGAGCAGCCATGTTTGCTGCAGATCCCAAGAAACCTATTGGAGGAAACATCATTGCCCATGCTTCAACAACCAGGTAAGCTGATGGGACAGATGAATTTTTGGAATATCATATTAATTTAGTACTGTAGATATGAAAATATAGCATTTCCATTTAAATCCTATTAGAGTTACTACTAATGTATGTAATTAGGTACTTTGGAGTTACTGTTAAATCTAATTTTTATGCTTTTATTAGTACAGATGTTTGTCTTTTGATCCTTCATAAAGTAGTTAAATCTGTTATTGCTGAGTCAACTCTGACTCATAGCAACAACTACTCATAGGGTTTCCAAGGCTGAAGTTCTGGTGTGATGCTATAGGATAAGCACTGAACTGCTAATGCTCAAGGTCAGTGGTACAAACCCACCAGTTGCTCCTTGAAAACCTTATATAGGGTCACTGTGAGTCGTAATCAGTTCTCTAGCACTTGCCTTTTCAGAAGCAAAGTGCCCCATTTCCCTCCCACCAAGTGGCTGGTAGATTCAAACTGCCACTATTCAGTTAATAGCTTAGCACTTAATCACTGTGCCACCAGGGCTGTATAAGCTAGTTATTGTTGAGAGCTGTCAGTGCTATTGAGTCAATTCCAACTCACAGTGACCCTGTGTAGGGTTTCTAAGGAGCAGCTGGTGAGTTTGAACTGTCAGCCTTGTTCAAACCGGCCTTTCAGTCCAGTGCTTATCCTAGAGTGCCAGTTGTTACAAGCTTTCAAGTCAGTTCTGACTCACAGGGACTAGAGTTTCTCAGGTGCGGCTGATAGGTTGAACTACAGACCTTTCGGTTAGCAGTCCAGTGCTTATTCCTACAGTGCTACACCAGGATCCCAAGTAGAAGAATGAATATGAATAATTTATATGCCTCTCCTTGATTAAAAAGAGGTTTCAATATTGGATAATCCACTAAGAGTTGGCAGGGTAGAAATGTACCCTTATGCCTATGAAATCCAGAAAGGCTCCCAAGTCTTCCTTAGGTAGTACATACATACATATATCTTTTTAAATTTTTTAACTAGCATAAATAAAAGTCAAGAATGGAATTTTTAATAGTAATAACTTTTGTTTTGGCCTATCTCCAAATCAGACTGTACCTGAGGAAAGGAAGAGGAGAAACCAGAATCTGCAAAATCTATGACTCTCCCTGTCTTCCTGAAGCTGAAGCTATGTTTGCCATCAATGCAGACGGGGTAGGAGATGCCAAAGACTGAATCACTGAGTATTTTCCTTTTGTAAACCTTAAGTGCGTCAGCCCAATGGAGGACTGCTCCCTGGGGTTGTTCACAGTCCTCTTCCTGTTGTGACTGCCAGGAAAAGGCTTCTGGGAAAACATCTACTGTATTGGCTTTTCTGATGGTGTAAACAGGATACAGGTTAGTAGTCACAAACTGATCTAAAATGTTCCTTCTGGAGTATAATAATCTCTATGTGGTTTCTTTGGTTTTTGGAGGTGAGATACAGAATACCTTGATAACAGTGCCTTGGAGTTGACTCAGGACTACCAGCTGTGAATACAAATAGTCTTATGTTTTGGAGAAAACTAAAGGTAGAAACACCCAACTCTTCTCTTACTGAATAATGTTGAAATAAAATGCTCAAGTTATGTGGCAAGGGAATGGGTCTCCTCACAGGTTCTTTTGCTCTGTCAGTAGATCTCTTCTCTGTCAATCAGAAGCCAGTGTTCACGTTTGTATGTATGTTTGTTTATGGTTAGAGTCCTGAGTAAGGTTGTCAGGCCAGCAGCCATTCACTATCTTCTTACTTGGTGTTTGACGCTAAAACCAACTCAAGTTAATTCTGGGATCTTTAAACATTTCAGAATATTTAAGTGAACAGATTCAATGTAAGACTGGTAATAAAGTAGTTTTATTTGTAATGAATGTGCTGTTTGGGAGTTATTTGTGTATAAGCGGAATATGTCAAGATTGGGACTTCATAATCACTCTGTGGCACTGGCTGTTAAGTGCTATCCAGTCGGTTCCGACCCATAGTGAGCAACCCTGTATATATTGTTTCCGAAGAGCAGGAGGTGAGCTTGAGCCGCCCACCTTGCAGTTTAAACGGCTTTGCAGTCTGACGCATTAACCCACAGCGCCACACCAGGACCTCCTGCACGGCTTAGGTAGGAGTAATTGGTTTCTATTGCTTTTAGATTTGAAAACTGGTTGGAAATAGAAGTACAGGTGATGTAGGTTCCTATACATTCAGATGAGTGAGCCTAATAGAGAACATTAGAAAATATTATAAGATGAATATATTCTTTTTCCTGCCCTTCGTATTTCTATTTAAGATGGTTTTTAACTAACTCTTCCAATTCCAAAGGGCCTCTCAGTATTGGGGTGGGGTGGGGGGAACAAATATAAATCTGCTGCTGCTTGTGTTGGTATAATACTGTGTGTAGGGAGCTAGGGAGGCCAGTCCTGCAGCTCTTTTGAAAGAGTACTTTAGAAATTAAGAATTCGGCACTGAAATAAAAGTAGCCTTGTCACTTACTGTCCCTGGAAGCTAGGTACCAAATAAGACTTTTTTCTAAATTTTTGTCCTTTATCATATTTCCCATTTTCTGTGTGCTGAAGTTAGTCTTTCCTAGCTGGGACTTGCAGTCCAGATCTTATCCCAAATAATATCTGCTCATCTCAATTTTATCCAAAACTTTATCTGGTTTTAGACACATACCCCTCTCCCCTCCAAAAAATCTGTTTTCATCTTCAGAAACGAGTACATCAAGTCTTCTCTTTCATTTCTACACCACAAAACAAAACTTGGGGTGTTTTAACAAAGTCACAGATTCTGGAGAAAGAACTTGTTTCTTATATAAAAGCTTCTCAATCTTATTTAAGTAACTTTGGTCTAGAAACTTTTTCTTCTAGTTGAGATCTTCTTTCCAGGAGGGATTTAGACTTTGTGCTGTTAGCTTTGACTAATGGTGCACATGAGAGGGGTGGGCTAAACACAATCAGCCTCATGCAATACCAGTATTTTCACTGGAAATAGCATTAATTACTAAATACTAAACATCCAACATCCTGATTTTCTTATCTGCAATAGTGTCCGTTTTTGTTGCTAATGTGCCATCGAGTGTCAGTTCCGTCTCATAGTGACCCTGGATAGGGTTTCCGAGGAGCATCTGGCGGGTTTGAACTGCCAACCTTGTGTTTCACTGTCCAGTGCTGATCCTAAAAGAGCCATACCAGGAGTCTGTAGTATCTGTAGGAGGAAATAAATTCTGGAAAGTCTAGAAAAGGAACTAATGACTGAAACAAACATGTTAAGGTGCCAATGAGTCCATTCTGACCCATAGTGACCCTGTATAAAAGATTTCCAAGGAGTAGCTGATAAGCTTGAATTGCCAACCTTGAAGTTCAAACTGACTTTGCTGTCCATCACATTAATCCACAGGGCCACACCAGGACGCCAACACAAACATAGAATATAATTACTTCCTATCAAATTTGGTTTATTTCAAGAATGTGCCATAATGCATTTTGGACAACTCTTTGGATCATTGTTTGACAGTACCATAAACCTTTGCTACTACTGTCCTTCCAAAAACTGCCAGGACTCTAGAAATCAGTGTCAAGTCCCTCAGTCCAAGAATACAGTTAAAATTCCACATGATAAATAAGAGAGCAATATCTGTGGGTTGCCTTGACCCATTCTTAAACTCAGGTAGGTAGGGTGTGATCTGAGAACTATGTACATTGTGTTGAATATTAACCAGTGAAAAAGACTCAAGTTTAGTATGTCCTGTGCTTTGTTCCTGTGGCTCCTTGAAGTTCGCCTGCCTCACCAACAGTTGAAAGACAAGTTACTGCTTCATCTTCTCAGCTGTAACAAACTTTCAAGTCTCCACCTGTACTTGACCATAGGGCGGGTGCTATAGTAGTGTTGATCTTTGAATAATTCAATTAAGAACTAGAGCAGAAACTGAAGGCTTAGCTACGTCCCCAATTTCAGATTAGGTAAAGGATTAGAATAAATTAACTGATGAACAAGAAAGCAATTGGAAATTGGTAGCTGGTAGCAGGTAGCAGCCAGACTGAGTCAGAACACTCATGAAACCAGTCTTGCTCAGTTTCCTATGCTAACAACAACTGAAAAGAACCCTTATTTCCCTTCCCACCTCAAGTGGTATCCTTCACATAATAAAGGTCACTGGAATGTGATTACTCTCCTAAAATTGCTTCCAATTCTTCCAGGTCCTTCTGGAAAGCTGAATCCTAAGGAGACAAGAGAAACAGAACAAGGCTAAAACTCAAAATCCCGAGCCAACATTTCCCAAACTACTGGTACCAGAATCTGAGTTTGGGATATTACCAGTCTTTCTTCTACTTTACCAGGATAACTTGAGGGGCAGGAGCTATATCTCCTCCCTAGGGTGAGGTGTTTACATGCAAAACTAGAGACTTGCTTTCCCAGTGAAACAAGACCTCAAGGGAAGATTCTCTTTCAGGAGACGTGATGATTCAGTAATGGACCTGTATCAGCAAAGCTCCTAACAATAGTCTTACCTCATTAGTAAGATTAGGCAGCTCCAGAGCCAACTTCATCCACCGTCTTGCTTCAGAGTTTTTTCCTAGTTCTCGGTAACACTAAAAAGACCTAACAGTGAAAATCTGGCAAAAACAAGCCAGAGACTAGAAGCGGGGTGAGTAGGTACATTTTTAGGGGTTCCCAGAAACCTTGTTTACACAAGGGGACTGGCTTCAGAAAATTCATGGGAATTTTAACATAATTCCATTTTCCCATGATCTTTTTATAGCCCCGTGGTATGTCTCCCTATCTCTAAGGATGGCAAGTGAATTTACCTTAGAAATATATACCCTTCCTGCTTTGGAAAATCCTGGCTGTAGTTCTTCAACCTGGAGAAAGGAAAAAGGCATTTCTGTAAGAGTGCCAAATTCAAGTCAGGCTGGTATTAAAGTTTTCTGGTACCCAGTCTGGAGACTAATTTATTGAAATCTTTTTTTTTTCCCCTTAAATAAGAAGTTCTCTAGGTGAGTCTGATTTTCCCACAAAGTAAGTGAACACAACTTTGTCCCCTATATCAGAAGCCCTTCCCATGAGGGCCCGGTCCCAATTATGTCTTTAGGACAAAGCAGCAGGTCACCCTGTTATTTGGGGCTGATATCTACTCTTCCTTCCCTGGTACCTTTAGGAAGCTCTGCAGGGCATCCTGCACAGTGGCACTGAGAGGACTTTCAAACAAGGCGGCAGCAGTTTTTTTCTCTAACCAGCTCAGGTGAGAGACCTGCCACCAAAAGATCAAGGTGTAAGCGCGAGCTTTAAAGAAGTATTTGTAAGAACATGGAATAGTCTATACTGAAAACAGGCTCAAACAGAGCTCGGTCCTAAACACCAATACCACAGGAATTCAGGAGAAATGGCACCTGAACTGGACCAGGTAAAGGAAGCCGAGTACCTTGCTCTTCTTGGCAAAGATCTATGTCACAGGGCACTTAAAACCCTTATGTCAAGTCCTGGAACATAGCTCACCTGGTAGCACCACCTGCCCAGAAGAAAGTGAGCCATGGGATTTTCTGGCTGTAGAGCAATGGTTTTGTCAACGTGTTCCTGAGGGAGAAAAACACGAAGAATCAAAGATCAGACACAAGAGTTGCTAAGAGAAGAAAGGCAAGTCACTGAGGCTGTCGGAAAGGAAAGTGGGAGGTAGCCGGTGAGGCTGGATTAGACCAGCACAAGAGAGGGAGAGAAGCCTTTCCTCACCTTGAAACTAAAGCCACTTTGGATGCGCTTCTGGATGCCCTCATGCTCAGCCAGCTGACCACAAAGCACTGCATACCTAAGGAAGGGAAGCAGCAGCAAGCCCAGCACTAAGGGCTGGATACCAGCACAATGCAAGGAACAGACTTCCCACGCAAGACCTAGTTGCCTCTGCCCTTCCACTCTTGAACTAGAACTGAAAATTTCTATTGTTACGTAGATCTGTGGTCCCAATGAATATTCCATAGCAAAGCTACTGGTAGGCTCATACCTCTCCAAAGAGTACTAGACTAGGTACATTTAAAGCTGTATTGTAGTTAATAAAGTTGCTCTTGACTGACAAAAAAAAAAAAGCTGTCCACAAACAAATCTCTCCCCTATACCTAAGAATATTTAGGCAAAGTCCCAGTCCAAATCTTGTGTCATAAGTTTCCAGTCACAAGTTTCATAAAAACTTGAAAGCAGATCTCTGATAAATTAGAAGAAGAGACTTGATTATATTGCTTTTTTTATCTCATAAGTATACAGAGGGTGTCTGTCATTGGCCTTGAAAGTATACAGATATACCATTGACCTGAAAAGCCATAATTTAGGACTGAAATGAGGACAGGATACTCAAATTTGTAATGTTAATTTGAAAAGCAACAGAAGTAAAGGAAGAAAACTGCAATTTCAGGGCCACCACCCCACCTCCCACCAGCTACTTACTTTCTTATCCTGTCTTCAAAAACAAGGTTTCACTACCCTATCCCCTCAGCATTGTCCCTAGAAACATGCTTGACAGAAGCTGAATGACTGATCTAGGCCCAAGTCTCTTATTTATGACTTCACTAGATAACTGGGTATTTGTATTAGACACTACCAATGATTCATTTCCATACTAAGCTCTTCCTCAGGAATTGAGAGTAACGTCTGAGGCCACCTTCCAACCTTGGGAGCTCAGGGGAGCAGCACCTGTGACACCTAAGAAACAGTGACCTGGGGCCCTGAGAAAAGCCCTTGTAGAGACAGTTTCAGCAACATAAAAACAAAAAACGACCTGGCTCTAATCTATACATTTTGGCAGAACTCTGCTTCACATGAGACAAAGTAGGGCTGGTGTTTTTGTACGCTAATAAATGGACCACTGAACTTAGAGATTTGCTCACTTCCAATGTTCATACGAGACAAGCAAAGAAGCCAAAGTCTACCACCAGCCAGGGACTGAAGCTATGAAAAAGGACTGCAGGAGAGGAGAGCTGCCAATTGTCCCAGCCTCCCTGAGAAAACCCACACATTTTGTAGCTAGGATGACTTACAAAGCTGCTCATTTCTCCAAGTCCTAACAAACAAATTTGTACTCCCTTGCCTCATCTGCAAGGCCCAAAGAAAAATACCCTGGGTCTCTAGCTGGAGGTGTTGGTGGTTGGTGATTATGTGCCGTGGAGTTAGTTCCAACTCATAGCAACCATGTATAGGGTTTCTGAGGCTGTAAATCTTTATGGGAGCAGAAAGCCTCATCTTTGCCCTACATAATGTCTGGTAGTTTTAAATTGCTGACCTTGAGGGTAACAGCCTGACTCAACCACTATGCTACCAGAGCTCCTAGCTGGGAGTAGGGTGGAGTATGTGAAAATATAGGCCACAGCTCCCTCTCCTGGTTCTTTTGGCAAATGCTCTTGTGGCTGGATCAAAGGGCCCTTATTTCCTTTCCTCTGGCCCATGCTGGCTCTTCCCCAGGACCCCGGCAGGAAGTCATTACCACTGGTGACATTCTGCACACTCATCCTTCTCCAGAGCTGCTTCTGCTGCTTCTTTTCCTGTAGGACAAAGGGGATCCAGAAGTTGCCAAGGGCTCCTATGCACCCTCCCACAGAGAGAGGGCTGCTAGAAGACTGACTCCCTATCCAAATTGGACTGGTTTGGAGATAGTCCTGAACTTGAGCAGAGTGAATCCACATACAGCTTTTCAGGGATGAGTGTGTATAGACAGCTTCTGCTACAGCTCCGCCTCCCTATCTCTGCCATCAGTTGCCCCAGTCACCTCCTTTTAAACAAAACTTACCTAATAATCTTTTTTTTGTAAAATAAAACCAGAAAAACACTTATTTGATAGTCATGTCATATTAGTCTTGAGTCTAAATTTATATTACATTTTGAACACATTGGTGTTGAAATATGGAAGTCATAAAATACTATTATTACCAGCTTTTCACCTGTTATTCTTGGAGCAAACTGTAGTTTTCAAATATAAAGATAACGAGACCTTACTTGGATGGATTTTTAATCTGGGGTCTGTGGAAAGACTTCCCTCAGAAATTGTATAAGTTTTTTGGCATATGTGCATTTTATTGGGGAAGAGGGTCCCCAACTTTGATCAAATTCTCATGTTAGCTATTGTTCCAAGCCCAAATCCCTCACAACAAGAGCCAAATAGACATGGCTGACTTATTGTTGTATGCCACTGAGTTGGTCTGATTCATAGTGATCCTATATAGGCTATACATCTTCATGGGAGCAGAAAGCCTCATCTTTCTCCCTCAGACCCAGAAAGGACTTACTTGGTCTCTGTAGGATCAGCACTGGCCTGTGAACCAGAAAGTCAGCAGGTCAAACCCATCAGCTGCTCCTTGGAAGCCCTATACAGGGTCACTGTTAGTCAGCACTGACTCATGACACTTAACTACTCCAGTTGTCTAGGCATTAAGACTAGCAAAAAGCCAAGGCACAAATACATGGAATCTCTTGCCAAGAGTCCCTTGGAATGTCTAGTCTGTAGGCACCTAGATGAAGACACAGTGCCTACACTGGGGAAAAGAAAACTCTGCAAAATAGGATTTCTCCACTAGTAGAAGCTGAGAGAGCTTAGAAGAGAACATCGAGAAAACTGAACATGTGTTGAGGTAGTAGAATGTTTCCTCATATTTGGTATAGTGTTATTTATATAACAAATACATTCAAATACATTTTAACACAACTGATGCTCTGAAGCACCTAATATCCCCCTTTCCAAAAAAATAAACAAAAAAAAAAAAACGGCAATACACCTCCCTAATGAAGGACCCTATCTTTCTTAGGGGGTTTCTCTCCATCCCCTTCAAAATAGACACATTTTCTCATTAGAAAAATAATAGTGAAGAACAAGACAATCAGGTCTTGCTAAATTCTCTATCCTGCTCTTTAATCTCTTATGTTACATTTTGACATGCAGACTCAGTGGGGGCCAGACATTGCCTGAGATAACACAGAATGGCTGCCTCCTGGTGACCAAGCTCCTAGAGACAATGAAGAACTTTGGGCTAGCAAGGTGCCACAAAATACATATCATCTCTTCTGACCACAGTATTTGCAAACTCCCACCAAACGACTTTTTCCTGCTGTGTCTGGGTACTACGGGCAGTGGGGGAAAATGCTGAGGGATTTCATGATTCAGCTGATTATTAAGAGCCAGGAGTAAAGCACGTCCTTCGGACCTCAGGATTCCTGCTCATTGAACGACTTTGATCCAGAAGAGAACTGACATCAGAAAAGTGCCAGAGCATCAGCAGCACCAAGAGCTAGAGCATGATACAGAGGGGTTGGACTTGTGGGCCCACAGAACAAGTGGGGCTTGAGTGCCTTTGGGAAGGAGCCTCGTTTAAAGAGAGATGTACTATCAGGCACTTAACTCGGGAGCTCAGTCTGCTGACCCATGGAGCCAGAGGCAAGTGTCTTCGAGCTGAGGTTTATAGCGGGCATTTATCGGCAGCCCTGAGTTTTGCAACATTGCTGGAACAAGGCAGAGGCCTAGGACCAGAGAGAGGCCTGCCCACAGCCATGGCTGAGAAGCTGTCCTGACTAGAGGAACTGTGCCCTGAGCGTTTCTCATCCTGAATTGTAACTGTTAACTTCCCTAATAAACCCCTTACCTGTACCTGTGAGTATAGACCCTGAGTTGTGTATGGCCATTGCAATGAATTCTCTAACCCAGCTGAGTAGCAACTGCTGTGGGAAGGATGGTTGGTTATTTTTTACACCCAGCAAGGATGGTCAAGATACTCCACAATCCTCTGACCTCCATAAGACCAGACATGTCCAAGGTGTTAAGCTTGAGCAACCAGACCAGTGCTGTCTGTACTTGCTGCTCTAACTACCCAGCCCCAGCCTCCATCTTCAGAATTCATGCTACATCCTAGTATTGCTAAAGGTGATCAGTGACCAAAAGGAAAGGTTGAAACCAAGAGCCCCCCCCCCCCAAAAAAAAAAATCAATCAAAAGCTTATTGGAATCCTCACCTGAAATTTAAAAGGGAGAGCAGGAACTCTTTGAAGAGAAAGAGGTCAACTATGTAAGCAAGCACCTTTTGTTAAAAGTTCCAGGGATTTTTCTGAAGGCCTAAATTCAATTGGCCTGTTCTTTCTATGTTAACAGAATTCTACAACAAAAATAAGTGTTTAGAACAATGACCTTGAGGTATTGTCAGATTTTACATTATCAGAGATTCAGTAGTGTTTGCAAAGCTGTACTTATTAAAAGTGGGAAATTAGAAGAATCCATTGTAGATAGTTCTGTTAACTTTAAATAATTGAGCCACAATTCCATTGGTGCTGACTCAGAGGGGGTGTGGCAAGACACATCTTCCCCAGAAGACCAGTCTTTCCATCCCAGGTTTCTCAGTGACCTCAAGACAGGCCGGGACAGTCCTGTGGCATAGGTCAGATGCATCCTACCCCCAGGGTAAGACTTTGACAACAGGCTTGTAAAGTGGAGTGCTAGCAGTACTCGCCATGCTGCTGCTCCTAGGCACTCACCAAACACACTAGACTCATATTCTAGGACACCTGGCCACTGGTTTCATAACTGAAACTAGATTCCACACAGCAGCAAAAATCCTCAGATTAAGAAAGGAGGCTTTGCCCCCTCTTTGTGCTTAAGGAATGAGAACAAAGAATAATGCTAATGATATACAACTGCTCCTAAAAACATGTGAACCTGTGTTATTCAATCACCAAAATGGCATTCCTCAAGAGGAAGCAGCAAGAGTTCTTGGGAGGCAAAGAATTAGGCCCTAGTGAGTAACACAGCTGCCCTGGCTAATAGCTAGCATCTTAAGTCTCTCCTGAGTCCCAAGCAGAGGGGCCAGTTCCACTCCTAGAATCAAGGTCAGCCACCTTCCCACCAGGAACCTGTCAGAACTTACCATTTAGGGCATATGACTTCTTCTCGCTCACCTCCTCAGTGAGTTCACACATGTCACTGTAGGCTCGAGCCAGGCGCCAGAGAAAGTCTGGCCAGCCTCCATACTGTAGACCAAACAGAGGGTATGAGGCCCTCTACCCTCTGCTATAGAATGGGGCCCTGGCCCTCTCCCCACACCCTAGGTTTACATCTCCTAGTCAATGTGTTACAGTCCCAGCCTTCCCTCCCTGACCTCACGTGCGGCTGAGTTAAGGACACAGCTCGCGCAAGAGCAGAGGGAGTGCCTTCTGGCTGCCCAGTACCACCAGAGAGGTCAGCTCCAAGAAGACATAATGAGGCATGGCAACAGAGAAGTCTTGCTCATACAATAACAAACTGTAAAGTCCTCCAAAAGGGGAAAATTAAATCCGGCCTTTATACCTGGGTGAGCATAAGTGTTGGCAGTGAATTTGGGGAAAGAATGTTCCTGGGCTATGCATTTACATCTGTGATGGAGGCTTCAAAAGTAGCAGACAGCTGGGCTTCTCTGCCTTAAGAAGTTAAAGAGAGTGGACTTCCCAGATCTTTCCTACACTGAGGGGTGAAGCTCTTTTGCAGGAAGTTAAGGGGGGAAATAGTACCTGGGCCCCAGGGTCAGCACTCTGCCTCTTGGAACAGGTCTGTAATCCTAGGGGATGGGAACCCTGCCACTGCACTCTCATTGCCCTCCCCAGGTCCTCCATGCAGGGTGCAGGAGTCAGCCACCTGGCCTGCCTTGATGCCTTGGGGGCTGGGGGCTGGAAAGGGGAGAGCCTCACCGCCAGCTTGTTGTTGAGCAGCAGCTGGAAGCCCGCCCGCTTGTCTTGCTCACTGCCCTGGTGCAGCTTGTCTGCCTGTTGCAGGAAAGGCGCCACATCCTCCAGGGGACTAGACCCAGGGCCCAAAGCCACCTCCAGGTCCAGAGAGTCCATCTTCACGGTCTCAGAGCTCACTTCATCTTCTCGGTCCTCACTCTCCCTGTCCGAGTCCTGGTCATAGTCAGACTCTGCATTGGCTGTTGTGTACCTAGAGCAGAGAAAGTGAGAGACGGGGCAAGGGAGAAGGTCATTCAACCTCTAGAGACCAATGCCACCCACAAAAGAAGGACTTCCCGTGACACTATTGCCCAAAGCAAACAAGTACCATTCGTATTTACTTGGGGCAGAAATTCGTCCTCAAAAGGAAGCTAAATGTGGATTGAGAAAATGACCTGGAAGGAGCAGAGAGACCAGTTGGGGGCCCTGTGAATGGTCAAGGGGCACTCTTAGAACCGCCTGCTTAGTTACCAAGTCTGCCAGGAAAAGAAAGCCTAGGAAAGTCTTTGCCAAAAGGATGCTAGTAGATCCCTGAGGGCGGAGGAATGAAAGGTAATTTTTTCTTCGTTCTTTTAGTATTGCTTATGGAGTCCTGGTGTGGTGCTACAGGACCACTAACCGAAAGATATGGTTCAAACTCACAATCCACTCCTGGGAAACCCTATATAGGGTCACTATGAGTTGGAAGAGACTCTTAACAGCACTTAATTGCAACATGATGTCTTTAGTGAGCACATATTTTATACATTAAAAAAATTTTTTTAAACCTTAAAATATAGGTGGAGCTGATCTCTTGAGCTAGTTTACTCACCAGGCTGAGTTTGTTAATCATTTTTGCTTTATCAGCTAAAGGCACCTGCCAAAATTAACAAGGGTGGGTACCAGCCTCTGAGGCCAGGGGCAACACAAACGCCCACAATTTCTTTCTCAATCTTGTACCTCTGTCCCAGGAGGGAATATAACTTTCAGTAGAGTGGGATAACCCATTAAATCTTATCGCTTCATCCCTCAAAGAAGCCCCCTTCCTGCTGGCCAGCATTTGTGGTGTCCTTCCAGATTCCCCCTTGACATACACGGCACTGACCCTGGCCACTACCCCAGACAGCAGCCAGTCAGATCAGAGCCTTGCACCACCATCAGTGTCCACATGCTGTCACAGGTCAGTCATGGGGCTCTGCCTGCTGGAGCTGTAATCAAGAAAGCCATCCCTATAAGGTGAACACCACCCACCACCAGGGAGGTAGGCAACGCTATGGGATTCAAAGGGCATCATTAGCTCAGGGATAAAAGCTCAGAAGGAGGAAGGGCTGGGAAAGAAACAAATGGAAAAGGGAAATACCAGGTGAGGTGGGACGAGTGCTGCTTTTACACTGTGGTGACTGCAGTCAAGATCACAAAACCAAATGTATATGATTGAACAAAAAAACCCAATGTGCTCTATAAACTTTCCCCCAATTTACAATTGAAAAAGCAGAAAGCCAGCGTCTCCTCACCCCCTCACAGTTGATTGGCAGCCCTGTCCTGCTATATGTGGCTTTCAGGGCCCCAGTGGGCACCCCAAGTAGTGAAACACCCACAAACTTCCCTAGTCAATCAACCACCCTGGCTCTGGCTCTTGTTGTTGTTAAATGCCGTGGAGTCAGTTCCGACCCATTCTAACCCTGTGTAGGGTTTCCAAGGAGCAGCTTGAACCACCAACCTTGCAGTTCAAACCGACTTTGCAGTCCAGCGCATTAACCCACAGGGTCACAGAAGGATCTCAAAAGTTTGTACCACTTCTTTAAGCGGTCATTGAGGGCCCTGAGCTCTACAATCCTGAGCTGGAGTAGAGTTCTCATCCCACTCCTCTATCAACCCTGCTTACAAAATTCAAATGCCAATTTTCTACCCAAGTGGCCTACTTACTTGAGGTCCACAGATACGCTCTTTAAGCCTCAGTGTCCACTATAAACTATTTTTAGTCCTACTCATTTCTTTGCAATCTAGATAATACAAGTCAAGTAGCAATTTCATTTTTGCACCTTTCTCTAACACAGCCCTCTGGAAGTTTGCCCAGAGGCAAACTGAGTAGAAAAGGGCTGCTTCTGTTAGCCCTTGAGAATGCAGCTACTAGGGGTCAGACAACCCAACAACTGTAGTCATGGATGAAGGATGAGAGATCTTCACCAAGCCCTCACTTGTTTCAAGAGGCACCTAAGCAATAATGAATCCCGGCTGGGTGCCCAGTAGCCATGATGTGGAGAAGAAGAGTAGCACTCTTCTTTAATTGTCTTAGAAAGCTACATGATGATAGGCAGGAGAAGAAAACAGCCAAAAAAGAAAACAAGGCTGAAGTTACTTGAGTAAGATAAGCTGAACAAACTAATGTGTTACCACAGGTCTTCCCTGGAACTGAGTTGTGGGCGCTCTTAGTCAATGGGGTAAAACTCCCAAGGGCCACATGCTGCAAGTCTTCTGAGAAACTCCTTCCATGCCCTGAGGATCAAGCTATGCCTCAGATCACAAAACCTTCCCTCATGTAAATGAATCCAGTTGTCAAGAGAATGGATCTCATGCAGACAGGCTACACCTGCAAAGTGATAACCACTTAGTAGTTATATAACAATGGGTGAGCCATTACCCCTCACTAAGTTTCAAGTTCTCTGACTGAAAGCTAGGGAGAATAGGAGTCCCACTCCATAGCACTGCTGTGAGGAATGCCTCTAAAGTGCTTGGCACAGTGTCTGGCACAATGAGAAGAATAAATGATAGCAAAGGTTCTACACTCTATCAGGAAGAGAGGGTGAAGCATGCTGAGTGGCTGGTTTTAACTTCTAATTTCCACATGTACGGTTACAGCTACATCAGTCGCCCCAACCCAGTGTGAGACTGGCCTTTTCTCTGAGGAGAAAGGTCAGCAGAGGCAACCACGGAGAAATCAGCCTCTCTGAGTCTCATACAGGCCACCTGGATGATGAGCTAGCTGCGCACAAGGTAGATGCTACCACTGAAGCATCAGGCGCAATATGAACTAAGATGTTCATTCAGACTCCAGCCTTGGGTCCAGAGTTTCAAAAATGGCACTGGTAGTTTAAAATAAAAAAGCCCAACTCAGGAGGCTGGCCCCATGGCCTTGCTTCATAGTAAGGGCAACAGTCAGACCTGCTGGGCCACCAAGCACAACTGGTTGCCCACATAAACCTCCCTATGGGAAGCTGAGACCATCCAGGGGAATGGGAGCACATAAATGTTTCAAGACTCTACACCTGGTTCAGCCACTCAATGAAAGAAATGAAGTCAATCAAAACAATGCTTACGAAGTCCTTACAATGACACAGAAATATGCCTAAACTAATGGTACAAGAAAACAAAAAGTATATATTATGTTAAAGTAACTATGTAAAAAGCAAAGCTACTCAGAGGAAAATAAGAGATGATGTAATAGCTGTTAACATTTCAGTTTATATCTGGATGACAGAAACTAGAAGATTTTTTGTTTCAACTTTTTTGTATTTTATTTACTTATGCCCTTATTTGTTCAAAAAATTATGGCATCCCCAGGAAACATCAAGGCAAGTGGTCAGGTCCCCTCAATGTAAACCCCCTCCCAAGACTAAGACTCAACGGAAATACACGCTCTGATTGGTGACCACACGCATCACAGATAGGGGAAAGGGGGGTAAAAGCAGCAATGAAGCGGCAAGCTAAGCCCTGCAATGTTTGGTGGGCTTTTGTGGACCCAGTTGAGGACCTGGTTGGCAAGCAGTATAAGGAGACCGGGGGACTCTTGGGCCCAGAGTCAGTGGTGTGGCCACGGAGGACTTGAGTGGAGAGTGGTGCTACCGGCTGATGGGAAGAGAGGGCATGTGCACAAGAACGCCCACACTTGCAGATGGTACCCACGTGACCTGGACCGGATGACTGGATGATCAGAGCTCAACCAGGAGAAGAAAGAAGAGGAAAAAAAAGAGTGAGCTGATACAATTTGATGAACTTGACCTACACCTACGGATGCAAAGACTCAAAAGAAGGAACAAATCCTTACAGCAAGAAACATTCCCACCCCCTCCACACACAGAGTAGACAAAGACAGGCAACGTGGACATTGGATACCCAAAAGGGGGGAACTACAAAGGCAAGAAGTGACTGGCTTACACGCTTTCAAGAGGAACCTAGAGCTAGGGGGCATGGAGGAAGGCAGAACCTCCAGTGAGTACTATCCAATCTGTCTAGGCGGAGCTGATGAAATGAAATACAGATGGGTAACTCGTGATACTGTAGTGAATAATTATTATCAGGACTGATTATGAGGATTGGAAATGCAAAGGCAGATGTTTTGTAGCAAGGAGGGAGTGATGAATTCTCCAGTCTAGGAGCAGAGGTCTCTAGGACCATCA
>NW_006408522.1:35688946-35690290 GCF_000296735.1 Chrysochloris asiatica | reverse complement strand
AAAAAAAAAAAAAAAAAAAAGGCAGCTCTAATCTCTAAATAGGCACTACAGGATAATGCACTGGACCTCAAGGTAGTTTGAATTGCAAGGTCAGCGGTACAAACCTACCAGCTGTTCCTTGGAAACCCTATACAGGGTTGCTATGAGTTGGGGCTGACTTGATGGCACTTAACAACAGCAACAATCTAAATAAGAGCCCTCTACTCCACAACTTTTCACACCAAAGCTCAATAGCTGTGTGGCATGCCACAGCAGGTCATGTAAAATACTTCCAAAGGTGCAGAACATAAAGTCTGTGATGTCAATGGACTGAGTTGTCCCATGAGACTACTAGAGAAGAAGAAAAGATTTTACCAGACCACAGTGTCCAAATACCAGGTAGCCGATACCAACCACATAGCAAAACTAAAATTAATCGCACTCAAAATTTGATCACAAAGAATAAAAAATAAAACTGAGTTCTACTCAAGAATTCCTTTAGTATTCTCAGAGAGGGACAAGAGAGAAGGGGAAGTCACTAAGAGAAAAAGTACACTGGAAAAAGGTCACAGGTAAAACACCATGTCCGAGGCCAATGGACCCAACCCTGAATTGAACTCCAGGGGAATTCCAACAGGGAGATGCTAGCAAACCAAGAACCACTTAGGCAACTTGACTGGAAAATGTAAAAACAGAAGAAGAAAAAAATCAAAACAGGGTCCACAGTCAAGCAAGTACAAATTCTTTGTTAAAGAAAACCTAGTAACAATCTAGATCCTATTACAATGCACACCCAACAATAATTGAGAATGGAGAGCAAGATAGACCCTTGGGCCTCTTTCTCCCTACCTCAGCAGAAGAAAAACTACAGTTAAGAAATTCCAAAAAAAAACACAAGGAAAAGGAAGGAAAGATAAGCATACCTGCAATCCTAGGTTATTGCCAAACAATAAAATGTTGGCAGTCAGTTGCAATTTAGGAAGATAACTTTTTTTTTTCCCAATAATATTTTATAGTGTTTTAGTGAAAGCTTACACCAAAAATTAAGTTTCCATTTGACAGTTTCTATACAAATTGTTCAGTGACATTAGTTACATTTTCACATGTCAACTTTCTATTTGCAAGAGGATTTCAAAAGCTAGTGGAAAAATTCCATTATATTTTCATTATGTGTTTCCATGAACTTCTTGAAGCCCCCTTGAATTGCATTCTGGTTCTATTTCCAGTGCTCTAGTTTCTCTGGCCCCTTAGAGCATCTTCACTTTAGAGTTATTGTTGGCCTTTTACTTTCATACAGATTCATTTTTTTAATGGAGCACCACACCTCTGAAATCCTATGTTGTTGCTGTTAAGTGCCATCGAGTC
>NW_006408522.1:35686371-35688256 GCF_000296735.1 Chrysochloris asiatica | reverse complement strand
TGAAGTCCTTGACAACTTCAATCTTTTCTCCATTGATAAGAATGTTGTTTATTGGTCCAGTGGTGAGGATTTTTGTTTTCTTGACATTGAGATTTAATCCATAACGAAGGCTGTGCTCTTTGATCTTCATCAGTAAATGTTTTAAGTCTTCTTCACTTTCAGCAAGCAAGGTTATTATGTGCATATCGCAGGCAATCCTGATGTGTTTTTCTTCATAGAACCCAGCTTCTCAGATTATTTGCTCAGCATCCAGGTTGAATAAGTATGGTGAAAGAATACAACCTGTTGCACACCTTTTTAAATTTTAAACCATTCAGTGTTCCCATGTTCTGTTTGAACAACTGCTTCTTGGTCTATGTAAAGATTCCTCATAAGTACAATTAAGTGTTCTGGAATACTCATACTTCCATAGCTTGTCATGATCCACACAATCAAAAGCCTTTGCGTAGTCAATAAAGCACAGGTAAACATCTATCTGATATTCTCTGCTTTCAACCAAGATCCATCAGAAATCAGCAATGATATCCCTTGTTCCACAGCCTCTTCTGAATCCGGCTTGAACCTCTGAAGTTCTCTGTCAATATATGATTGTAGCTGCTTCTGTATTACCTTTAGCAAAAAGGAAATCCTATAGAGGGTCACTATTGGTCAGATCCAACTTGACAGCACTCAACAACATACTCACGGATAGGAGCCCTGGTAGTATAATGGGTTATAAATTGGACTGCTAACTGCAAGATCAAAGTTCGAAACTACCAACTGCTCTGCAGGAGAAAGATGAGGCTTTCTGCTCCAGTAAAGATTTACAGCCTCGGAAACCCTGTACATAGCACACAACCACCACTACCATACTCATGGATAACAGCTTGATTTTGGGTACCATCTGTCACTTTGCTAAAAGGTGACCTCAGGAGATGGTTTTGGTTCATGTTTAAAAGAGTATCCCAGGGCAACAGTCTCAGGGAGTCTTCTAGTCTCAACTAGTCCAGGAAGTCTGGACTTGTTCCACACTTTCTCCAATTCAATCAGAGTCCTTCTGTTGTGGCCCTGATTAGATCTGCCAGTAGTGGTAGCTGGGCATCATCTAGTTCTTCTGCACAGGGTAGATGAGGCCGTGGCTCATGTAGGCTATTCTCCGTGTTTCTTCTCTGAGGTTGATTTCCTTCTTACTCTTTACTCCTACTAACTCCGATGGTTATTTGCAAGTTTTTAATACTCCAGACACCACTCTCCTCACTAGAATGCAGAACATGAATTTTGTGATGCTAATTGACTGAGCTGTCCCTTAAGACTAAGGTCCTAAGCCTTCAAACCCAGAAAACCAGTCTTGCAAGGTGTTGGAATATATCTGAAAAGTATCTGTAATTGTGTCATCTATGAACATATATGCCTGCATTCATATATGTACACATGGAGGCTTCAAAAAGTTCTTGGAAAATTCCATTATCTTTCGATTCCATTTACCACACACTTTTTGAAGCCCCCTTGTGGATATAATTGTATCTACCCTTACACATATCTTAGTGGCATCATTTACTTTGGTGAAGTAATCCTCATTCCACCAAATTTTGTACTACCTTTTTCCCATCACCAAAAATAACTAGTATCTCTGGTAGCGTAGAGGTTACGAGTGAGGCTGCTAACCTCAAGGTCAGCAATTTGAAACTACTACTTACTGTTCCGCGGGAGAAAGATGAAGCTTTCTGCTCCCATAAAAATTTACAGTCTCGGAAACCCTATGCAGGGTCGCTATGAGTCAGAACAGACTCCATGGCACATAATCAACCAAACCAACCAGCCAGAGAATGACTCCCCATCCCCTCACATACCCATCTCTCCCTGGTAATCAGCGAACACCGGTCCTTGTGTGTGTGTGTGTGTGTGT
>NW_006408522.1:35648996-35686080 GCF_000296735.1 Chrysochloris asiatica | reverse complement strand
CAAACCAACATGGCTAAAATCAGACCTGACAGTAATCAGAGAAAACACAATTAACATGGGATGAGATGATCTGAACAGTCCTCTATTATACAAAGATAAGGAAGGAATGGGAAGGTTTAAGCCAGCCCTGGATTCTTTGCTCAAGGAATTAACAAGAAAGCTTTACAAAACTGAAAGCACTGTCCATTTCAGCTGTGGCTGGCTTCCACCTATGTTCAACTTCATAGGCACTAAGTGAGCTCCCAGCCTAGTGCTAAGAAAAGCCCATTGAACCAGATGACCAGCTCCAACCCTGCCACTTTACTTGCTCTGTGAAAATCTCAGGATAGTTATTCAATTATTTAATTCTTGATTTCCTCATAAGGACAAAAAATTTGGACTAGAACATCTCCAAGGTCACCTTCAAATTCTAAAGATGATAAGTAAGCTTCAAGATTTTTAATGATTAAAAGATGATTTATTTCTTTTGCCTTCTTTGGGACTCTTCCTCCCACTTGCTACAAGAAGCCCTAGTGGTGTTAAAGAACAAGAACCAGACTACTAACAGATTCACAGTCTCGAAAACCCTGTAAAGGGTCGCTATGAATCGGAACCGACTGCACTGCACATAACCACCACCACCACTAACCAAATGGTTCCCAGTTCAAACCCATAAACTGATCCGTGGGAGAAAGATGAGGCTTTCTGCTCTACAGAAACATTATGCTGGATCGCTGTGCGTCGGGATCAACTCAAAGGTCTGCTTGCTGCACACACTAAATCTTGTTAACCCAGAACTATGTGGTCAGATCTGAAAGTGAAAAGTGTAAGTATTTCACAACATACTTTCCTGGGATTATAGGGGGAAAGGTTACGAAGATAAAGACTGCTTTCCTTTTCAATGATTCCAAGAAAATGAAACCCCTAGGCACCACCGTTGCCCACAGACGGTGTCAGCAGTGACCATGATCTCAGCGGGCTACCGCTTACCCTGGCGCCCAGGCTCTGAAGTCCGCGTATAGTCCAGGGAATTGGGCAGGCTCTGGCTGAGGCCATGGCGCTGGGTTCGTTTCCACCGCTGAATGTAAAGAGCACACAGGAATCCAAGGCCCGCGGCGGTCCCCAGCAACAGCCCCACGCCGGTGCGAGTGCCGCCCAGGGCCCCCAGTTTAGACATGTTGCACCTGCAGACCAATCGCGCCAAGAAGAGACGGTAGGATGGGGGTGGAGAGAAGTTGGGTGCGGGTGAGCCTAGCCCACCCACCCCAGAGGTCGAACCTCTGGAGGTATCTCCTTGCCCAGACCCTTACTTAGCTCCAGACTTACCCTCACCCCACTGCGGAGCCTTACTTTCTGTCAGCCCCCAGGATCTAGATCACCGCGCCTTTCACTCAGCCTGGAGGTAGCCTCCCCTCCAACACCACCCCCCAGCCCAATTCAAAGAGTCGGGCTGTGAGCCTCCAATCCCCACAATAGCCGAACCACATGGCAGTCAACGACCTCGCCTCCCTTTCAGCAATCTCCGGACCTCCCCAGCGCTCTAGCCTGGCAGGAGATCAACTTTGACCCTCAGACTCTTACCCTGTCCCTCGCCACCATGGCAGACACCACGGCCTCCACCTCTTCACGCTGTCAATGACCGTGACATCATTAAACGGCGCCTTCAAGTCCGCACACCATAGGAAGGTGCGGTGAGATGACCGCACTAGGCTCCGCCTCCGCTTCCCTGTTACTCTAAGGGGCGGAGCCGCGGAGAGACGCCGGGCGGGCGGAGCCAGTAGGGGGCGGGAAAGAGAAACTGAAAACTGACGGAGAGCTAGGAAGGGAAACCGCCTAGAGTCTGGAGGGTTCTAGAATAGAACCCAATTGCCCTTCACGGTCTGGTCAGCAAGGGTCCATTTCCCATCAGTCATACTAGGTTACTTGTTGTTACCCAAATAATGCAGCATGGTTACGCTACTTTTGCTTCTACTGTTGCTTTTGACTAGAATGACCCCTTCTCTACCTGAAAAACGGCCACTCTCTTTTGGCCTTTTCTTAACTCTTGTCATGGTTCAGACTCTATTTCATTCCGCTGAATCCTTTTTGGAAATTTTTATCCAAACCATTTACTAAGCAATTGGACAATACCGTCTTTGGCAAATCAAATTGGAACAGGTAAATTGCTGATTATCCACAAGAGATACCTGAGTTCCTAGTGTCAGCATCTGTCCACCGACATTTAAAAATTCAAATTACAGATGAGTAGGATAAGTATTAGGAGCTCTGGTAGCGTAGTGGTTACGAATCGGGCTGCGAACCTTCAGGTCAGCGGTCTGAAACTACCAGCTGCTCCGCGGGAGAAAGATGAGGCTTTCTACTCCCGTAAAAATTTACACCCTCCGAAACCCTGTACAGGGTCGCTATGGGTCGAAACCGACTCGACGGCACTTAACAACAACAACAACAAGGATAAGTATTGGAGTCCTGGTGTGGCGCTGCGGGTTAATGTGCTGCATTGGAAGGTCGGTTTGAACCGCAAAGTCAGTGGATCAAGCTCACCAGCCGTTCCTCAGAAACCCTATACACTGTTCACTGTTCACTATGAATCAGAACCGACTTAACAGCACTTAATAAAAACAGGATAAGTATTGGGCTGCTAACTGCAAGGTTGGCCATTCAAACCCACCTCAGAAACCCTACATAGAATCGCTATTAGTCGGAACCAACTCCACAGTACTTAACAACAACAATCTTAAACTTTACGTTGTCATTATTACACTTAAGCCAGAACAGGGTCATAAACTGTTTATCCATTTCCAGAATGTAAATGGAATTCTTGAAACTCATTCTGTAATGATTAATGTTTTTACACTTTTGGTGGATTAGAGTTGATTTCTGATTGTCTAAATTAGAGTCCTGGTGTGGCGCTGTGGGTTAATGTGACAGACTGCAAAGTTGTTTGAACTGCAAGTTTGCCTGTCCAAGCTCACCAGCTGCTCCTCGGAAGCCCTATACAGGGTCGCTATGGATAGGAACTGACTCGACGGCACTTAACAACAACTACAACAAAAATTGGTCTAAATCTGATTGTCTAATAAACCTACCATTTAGATTTGAGTGGTTTGAATCTTGGGTGATTTTTTTTTTCTGTGCTCACCAGAGACTCAAAGATTTTTCCCCCCATAGATTCTTCCATATTTCTAGTTTTATCTCTTTTATCTTGTAATTTTAGAAACTAAAAATTATTTTTTAGACTATGATTCCAACCTTTTTTAAGTTTTCATTGTGAATTGAGTGATAAGTTTACATGGGAGAACATCAGCTTTACATTCATCCTAACATATTTAGTTTCATTGCAATGATTATAATCCCCTCCGTGCATCATCACTCAACAGCATTTGCTTCCTTGTCTGCATTTCTTAGAAGCTAAAATATAGTTAAGTCAAAATTATTAGACCAATCCTCCAAAAATCCTTGACTAGATCTTATTTTTATTTCCCCTTTAAGTGTGAGAGGCACTTTACATATGTTCTTGTTGTTAAGTGCTATTGAATCAGTTATAGTTCATAGCAAGCCTGTACAGGGTTTCCAAGGAGCAGCTGGTGGGTTTGAACCACTGACCTTGCAGTTAACACTCCAGTACTTATTCTATAGGAGTACTGGTGTGTTGCTGTAGGATAAAGCCCTGGAACACTAGGTCGGTTTGAACCAAAACTTCAGAGGTTCACATTCAACAGCCACTCCTTGGAGACCCTATACAGGGTTACTGAGTCAAACTGACTAGACAGCACTTAACAACAGCAACAATTTTTTCCATAGCGCCACACCAGAACTCCAAAACATTTTTTAGCTACAGCTGCTGAAATTTAATTTATATGTACATTGTAAAAAATACTTTTAAAACATCTCCCAGTTCAAGAACTAGAATTTCATTAATAGCGCTTACTCTTTTTTAAAAAAATATATTTTATTCCATTTTTGGAGAACATTTTCATGGCAAATTTTAGTTCTCTGTTAACAATTTCTATACATACTGACGTCCTAGTAGGATAAGCACTAGACTGCTGACCACAAGGTCCATGATTTTGAACCCACAATCTGCTCCTCAGAAATCCTATACAAACAGAGTCACTATGAGTTGAAACCGACTCAATGACACATAACAACAACAATACATGTTGTTATACTGGTATGTGTATTTACTTTATGTTTACTTCATTTGTGTTCTTTATATTCCTTACAGGGAGCATGGTGGTTCTATAGGATAAGCACTGGACCACAAGCAGTCCTGCTGTGGCACTTTGGGCTAATACGCTGGACTGCAAGGTCGGTTTGAACCACAAGGTCAGTGGTTCAAACTCACCAGCCACTCTTGGGAAACCCTATACAGGGTCATTATAAGTCAGAACCAACTCAACGGCACCTAACAACAACAACAACATGAACCACAAAGTCAGTAGTTAGAGCTCCAGGGGAGAAAGATGAGACTTTCTGTTCCCACAAACATTTACAGACTCAGAAACCCTATACAGGGTCACTATAAGTCAGAATCAACTTGACACTACTTAACAACAACATTGCTTTTGTAATAAGAAAAATATATTAACTTTATTTTAAAGGAAACTCACTCCTCTGGGAAACCTTCATAGACCACCACTTTGATGGAATTAATTTTTTTGGTCTGTCTTTCATTCAAGGCGTGATTACTTCCATTACACTTAATTCTATGATTCTTTAATTTCCAGTCTGTTTACTCCTTTTAAGTTATGTGCCGCTGAGTCAGTTTAGACTCATAGCAACCCTGTATAGGGTTTCCAAGGAGCAGCTGGTGGATTTGAACCACTTACCTTTCAGTTAACAGTCCAGTGCTTATCCTACAGTGTCACACCAGGACTGACTCAAAAGCACTGAACAACAGCAACTACGTGACTGAACATTCACTTTTTCCATTAGGATTTTCCAGGCCTGATGCATCCTCATGTTCCCTATAACTGTTGTAACAATTGCTGTTGTTAGATGCTGTCTACTTAGTTCCAACTCATAGTGGTCCGTGTGGCCCCGTGTACAACAGAACGGAATGCTACCTGTTCCATGCCATCCTCACAATCATTGCTATGTTTGAGCCCATTGTTGGCAGCCACTGTGCCAATCCCTCTTGTTGAAGGTCTTCCTCTTTTTCACTTACCTCCCTTCTAGCAAGCATGATGTCCTTCTCCATCCTGATAGCACGTCCAAAGTGCATGAGACCAAGTCGGCCATCTTCACTTCCAAGGAGCATTCTAACTGTACTTCTTCTGAGACAGATTTGGTCCTTTTTTTGCAGGCCATGGTATATATTTAATATTCTACGCCAACACCATAATTCAAAGGCATCAATTCTTCTTTGGTTTTCCTTATTTATTGCCTTTCACATGTATTGAAATTACCATGGCTTGGGTTGTTAAGTGCCGTCAAGTCAGTTCCAACTCATAGTGACCCTGTACAGGATTTCTGAGGAGCAATTGGTGGGTTTGAACTGCCTACTTCATGGTTCACAGTCCAATGCTGCTTCTACAGCATACACCAGGAGTCCAAGGTACACCATAATCATCAAAGTTATATCTTTGAGTAGTATACAATCTGTCTAGGCGGGGCTGATGAAATGAAATGTGAATGGATCTCTTGTGATACAATAGTGAATAATTGTTATAAGGACTGCATGTGAGGGTTGGAATTGTAAAGGTAGACATTTTGTAGCAAGGAAGGGAGTGTTTAACTTTTCAGCCTAGGAGCGGAGGTCCCTGGGGCCATCAAGGGAGAAGAGCAGAGAGCGGGACCGTACCCAGAAGCAGTGATGCCTGAGATGGAGGCAGAGACAATGATGTGGAGAGATGGAGCAACTGGGGACTTTAGATCCAGAGAGGGAGAGGGACTGTGTGCTGATGACTGGGATGAAGGCTTGTAGTGTATACCCTTTGGTTGGTTGATGATGCATGGAGGGGATTGTAATCATAGCAATGAAATTATATACAATAGGATGAATGTAAAACTAATGTTCTCCCATGTAAACTATCACATAATTCACAATAAAACATTAAAAAAAAAAGTGATATTTTGCTCTTTAGCCCTTTAAAGAAGTCTTTTGCAGCAGATTTGTCCAATGCAATTCATTGTTTGATTTCTTCATTGCTGCCTTTATGGGTGTTGATTGTATATCCAAGGAAAACGAAATCGTTGGTAACTTCACTCTTTTCTGCATTTATCATAATGCAATTTTTTTGGCGCAGACAAGGAGCGTTTCCAATGTTGCAATCTTTTTAGAAACATCTTGAATGGTTTTCATCAATTCCTGAAGGCTTATTTATCGCCAACACCTTCAGTTCCACTGAGACTTCTTCCTTTGATACAATGGGTTATTGATCATATTCTTTCACCATACTTATTCAACCTGTATGGTGAGCACATAATACAAGAAGCTGGGTTATATGAAGAAAAACGTGGCATCAGGATTGGAGGAAGACTGATTAACAACCTGCGATATGCTGATGATACAACCTTGCTTACTGAAAGTGAAGAGGACTTGAAACATTTACTTATGAAGATCAAAGAGCACAGCCTTCGGTATGGATTACATCTCAATGTCAAGAAAACAAAAATCCTCACCACTGGACCAATAAACAACATTCTTATCAATGGAGAAAAGATTGAAGTTGTCAAGGACTTCATTCTTCTTGGATCAACTATCAACACTCCCGGAAGCAGAAGTCAAGAGATCAGACGACCTATTGCATTAGGCAAATCTGCTGCACAGGAACTTTTTAAAGTGTTGAAGAGCAAAGATGTCAGCTTGAGGACGAAGGTGTGCCTGACCCAAGCCATGGTATTTTCAATAACCACATATGCATGTGAAAGCTGGACAGTGAATAAGGAAGGCGGTAGAAGAATTGATGCCTTTGAGTTATGGTGTTGGAGGAGAATACTAAAAGTGCCATGGGCTGCCAAAAGATCTAATAGATCCATTTTGGAAGAAGTGCAGCCAGAGTGCTCCTTAGAGGGCAAGATGGCCAAACTTCATCTTTCATACTTTGGACATATTGTCAGGAGGGAACAGTCACTAGAGAAGGATATCATGTTTGGTAAGATGGAGGATCAGAGAAAAAGAGGAAGACCCCCAACGAGATGGATTGGTCAGGTGGCAGCATCTATGGACTCAAGTGTGGCAACAGCAGTGACGTTGGCCCAGGATCGGACATTGTTTCATTCTGCTGCGCATAAGGTCTCTATGAGTCAGTGCCAACTCAATGGCACCTAACAACAACACCCGCTGAAATACCAGAAAGAGTTTACCTGTGCTTTACTGACTATGAAAAAGCTTTCAACTGTGTAGAAGATGACAAGCTATGAACAACATTGCAGAGAATGGGTATTCCGGAACACTTAATTGTGCTCATTAGGAACTTGTACCAAGAGGCAGTCATTGGAACAGAAACAGGGGGACACTGAATGGTTTAAAATCAGGAAAGGTGTGCGCCAGGCTTGTATTCTTTTACTGTACTTATTCAATCTGTATGCTGAGCAAATAATCAGTGAACACGAATTATGTGAAAATGAACATGGCATCAGGATTGGAAGAAGATTCATTAACAACCTGTGATATGCAGATGATACAACCTTGCTTGCTGAAAGCCAAAAGGACTTAAAATATTCACTGATGAATATCATCCAAGACCACAGCATTCTGTATGGGTGGTATCTCAATGTAAAGAAAATAAAAATCCTCACTACTGGACCAATAAATAACATCATGATAAATGGAGAAAAGATTGAAGTTGTCAAAGACTTCATTTTGCTTAGATCCACTATCAACACTCATGGAAGCAGCAAATCAAAAAATCAAATGACATGTTGCATTAGGCAAATCTGCTGCACAAGACCTCTTTAAAGTATTCAAGACCAAAGGTGTCAGTTTGAGGACTAACTTGCACCTGCCCCAAGCTATGGTATTTTCAGTAGATTCGTGTGCATGTGAAAGTTAGACAGTGAATACGAAAGGCCATAGGAGAATTGATGCATTTGAGTATGGTGTTGGAGAAGAATATTCAGAGTACCATGGACTGCCAGAAAATCAAACAAATTTGTGTTGAAAGAAGTACAGCCTAAAGGCTCCTTAGAAGCTAGGTTGGCAAGACTTAGTCTCTCATACTTCCGACATATTATCAGGAGGGACTAGTCCCTAGAGAAGGACATCATGCAAGGTGAAGTCTAGGGTCTAACGAAAAAGAGGATGATCCCAATGAAATGGATTGGCACAGTGGCAGCAGCAATGGGCTCAAGCTTAACAATGATGTGAGGGTAGCGCAGGATTGGGCAGTGTTTTGGTCTCTTGTGCATAAAGTCTCTGAGTCCATGCTAATTCAACGGCACCCCAGCAACAACACCACCTCCTGAAATGATTGAAGGTTGACCAGGTTTTTTTTGTACAGTAACTCTATTCATTTCTTGCATCTTCTTTTGATGCTTCCTACACCATTCAGTCCTGGTGTGGTGCTGTGGGTTAATACACTGGACTACAAGGTTAGTTTGAACCACAGATTGGCGGTTCAAGCTCACCAGTCATTCCTTGGAAACCCTACACAGGGTCACCATGAGTCATTACCTGCACAACGGCACTTAACGACAACAACATTCAGTCCTGGTATGGTGCTGTGGGTTAATGTGTTGGACTACAAAGTCAGTTTGAGCCACAAGGTCAGTAGTTCAAGCTCACCAGATGCTTCTTGGAAACCCTTTAAATCTTTGCAGAAGCAGAAAGCCTCATCTTTCTCCTGAGGAACCACTGGTAGTTTTGAACTGCTGACCATGAGATTAGCAGCCTGACTTGTAACCACTACATTACCAGAGAGAATCCTTTAATATTCCCACTCAAGGCTTGAGTTTTTTTCTTCAGTTTTTGAGCTTGAGAAATGCCAAACATCTTCTTGCCTTTTAATCTCCTAGCTCTAAATCTTTGCACATTTCATTATAATGCTTTACTTTGTCTTTTTGACTGCCTTTTGAAATCTGTTCAGCACTTTTACTTCATCATTTCTACCATGAATGTGGAGACTTCATCTTATATAGATCATACATGTTCTCTAGAGGGACCAGTCCCTGGAGAAGGGCATCATGCTTGGTAAAATAGTGTCTCAGCAAATAAGAGGAAGACCCTCAATGAGAGTGATTGAGACAGTGGCTACCACATGGATTTAAACACAGCAACAAATGTGAGGACGACACAAGACCAGGCAGTGTTTCATCTTGTTGCACACAGGCTAGGTATGAGTTAGAATTGACTTGTTGGCACCACACAAAAACAGCAACAGCATTATACCTAGCATGTCTCTAATGCAGTTGTTGTTGTTGTTAAGTGCCGTGGAGTCGATTCCAACTCATAGTGACCCTGTATAGGGTTTCCAAGGAGCAACTGGGGTGAGCTTGAACCACCAACCTTACAGTTCAAACGACTTTGCAGTCTGATGATGCATTAGCCCACAGCGCCACTAATGCAGTAGCAATCCATAAAAGCTGAAGGGAGGAAGGAAGAAAAGAAGAAATGACCACCATCAAAGCCCTGCCACTTCATTGATGCTTTCTCAGACATGCTGAAAAGCTGAATTACAGAGGCATACTTTTTTTGCTCCTTATAGGGAGGTAGCTCTGGCAGATAAACTGTCTGCAGTGAGAAGTGAGGCCTGATGGGCAGACCAAGTGGGGGAATTCATTTCCCTCTGGATATTAAAGATGTTATCTGGCAAGCATGTGGTCTCTGGAGCAATCGACATCGGGGTGGGTAGTACTGGATAAGCTCTCTATCTTATGCTGTATCTGCAGACCAGTTTTGCAAATTCAATAAAGATCCTGGCAGCCTCAGATAATGACAGTCTTGTTGTCTTCTTTCCAATGACTCCATAGCCCTGGTTTAGAGAGGCAGCAGAGCAGACCCAGACTCCTGTTCCCGCTCTCTCCCCAGAACACGTGAGCTCATTCATCTGCCTGGCTCTTCTCAGTGCTGTGACACAGCCAAATGCCTTGGGATGGTACCCTCACTCCCTTCTGCCTTGCCCCCAAGCTTCCTGACATTTTAAAAAGAAGTCATTTTTATCAAATGTAAAAGAGTATTTGCAATACATATATAAGAGTAAAGAATAAGAAGACAACAATAACCCCTTGCACCCATCTCACTGTAAGAATGACCTTTGCCTTTAAAAAAATCCCTTCATGTCCCTCACCATTTCATTCCTTTCTCTTCTTTCACAGAGGCAGCCATGATCCTAAATACTAAATTTATTATTTCCTTTCCTTTCTAAGTGGAACAGTGTTTCTGGTAGAACCGTATTTCAGCACTAGCTTCTAACTGAAAGCAGCTGCTTTTCAGGAGAGACAGATGTGACAGTTAACTTCAGTAAAAATAACAGCCAGGGGCAGATTACCTTAAACAACGTGGTGATGGTGGTGGTTGTGTGCTGCCGAGTCAATTCTGACTCGTAGTGACCCTATATAGGGTGTCTAGGAGTCCTGGTGTGATGCTGTGGGTTAATGCACTGGACACTAAGGTCAGTTTGAACTGCAAGATCGGTGGTTCAAGTTCACCAGCCGCTACTTGGAAACCTTATACAGGATCGTTATGCGTCAGAACCTACTCGAAGGCATTTAACAACAACATAGGGTTTCTCAGGTTGTAAATCTTTATAGGAGCAGAAAGCCTCATCTTTCTGGTGTGATGCAACTGGTAGATTTGAATTGCTGACCTTGTGGTTAGCAGCCCAGTTCATAACTCATCACACTATTGTTGTTGTTGTTGCCGACCTTGCAGTTCAAACGGCTTTGTAGTCTGGTGCATTAACCCACAGTGCCACACCAGGATTCCACTATTAAACAAGGTAAGCATGGGCTTACTTGTACTTATTTATTAACCTGTAGTGGGTGATTTCATGAGTTTCATCATATGAATTTACTGGGTCCTACCAGTTGCTCCTTGGAAACCTTATAGAGGGTTGCTATGAGTCAGAACCAACTCAATGACACTTAACAACAACCATGTTCTTGTCAGGGATTGCAAATTTGAAGAGATTTGGATTCTTCAGGAAAGTGCTGTAAGTTTGGAAGAAAGGCAGATGTCAGTCATACCAAGAAGCAGAATCGTTGATTAGTAAGCAAGCACAAGTAAACCCATGTTTACCTTGCCTATTGGGTAATTTGATACTGATAACAGCCTTGGAAACACTATGGGGCAGTTGTACTCTATCCTATGGGGTTGCTGTGAATCAGAATGAACTCAGCAGCAATGAGTACCTTTTTTTATGAGTAACTTTCTTTAGCGTGCTGTATGGCAATGGTTAATGCATTTGGTTGCTAACCAAAAGGTTGGAGATTCAAATCCACCCAGAGGAATATCAGAAGAGAGACCCTGGTAATCTACTTCTGAAAAATCGTCAGCCTTTGGAAATTCTAAGGAACACAGTTCTACTCTAACACATATGTGATTGTCATAAGTCACCAGGATGACAACTTTCTCTAAAATTCCGCCACGTTTTTGTCCCCAAACAATAGATTGTTTCATTTTGCGTATGTAGTGCTTTGTGTAAGCAGGACTGTTATGGATTGAACTGTGTCTCCCAAAATACATGTTTGTTAATCCTAACTTCTAGGTCTGTGATTATAATCCCATTTGGCAATAAATTGTCTTTGTTAATGAAACAGGTTTATATCGTGTGTCTTGATTTAGTCTCTTTTGAGATATTAAAGTGATGAAACAAGTCAGCAAAACAGAGTTGGACTCAGGATTCTACCTAAGGCCCCTTATTTTACAAAGGCTTAAAACAAAAAACCTATTTCTTCTGGGAAAATTCTAACTCCCCTTTCAGCAAATCCAATCAAGTATAGCCTGAAGGTGCGTTTACAGTCTCTCTATAATCATAATTCCCAATATTTATTTCTATCACGCATGTATATCTATTTTACAATAGTTGTTGTTGTTAAGTGTTGTCGAGTAGGTTCACACTGATAGTGACCCTGTATAGGATTTCTGAGGAGCGGCTGGTGGGTTTGAACAGCAGACCTTGCAGGTAGCTTGTAGTTAACAGGGAGTGCTTATCCTATAGCGCTACACCAGGACTCCTTTTCAATAGTTGTTGTTGTTGTTGTTGTTACATGCTGTGGAGTGGATTTCGACTCCTACTGATCCTGTGTAGGGTTTCTAAGTGGGTTTGAATCACCGACCCTATGGTTATCAGTCTAGTGCTTATCCTACAGTGCCACACCAGGATCCTTTACAAAATAGTAGGCAAGAGAAATCAATAGCCATAAAGCAGTCAAACACATAAACCTTTGAAAAACAAAAGAACTTTTCTACTATACCCTTGGACTAGCCCCATTCATATATGCATATGGCCTTGGGCCACTAGCAGAGTGGATCCAGCAGGCTCTGGGCCCCTAAGAGTGATTTTGTTTCGTCAGTCTGCCTTCTGCTCCAGCAAAAGCCAGAAGCATTTTTTTTCTCCCTTCAGCTATAATATTTTATCTATTCCATTCCTTTCAGCCCCACCACACAGTTCGCTGTACTGTGGTGGTTTGTGTATTGCTGTGATTCTGGAAGCTATGCCACCGATATTTTAAATACCAGCAAGGTTACCCATGGTGGACAGGTTTCACCTAAGCTTCCAGAACAAGACAGACTAGGAAGAAGGAGAGACAGACTATTTCCAAATGCTCAGTCACTGAAAACCTTAGGAACAGTAGAGGAACACTGTCAGCACCAGATTATTGAATACTGAAATATGATGGAGAGCACCAGAATGTTGTCAGATAAAGTGTCAGAAAATGAACCCCTCAGGTTGGAAGGCACTCAAAATCCAACCAGAGAAGAGCTGCCTCCTCAAAGTAGAGTTGTCCGTGATGATGGAGTAAACCTTTTGGGACCTTTCATTTGCTGAGGGGACACAACTCAAAATGAAGAGAAACAGATGTAAACATTAATTAACCATCAGAAATTTAATGTACGAAGTATGAATTTAGGAAAATTGGGAGTTATCAAATATGAAATGGAACACATAAACAACAGTATTCTAGGTATTAGTGAGCTGAAATGGACAGATATTGGTCATTTTGAATCCAACAATTACATGATCCACTATGTCTGGAATGGCAAATTGAAGAGAAACGGCGTCACATTCATCATCAAAAACAACATTTCAAAATCTGTTTTGAAGTACAACACTGTTTGTGATAGGATAATATACAAACACCTACAAGGAAGACCAGTTAATACAAGTATTATTCAAATTTACATACCAACCACTAAAGCCAGTGATGATAAAATTAAAGAATTCTACCAACTTCTTCAATCTTAAATTGATCAAACCTGCAATCCAGATGTATTGATAATTACTGGTGATTGGAATGCAAAAGTTGGAAACAAAGAGAAAGGATCAGTCCTTGTTAAATATGAAGTTGGTGATAGAAATGATGCTGGGGATCTCATGACAGAATTTTACAAGACCAATGACTTATTCACTGCAAATACCTTTTAAAACAACATAGCAGATGACTATAAACATGGACCTTGTCAGACAAAATACAAAGAAATCAAATTGACTACATCTGTGAAAAGAGATGGTGAAAAAGCTTCATGTCATCAACAAAAACAAGGCCAGGGGCAGACTGTGGAGCACACCATCAATTGTTCATATGAATGATCATGAAGCTGAAGAAAATGAAAACAAGTCAACCAGAGCCAAAATATGACCTTGGACATACCCACATGAATATAGAAATCATCTCAAGAACAGAGTTGATGCATTAGACACTAATGACCGAAGACCAGGAGAGTTGTAGGATGACATTAGGAATGTCATACAGAAAGACAGCAAAAGGCCATTAAGAAGACAAGAAAGAAGAAAAATACCAAAATGGATGTCAGAAGAGACTATGACACTTGCTCTTCAGCGTAGAGATGCTAAAGCAAATGTAAGAAATGAGGAGGTACAAGAGCTGAATAGATTTCAAAGGGCAGCTTGAAAAGACAAAGTCAAATATTATAATGAAATGTGCAAAGATCTGGAGTTAGAAAACCAAAAGGGAAGAACATGCTCAGCATTTCTCAAGCAGAGGGAAGTGAAGAAAAAATTAAAGCCTCAATTTTTAATATTGAAGGATTCTAATGGCAAAATATTGAATGATACAGAAAGCATCGAATGAAGGTGGAAGGAATACACAATAGAGTCACTGTACCAAAAAGAAATGGTCGATGTTTAACCATTTCAAGAGGTAGCATATGATCAAGAGCCAAAGATCCTGAAGGAAGAGTTCCAGTGTGCACTGAAGGCATTAGCAAAGAACGAGAGTCCAGAAACTGATGGAGTACAAATTATAATCTTTCAACAAACTGATGCGGCACTAGAAACACTCACTCACTTATAGATGCCAAGAAATTTGGAAGAAAGCTACCTGGCCAACTGATTGGAAGAGATCTATATTTGTATATATTCCAAAGAGAGGATGAGGAAATCACTAGAAAAATATCAATATTGCATGCAAGTAAAATTTTGCTAAAGATAATTCAAAAACAGCTGCAACAGTACACTGACAGGGAACTGCCGGAGGTTCAAGCAGGATTCAGACAAGGATGTGGAACAAGGATATAATTGCTGATGCCAGATGGATCTCAGCTGAAACCAGAGAATACCAGAAAGATGTTTACCTGTGCTTTATTGACTACACAAAGCTTTCAATTGTGTGGATCTTGACAAACTATGGACAACATTGCGTAGAATGAGTACTCTGGAACACTTAATTATGCTCATGAGGAACCAATAGACAGTTGTTCGAACAAAACAAGGGAACACTGAATAGTTTAAAATTAGGAAAGGTGTGCACCAGGGTTGTATTCTTTCACCATACTTAATCAATCTGTATGGTTACGAATCATGCTGCTAACCTCAGGGTCAGCAGCTTGAAACTACCAGCGGTTCCGCAGGAGAAAGATGAAGTTTTCTGCTCCCGCAAAGATTTACAGCCTTGGAAATCCAATGCAGGGTCGTTATGAGTCGGAACATAACCACCACCACCACCATGCTAAGCAAATAATTCAAGAAGCTGGATTATATGAAGAAATATGAGGCAACAGGATTGGAGGTAGACTCGTTAACAACCTGTAATTTGCAGATGATACAACCTTGCTTGCTGAAAGCCAAGAGGACTTATAATATTTAATAATGAAGATCAAAAATCACAGTCTTCAGTATGGCTTGCCCCTCAATGTAAAGAAAACAAAAATCTTCACCACTGGGCTAATAAATAACATCGAGATAAATGGGGAAAAGATTGAAGTTGTCTAAGATTTCATTTTGCTCAGATCAACCGTCAACACTCACGGAAGGAGCAGTTCAAGAAATCCAAGGACATACTGCATTAGGCAGATCTGCTGCACAGGATCTCTTTAAAATGTTGAAGAACAAAGACGTCACTTTGAGGACTAAGGTGTGCCTGATGCAAGCCATGGTATATTCAATAATCTCATATGCATGTGGAAGTTGGACAATGAATAAAGAAGACCATAGAAGAATTGATGAATTTGAGTTATGTTGTTGGAGAGAAACATTAAAAATACCATGAACTGCCAAAAGAACAAATTGGTGGAAGAAGTACAGCCAGATGCTGCTTAGAAGCCAGGATAGCCAGAATTCATCTCTCCTTCTTCGGACATATTATTAGGAGGGACCAGTCTCTTAAGAAAGACATCATGCTTGGTAAAGTGGAGGGTCGGAAAAGGAGAGGAAGGCCTGGAATGAGATGGACTGGCACAGTGGCAGCAGTGATGGGCTCAATCATAGCAATGATTGTAAGGATGGCACAGGACTGAGCAATGTTTAGTTCTGTCGTGCATAAGGTCACTATTAGTCCAGTACCAACTTGATGGCACCTAACAACAACATTCCTTTCAGCCATTATAGGTAACAAAAACAAAACAATCACCTGAAAATCAAGTTTCACTTCCCATGCTCCTTTGTTCTTTCTCTTATAAAACCTCATGTTTCCATGAGTCTGAAGCCATTGCAGGGAATCCCACTCCTGATGCCAACTGCAAAAATGGCACAGAGACCATGTCTGACTTCCCCTGACTCCACAAGGGGGTAAGAGAATGAAACTCAAAATCAGCCCAAGGCCAATTCATATGATGTGGTGGTCAGACATGCCTCTACCCTACAACCTTCTTTACCTTATTCTGACACCAACAATTCCTCGCATAGCACACTCTGCTTCACATCTGAGTTCAACAGCAATGGCCACACAGAACTCAACAGAGAACACTCACGATTGTGGGGTTATTAGGGAAGTGATCAGGGTAGATTTCAGGATCAGAAACAAATCAGGATGCAGTCAGGAATGACTCTTCTCTTCCATACTGCAGACATACTTCATTCTTGTCTTGGGCCTTTCAGCCATGTGGTCCCTCGGCCTCTGCTCTGCTTGGGCAAGTGTTACAAGGCTCTGTGAGCCAGTCTGTAAATGCCCAAAGGGCACATTCTGCAAGCCAGCCTTCTACCCATAGGCACTCAGCTTTACTTGGTCCGTGGACCTAGAAGCCTGTAGCTGCTTTGTCTCCCCACGTCACGGCTTCTGTTATCACCACTTTTCCAGGTAAGTATCTCATGCTCCACTCCTGCTCTTCTTTCTTGATGGTCATGGGATCATCTGTTTCTGCTTCTGAGATGATTCCTTTTTTTTTCTTAAATATTTTATTGTGAATTATGTGATAGTTTACATGGGAGAACATTAATTTTACATTAATTCTATCATATATCGTCTCATTGCCATGGTTACAAACCCCTCCATGCATGAGATGATTCCTTTTTTAAACCCTGTGTAAGGTTTCTGAAGAGCAGCTGGTGGGTTTGAACTGCTGACATTGTGGCTCAGAATCCAATGCTGATCCTACAGTGCCATACCAGGAGCAGATGTCAAATCATCAAATTGTTTTCAAACTTGATAGCATCAATCATACCCATTTGAATTCTCAACACAGGATATTTACATTTTGTATGTGCACGTATTCATCTTTAATATAATATCTCATTGTGGTTTAAAATGTAGTTTGATTTTGCATTTTCCAATTAGTAATGATGTTGAGCATCTTGTTATATATGTATTGGAAATTTCAATCTCCTCTTTTGTGAAGCACCTCTTCATTTGCCTGAGTTTCATTTATTCGTTTATCTTGTTCTCTCGTACATGGGGTTACTATGGGTCAGACCCTGCCCAATGGCACCTAACATTGTGTCCCTGGTAGGTCTCTCCACATCCATCAAATTGCTGGAGGCACAGAGCATGCCATATAAATACTCCTTGAAGGAAGTGCTAATTCTGCTAGGGTTGTGGAAGGGAAGGTTACAGAATAGATCATTTTCTCTTGTTTTGTTTTGCAGTTTTTTGTTTTTTTTAAGAGAGCCAATTATAACAATTCAGATGATGAATATTAAGTTGTCAGATTTTGATACATCTGGATGAGGGTGTGAGTGTGTGGCTATGAACTCACTGTCCTTTCATTGGTAGCAGGTACTAGCAAGATTGTGTCATTTGCTCCAAGTGTTGTCTTGTTGCCTTCTGCTGCGCATGCACTGAGTAGTTCTCAGCAGGGAAAGACAGGTTCCACTCTCAGCCCTGGCACCCAGGCAAACACTCAGTTCCTTTACAGGTTTATTTGTTAAGTGCCATCGTGTAGGTTCTGATTCATAGTGACCCTCTATAGGGTTTCCAAGGAGCAGCTGGTGGGTTTGAACCTCCAACTTTGGGCTAACAGTCCAGTACTTATCCTGTAGCGCCACGTGATTTACTTGTTGTTGTAGGGTAACTGAAATACAAGGAACCGCTATTGTATTGGAAATTACAGTCAGGGAGGTAGGAATGCCCAGAATTTTAGTTCGAGCACTCTGGACAAGCCACAAACTTCCTATCCCCGTCTCCCGGCATCGAGGGATCAATGGAAAACGAGCAGTAGGTTCTGGGGAGAGAAAGTGAGGATCTGCTAAAAGCTTTAGACGTGTCCTGGGCAAGGTGGGCTGGGGCATTGATATCAGAAGAATCGCTGGTTGCTCTGCACTGCTTCACTGTGATAGGGGCGGGACCCAGCAGGACTTTGGAACCTGTTACTCGAGGTGTTTAAGTAAGAGACCGCTGGGTCAACACGCAGCCAACCGAATCCATCCAGCCCCGCCCCGCCGACCAAAGGTACAGGCGCGCACGCACACACACAACCCTGTTAGTGGAAGCACTAGCCGGCAAAAGCCGAGGGCCATACCCCAGACTCAAGTCTGCTGCAGCCCCCGGGTAGGGGGCGGGCCCCAAATTGTCGAGTTACGGGGCACGTCACGGCGCCCGCTCCTGATTGGCCGGAGGCGGTGGCCACGGTTCCGGAGCACCGGGATTGGTGCCGCTCGAGGCCCGAGCGGGTGTAACGGGACTCTGACCGTGGGTCTCAGTCCTAAAGCCGGAGGGTGCAGGCATCGGCGCCGAGTCGGAAGCAGCAGAGTGAGAGCCTGGAGGTGACGCGCGCACCATGCCCTACTTGCTCATCAGCACCCAGATCCGAATGGTGAGTACCGGCCGTCTGGCCAGTTCGAGCCGGGTTCAGGCCCGAGGGTGGCAGCGGTCGCTCCTTCGCTCCTTCCTCTCCGACAGCTGCTAGATCCGAAGTCCGCCCGGGACACGCCCCCCCCCGGCCCCGCCCGGGGGCCGTCCAGAGCGAGACTGGGGCTGCAGACTAAGTCCTGCCCCAGCACCGGAGACTCAGGAAGCGCTGGCTTGCCCAGATTCTCCATGGCTTTGAATGGGGCCAGGTGCTCGTGTCCTACCTGTCTGACAAGTCCGAGCCTCCTGGGGCGTCTGGGAGCCCTGGCCTCACACATTCAGCTCCCCTTTCTGCCCCACACAGAGCCGCTCCAGTACAAAAGAGGGAAAGAGACTTGGCAAAGAAAAGGACAACCTGACGCACTACGACACATGTGCGAGTCCCTGGTCCACACACAGCCACTAGATGCACCCTTGTTGTTGTGAAATGCCATCAAGTCAATTCTGACTCATAGCGATCCTGTATAGGGTTTCCAAGGAGCAGCTGGTGGGTTTGAACCGCTAACCTTGTGGTTCACAATCCAGTGCTGATCCTACAGTGCCACCCTGTTGTTGTTAAGATTTGGTTTCAACTCATAACGACCCTGCACAGTGTTTCCGAGGTTGTAAATCTACGGGAGCAGAAAACCTCATCTTTCTCCCGAGGAACGGCTGGTAGTTTTGAACTGCCAACCTTGAGGTTAGCAGCCCAATTTGTAACCACTACTACCAGAGCTCTAGTTGCGTAGTGGTTACGAATCGGGCTGCGAACCTTAAGGTCAGCGGTTCGAAACTACCAGCCGCTCCGCGGGAGAAAGATGAGGCTTTCTACTCCCGTAAAGATTTACACCCTCGGAAACCCTGTACAGGGTCGCTATGGGTCGGAACCGACTCGGCGGCACTTAACAACAACAACTACCAGAGCTAGGCAACCACAAATCTACTTTGTCTCTAGATTGGCCTATTTTAGACATTCATATAAATGAAATCATGCAATCATGTCTTTTTGTGTCTGGCTCTTTTCATTTAGCATGTTTTCAAGATTCAGCTATATTGTTACAGGTATCAGTATTTCAGTCTTTTTATTGCTGAATAATCCATAGCTATACCACGCTTCATTTTTCCATTCATCTATTAATGGACATTTGGGTGGTTTACACTTTTGGCCATTTTAAGTAATAAATATTCATGTATAAGTTTCTGTTTGCATTTGTTGTTCCACTGGTGATTCTGACACACACAAGCATGGGTGGTGATGCCTGACAGAAGGGTGGTGATGCCAGTAGTCACCTAGTCCCCTCTAATGCCCACATCAGCTTAGAGGGGACTAGGGAGGGCTCTATTTCTCAGCCTGGTCACCAGATCACTGTCAGGCTCCAGCCCTTCCTTTGCAGTTTGTCCTTAGCTCCCAAGGATCCTTCCCACCTCCTCCAACCTTTAACAGAAACTGGCAGGGTGAGATTGTCTAGCTCTACTTGGCAACAGGCCAGCCACTGTGGTTTTCCTTGCAGGAGGTGGGCCCCACCATGGTGGGCGACGAGCACTCAGACCCGGAGCTGATGTGGCATCTGGGAGCCACAAAGAGAAACGTCCTGGGAAACAATTTGTAAGTTGTGGCATCCCTTGTTGTCTTCTCCCTGCCAGGCCATTCCCTTTACACAACCGCCAAGCCCAGGGACAATGCCACTGCCCAGCTCCAGAGCCCTTCTGCTTGTACCTTGGGTTCTGTTCTCTGTAGGAGTCTATCCTGTCTCCCAAGGATCTGCTTGCTCTGAAAGTTTTCCCGCTGGCCCTCTTTCCACAAGACATCCTTAGCACAACACCAGGATGGAGTCTAGTTTCTTGGGTGTCGGACTCCATAAGCAAACCTCCTTTGCCCTGCCTTTGCATCTCCAAGCTGGCCCCTGTCAAGGTAAAGGTAGCCAGAGAGAAGGATTTCTGTCTTAAAGAACTGAGTAAGGAAGCCAAACCCTAGATATGATGAGCAAGAAGACTGAGTCCCACTTACAGCTCAGCTGCTGCCTGGACACTCTGCCTTTCCCTTGGCATCTTCTTCACATCATCTCCTTGTCTGCACTGTGATCACTGCTTCCTTTCCTGCTCCCTCACATCTTCTACCCTGTGGCAGGGAGAAGCCTGGCTCCACAGGCCAGGAACTCCAGAGAAGAGTTACCAGAATGAGTCTCTAGTTCAAAGGGGAAAAGAGAAGGCAAGCTGATCCCAGCCCTTGGATCAAGGTTGGAGGCAGAAGCCAACACTAACCCTTTGCTCCAAGGGTTTTGCCTTGAGATTCTCAGCTTGGGGCTTTGAGCCCTTGATCTGCTCATTGACCCTGCATCATTAATTAAACCTGAAAGATTGGGACCCATGCATTCATGCTGCCAGACAGTTCCACATAGATCCAGGCACTTGCCCCAGGACTGCAGATACTAAGGGCAGCAGGAAGGGGCAGAGGAGCGAATTCTGGGAGAGCTGGTTGATTTTTTGTGGCTCAGGGCACATGTGGCTGTTGTCAGGCGACCATGGGTGGTACTATCTGACACTGGGAAAGTTACTTAACCCCCCCCCCTTTTTTTAAACTTATTAAATGGGGACAATAATAGTCTCTCACTAGGATGCTGGGAGGGATAGGTGAGATTCTGCATGTAAAGTGCTTAGTGGGGAGAGGGTGGGGGACCTGCACTTAACACAGTGCAGGAACCACTTACATGGAAGGGCAGTGATTATTCCTGATCATGCTGTGCCTTGTGGCAGGGGGGACACTCGATATATGTGCACCCCTCATGCCACCCCTCCTGGTCTCTTCACAGTTGTGAGTACTACGTCAATGACCCTCCCCGCATAGTCCTGGACAAGCTGGAACAGAAGGGCTTCCGTGTGTTGAGCATGACAGGGGTGGGCCAGACGCTGGTGTGGTGCCTACATAAGGAGTGACCTCAAGGAGCAGCTACTGTGGGCCCTAAACCCTGCCATGCTGACTGCCCTGCCCTTCCCTTCCCAAACTCACTTTCCTCGGTTCAGCACCAATGGTCAGGAGTGGCCCTCTCTGAAATCCTGCCTCTGTCCTTTGGAGAGGGCAGGACTCCTTGCCCTGGTGTTCCTGACGGACCCTGGAGTAAGTCATGCTCTGTGGGCATGATGAGGGGCCTGGAAGAGCCAGGCTGCTCTGGTCCACCACCAGGCATCCCAGTGGGGATGGCCCCAGGCCCTGGGTGGTGGGTCCCGCTTAGCTAATCCAAGCCAATAAAGGGCTGTGATGAGTGGTTGCTCCTTTGCTCTGCTCTTGCACTGACTCTCACTAGGGCCAACCTCTCCTCCCAGAGAGGGAGACCCAGGCCTGGGCGGGAGCCCTGGAGGCAGTGCCCAGCAACTAGTACCCTGCTTGGGCAGGCAGCACCCTACACCCATATACGTAATAGAGAGGGACTCTTAAAAAAAAAAAGTTTATTGGTGATGGCTATAAAATGGGCGGAACTGGAAAGAGGGGTGCGGGCGGGGGGTGCTACGTGGGCGGCCCCTCCTCATCCTCCTGTTGCATCTGGGCGATCAACTGCTGCCGCTCAGCTGCCTGGCGCATGCGCATCATGACGAGACTCTCATAGTCCCTCTCCGATAGTACTGAGCCCTGGAAGGTAGAGCAGGGCACAATGTAGCAGCGCTTCAATCTAAGGGTTAAGGAGGAAGGAGGGCGGGGGACTGGCTGCTCAGGAAGGACCAGGGATCATCCAAGAATACCGACTCATCCAGTTCTTCACAGCAAGCGGGCTTCTCCGGGTTCGACTCTCTTCTAGCCCGCTCCCCGTCACCCGGCCCTTCACATCTGCAGTCAGCTCTGGCTCGTGTTGGGGTGAATCATTTCCCCTGCTCTAGCCAGGCCCTCGCCTCCCTTCATTTCCTCTCAGCCCTTTATTTGACACTCCCTTCCTCTACACCGGATCTGCCTCACAGCTTTCTGATGAAGGCAAGCTGTCGGAGGTTCAGTCACTCTGCTCCCTGCATCCAAGTGGAGGCGACTTGGTCCGCCTCCTACTGAAGATGCAGAAGGGAGTCCTCCCCTAGGAGGAGAGAGAAACAAGTATGGGTTGGGCTGGCCTAAAAATACACAACAGGTTCCTGGAGGGCAGGAGCCAGGGGTTTTTTCTTTGTGATCTTGCCAGCTCTGTGTGGGGGATTAAGGCGTGCTATGTTTTAATAATCTAAGGAATAATAAACCACCTTCTCAATGGGCCAAGATTGTGGGGTGGTGAAGTAGCTCTACAGTAGCACGTGAACTGCCAACACCCCCCCTTTCCCCACCTTGAGAAGGCCGCAGTAGGAGTTAAATCACCTCCTCCCTCAGTGCAGCTGGAGCTGTGATGATCTTGTGGGCCTACAGCTTCTTGGAGACAGTATGAAGCTACCACGCTGACAAGGCAATGCCAGAACTGACCCGAATCTTTAAAATGTGGGTGAACCAGAATGGGAATATTTATACATTGACACACTGCTAGAAAACAAAGCCTTTGTGCACACTGCATAGCAACCGTATCTCTTGGCCAGCAGAGATCAAAACAGCGGTGTCCACCTCTAAGGATGGCGGCCCTTGTGCGGCTTTCAATCTGTGTTGCTCTCCTGGCAATAATCCAATCTTCTGCACTAGGTTCCTGAATCTCCCATTCCAGGTCTTTAACGGTGTGTTTTTCCAATCAGCTTAGTGTTCTGGATCACTCGAATTTGTAAAATTTGAGTCTGTTCTGATTTTGCTTTGTCAGTCATGACTGAACTGGTTGGAACTGGTTCAAAGCCCTGGGGGAAGCCCACCTGAGTTGGCACAGAGGAAGCCAGAGTAGGGGTTGCATGATGCTGTGAACCATCAGGGAGGAGGCTGCTGGGACCTGTTCCATGGGTACACCAGACTGGCACACTCATGGAACACGCCAGGCGGGAAGCTTGGTGGTCAGTGACCTGAGAAATAAGGGAGTGGCTGAGGCTGAGATGCCAGGCCCTGACCAACTGGTTTGGAGTAAGGGGTGTACAGAAACAGGAAGTGTTACTCAGCCAGGATTCCCCCTGCCTTCTCTGGCCTGCTCTACCTCTTTTCCTCTCTCCCTTTCTTCCAGGCTCCCCTAAGTTTGACCCCTAGCACCACTGACAACTCATGATGTCCTCATGGTCTAGACTCTTCCAGGGAAGGGAGCCCAAATGAGGCCTACACAGCCAAAGGGGAAAACTAGAGTGTGTGAGGTAAGGGACAGCAAGACCCTGGTTTTCAACCCGTTTTACTCCTGCCATGAGGCCATCAGCCAGAAAGGATGAAAAACTGAGCAGTCAGGTGGTGGTGGTGGTGGTGGGGGGGGTCAGATGAAGGAGAGAGCAACACTTCCGTCCCCAAATTAACCTGCTCTGCTAGGAGAGCCTAGAGTCACCTTTGGCATGCCCTGAACCCAATCCTGGGAGGAGCTGAGCCCTTTTTATAGGCATGGGCTGCTCCCTACTAACACACCCTCTGCCTCCTTCCCCCACACCTGCAGGCTCTGCTAATGAGGGCTTGCTACCAGGCTGTGGGGCTGAGTCACCCACACCAGCGACCAGTCTCTCTTCCTTCCCCAACAATGGTTCCATGTTCCTGCCTTTCAATTATGTCCCGCCCTCCCAGAGCTCCTCCTTCCCAGACATTGGGGCTGGGGAGCCAGGCCCACCATAATGAGAAACGAAGCTGTGGTGACACAGAAAGCAGGGCTGCCCCTAGACAAGGCCTCTGAGGAATCTGAAGCTCCCCACTGCCCTGGGGTGTTGGCCACAGCCGCCCCAATCCCTGTACAAGGATGCTGCAATTACTTGAAAGCATGAAACCCGGCTTCCCACCTGACTGAGTCAGCTGAAAACAAAACACATCTCCACCACCACGCACTGGAGCAAACAGCCAAGCCACTAATCAGAGTCCAGAGCCGCCGGCAGAGAAGGCACAGCAGGCACAGCCAACACTGCCCTAGAGACCAACGCAGGGGCCAAGGGAACCTCAAGACAGGGAGATCCCGGCCTGGCTGGCCCTCCACCCGCACTGCATCCCAGCCCAGCTCTGTGGACTCAGCACACTGGCTGTCCTGGTCCAGCTTGCCAAGTCTTCTCAGATACCACAATGCTGCCCAGACTCCGGCTTCAGTAAGTGTACCTCCTGCCTCTTGGGGTTTTTTCCACTGCCCTATCAAGTAACCGAGCCACTCCTGTTCCTCTGGGAAACTCCTCCTCAGGAACCCTCAGCTTTCCTCTCCTGGACAAAGTGCCCTCTCTGGGCTTCGTTCCACCTCTATGATGCTGGCCACAGAGCTGTGCTGAGCACATACCCAGGGGTCTCTGCTCCTGGCCCACTAAGACTGGCTTCCTGAACTTTGCAATCCCGGCTCCAGCTGGGGCTGATGCTCTTGAACATCTGCTAGGCTTCTGAGGGCCAGGCTTGTCAGCTGGTACCTGTGGACCCATGGAGACCTGGAGGAAAGGCTCCTTCCGCAACGCCTCCTTCTTCAAGCGACTGACCCTGGGGCGGCCGAGGCGACTCCAGCGACAGGGCAGTGTGCTCAGCCAGGCCAGCACAGCTGGTGGTGACCATGAGGAATACAGCAACCGAGAGGTCATCCGGGAATTGCGAGGGAGGCCTGACGGACGGCGCCTGCCCCTATGGGGGGATGAGCAGCCCAGGGCCACCCTACTGGCTCCACCCAAGCCCCCACGGCTCTACCGAGAGAGCTGCAGCTGCCCTAACATCCTGGAGCCCTCTCCTGCCTACTCTGCTGCCTACTCAGCTACTCTGCCCTCAGCGCTCTCCCTGGCAGGTGCCCTCCACCAGTATTCAGAGGAGGACCTTGTGGACACTCCCCGCTTTCAAGAAACACCTGCCCCGGACCTCAGTGATCCCTTCTTCTCCTTCAAAGTGGACCTGGGTATTTCACTTCTTGAGGAAGTTCTACAAATACTGAGGGAGCAATTTCCCAGTGAGCCCAGCTTCTGACAGGGGTGAGGGTGGAAAAAGGTGGGTGACTGGAAGAGCTGGAAGTCTGAGGGCCCAGTGGGTACAGTGGTGGACTGAGGGGAAGGTAGGGCCAAGACCCCAGGGCTCTGCCTACCCTCTGGGCCCCAAACAGCCCTCCAAGCCTCCCCAGAGTGGTGGGAGAGAGGTGAAAAGGCAAGCTGTGAGAAGGGACTTCCTGGCAGGAGCACTGAAGGAAGCTGGCGAGGCTGGGAAATGGAACCACACCCTGCAACCACAAGAGGCAGAGAGCCAGCAAGGGAGAGGATGGCCAAGAGGGAAGCCACAGGGTGGGAGGGCACAGACTAGGCAAAACAGACGGGTACCACTGTCGACACAGAGGTCACAGGGAGGGCTGGGACCAACGAGAAAGGGCTAAGACAGACTTGACTGGCATGGTCCAACAGGGCAGTCATTAGTCAGCCGAGGTGGCTACTTAAATATAAATGTATTGAAATGAAATAAAATGAAAACTTCAGTTCCTTAGTCACACTAGCCACATTTCAAGTGCTCAACAGTTCCCTGTGACTAGTGATCACTGGCCAGCATGCAATGAACACTGACATCGCTGTGCAAAGTTCTAGTGACAACACTGTGGTGGCCATGGCTTGGAGCCATCAATGGCATTGGGGGGGGGGGGGGGGGGGAGGAATGGTACAGGGGCTACAAGGGGAGGCAGGGGCTGGCAAAGTAGGAAGAGAGAGTTATGTAGAGATACAAAGTAATTACTCAGGAAAAAGGCCCAAACCAACCATCAACAGAACAGGGACATGAGAAACCTGACCTGCCAGCACAGCTGCTCACAGCAATCTCTGGTGCCCAAGGAAAGCAGCTCTGGGGAATACCAGCTGAAGGCATCAGACCCAGTTTTCAAAGAGGTGCTTTGTTTGAGTAATTCCCAGAATTATTAATAGTGATGGAAGCCCTTGGAAAGTACAGCAAAAATGTGGCAGATTTCCTTCCTGCTTCCCCACAAGACTAGAAGAGAGAACTGGATTAGGGGATAGATAGTAAATTCATGACTGTTACTAAGAGGCACGACTGGTCTCCAGAACCCTCCACCAGGACTGGGAGCTCTGCCTTGTCCGAATCCTCTGATGAGAGCCTGCCAACCAGCGCCAAGCTCACTGGGTAAGGGCCCCAAGTGCAGCTGTTCTGCCTCATGGTCTGGCTGAAAGACTTGAGACTCGAGCCTACAAGCTGTCTGCTTGGCCATGTGGTTCTGACCCTCCAGGCATCTCCAAGTGAGGCAGAGAGGGAAGCTCCACACACAAGGCTCCCACAGCCACGCCTGCAGCTCCCTCTTGCCTCAACCTCTTGTGTGGATTTCCCAGCTGAAAGGCAACTCTGTGAATACTGGAGATAATAATAAAATTCTAACACAACCTGTGGTGTGTTACATGGGGCTATGAAACTTAAAGGTGGTGGAATGAGGACTCTAAAGAAAGGTCTTGAGTTGGGCTCAAGCTACCAGTTCATTTCCCTCCCTTCTCAGGGCCTGGGACACTTCCAGGAAGCTTCCAAGCCTCACAACCAAAGGGAAGGAGGGGAGGTATAGAAGGCAAGGAAGGGGAAGGCAGTACCTGAGGGCAAGGAAAGCAGTGTTCCTGCCAAGTTTTGGAGGGGCATTTTCCTCCCAAGAGGCTATAAATCATGCCCTGACTCCCCAGTCATTTCAGAGAAGAGCTAGATTTTTAGCTCCTGCCCCCAAAGCTTTCTGTACCAAAGTAGGGACAGGTGTGGCCGGAGCCAGACAGCCTCAGCTCTGTGTCTAGGGCCATAGGAGGGATGCCTTCACAGAGCTGTGAAGACTGCGTTTGTGTTGGGCACATGTCAGCTGGAAGGTCTATTCTTCACAAGTTGGGCACCCAGACTCTGGACAGGCAATCCCCAATCAGCAGGGTAACCAGCAAAGGAGACAGTCTCTCTTCACAATGGTCCCTGTCTAGGGCAAACACATACATTATTTTGAAAAATGACGTGTCTAGTTCCCTGCATTGACTGAGCCTTTGAGTAACAAATGCTTCGCACCACAACCAAGTCACCCAGGGACCAAGCGAATCCCTCTGGGTAATGATGGTTGTTGTTGTTAAGTGCTGTGAAGTCGGTCCTGGCTCATGGCAACCCTTTATAGGGTTGGGGGTACTGATGAGAGACCTGACTGTGAGGGAAGATAGTCTCAGAAAGGAAAGGGGGTCATTACAGAATCATAGTCCATCTCACTGCACTCCCTGATGACTTGAATTTGGGAGAGAGACCTGAAAAAAGCCCAAATAGGAAGCCCCCCAAAACCTAAGTAGGCCCAGTTTGATCATGCCTGGCTCTTTACCTGTGACAGTCCTGGGTGGCCAAGGCCCACCGTGCCCTGGGGCCGTCCTTCCAACCAGGAAATCTTCAGAGGGTTCTCGACCAGGCCCACCTCGTTCTGGACAGCCAGCTCCTACCAAACAGAGTATCCAGTCCTGGTTCTCATGAACCTAATCAGTTATGAATGGCTCTCTCTACCCTGAGAGAAAGAATGAAAACTGGTATTCTAATCCTCCAAGCACAGTCGGGCAACCTCAGTAGCTGTCAGTGGTATGCTGCACCTCTGACTCTTCTCATGAGAGCTGGGCATGAGCCTTCTGACATTCAGAAGTGAGGAGAAGCAGCCTGCACTGAGAAGGCAGTGCAGAAGCCCATGCCCGGAGGGGTGCTGTCTTCTATAGGAGGGTGGAGGGCATTGAGGCAGCAGTCAGCAAGCAGGGAACCAACATCAGTCTCTCTCTCAGTCCCCACAGCATCTTCTATGCAGCCCTTTATGCAGTACAGCTAACTCCAGGAGTCGGGTGGAACCCTGGGCCAGAGATTCCCCTAGGACTGGGGCTCACCTGCCTCAGAAGGTCCACAGAACTCAACCCCCTGTTCTAGAGTGACAGAGCAGCCAATGGCCCCCAAAGCCTCATGCAACACTCACTGCAGCCTTAATGGTCGAAAACTCCACCACTGCTGTGCCTGCCTTCTTCCTGGAAAGCACCAGGTTGAGAACGTCACCATACTGTGGGAACAAGAGGGGACCCAGTAAGCATGGATCAGCCTTCAAGACGGACCAGCTCATGCCAGCGACAAGCCTGGGCTATCCTGAGGTCCACTGGGGCATGGTCAGCTGGGGCAAAACTTCTTTTTTATTGTTATAAAACTATATATAACAAAACATTTGCCAATTTGATGTTTTCTATGCATACGATTTAATAATATTAATTATGGTAACCAATTAATTAATTGATGCTGTGCAACCCTCACCAATAATCAGTGATGGGAAAGAAGTTTTTTCCATAGAGAGGGAAGGAAGGGGGAGGGAAATGAAGGTTAATAGTAATGGGAAATTGCACTGATTAAGGACAGGGTTGCTGAGACAATGACTGTAATTACTGTGAATAAGTTGCACACCAGGAAGAAGTTGAATTGAACTGGCAAAAGTTGTGTGATTTGTACATTAACCGATCAAAGCAAAAACAGGGAGTAGCTGCTGAAGCCATTTATATACAATCAAACACTACATGGGATTTGGTTCCTGGGCTTGGAGGTTTAGGGCCATGGTTTCATGGGATATCTCAGTTAAGTGAATGGCCTCATAACTCCTTTAGCATTTCTGGTCTACCTCCTAGTTCCTTTCATAATGCCTGGGATCTTAAAAGCTTGCAACAGGCCATTCAAGGTACAATTGGTCTTTAGTCACCTGGAGCAACAGAGGAAGAAGGAGAATCAGGATATGGAATGTATGGCAAATTGTCACTAATAAAACTACCTCCTTTGGAGATGGGGATAGGTCCCTTGTGGTACAATAGTGAATAATTGTTATCAGGACTGACTGTGACAGTTGGCAATGTAAAGGTAGACGTTTTGTATCAAAAGGTGGGGAGTGGCTCAGAATTCTCAGAATTTGGAGAAATCAGCTCCCCTGAGCCAGCCAGCTTAATAAAGTCTGAAACTCACTTCAAAAAAAAAAAAAAATGTGGAGAGTGACTGACTTTGCAGTCCAGGAGTGGAGGTCCCTGGGACTATCAAAGGAGAAGAGCGGAGTGCGGGACCTGACACAGAGAAACAGTGATGTCAGAGATAGAGGCAGAGACCATGACATGGAGAGATGGAGTGGCTGGGGACTCTAGAACCAGAGAGGGAGAGAGGGGCCGTGTGCTGACAACTGGGGGGCAGGCTTGCAGGGTATACCCTTTGGTTGGTTGAAGATGTATGGAGGGGATTGTAACCATGGCAATGAAACAATATACGATAGGATGAATGTAAAGCTAATGTTATCCCATGTAAACTATCACATAATTCACAATAAAACATTAAAAAACCAAAAACCTACCTCCTTTGTCAGGAGATAATCAAAAAGGGGAAAATACAGAAGTAATTTCAAATTCTCATGGAATGTAAAGTTTCTGGAGTCATGGAAGATAGATGAATCTCTGAAATGATTGCCCTGAGATAATTTTTAAACCTTAAAGTAAAAATATTCCCTGAGTAGTAGTTAATTGTACAGTCCAGGAACAGAGAACCCTAGGACCATCAAAGGAGAAGAGCATGAGCAGAATATGGGGCCCTATCCAGAGAAGCAGGAACATCTGAGATGGAGACAGAGATAAGGGCCTGGAGATAGACTCATGACTTGCAGAATGTGTCCTCTGGTTGTTTAAATGATTATATATTCCTGAGTATTTTGGTGTACATCCCCCATCTCCCCCCAAAAAAACACCGGAAGGAATAGAAGCAAATACTATTGAATGATGATGCACAGAGGAGACTGTAATCATTGCAATGAAACGATGAGTGTAAAACTGATGTTCCCCCATGCAAATATCACTCAATTCATAACAAAAACTTAAAAAAAAAAAAAAAATTCCCTGAAGTCTTCTTAAAACCAAACAACAGTTTAGCTTAACTAGCAAAAAAGTTCTGCCTTGAGCATTCTGCTCTTTTAAAAACATCTAAATTGACAACAGCAACTCAAAAGATGAGATAGGAACCTAACGGGGCAGTGAGTCTATGTTCATGGGGAAGGAACAACTCAGAAGAGGATGGTGAGAGTGAGTGCACAAAGTGTACACATCACTAAACTCTACATGCAGAAACCATCGTATTGGTATACGCTTTACCGCATATGAGGGGGCTTCAAAGAGTGTATGTTTTGCTGGCTATCTTCTCAACAACAACAAAATTAATAAAATTTAAAGGAAAAAAAAAAAAAAGGAAGAGTTTTTTTCTCCCAGGAATGCAAATGGACAACAAAGGACTGGGGACTTAGACAGGCAGAGTCACAGAGCTGCCTCAGTGGGTTGACGGTGGTGAAGTATACAGACGGGGCTTTCAACACAGGTTAACACAACAGCAGGAGAAGCAGGGAGGTCTCCTCCCTAGGAGGTCTCCAGATTGCCCGATGGTCTATAAGACAGACAAAAATAAAACATGGGTTGTTAAGTACCGTGGAGTCAGTTCCGACTCATAGCGACCCTGCATAGGGTTTCCATGGCTGTTAAATGTTTACGGGAGCAGAAAGCCTCATCTTTCTCCCATGGAACAGCTGGTAGTTTCAAACTGCTGACCGTGAGATTAGCCCGATTCGTAACCACTACACTGCCAAAGCTCCGTAAATGTGTAGAGACCAATAAACAACATCCATATAAATGGAGAAAAGATTGAAGTTGTCAAAGACTTCATTATGCTCAAAAAACTATCAACACTCATGGAAGCAGCAGTCAAGAAATCAAATGATGTATTGCATTAGGCAAATTTACTGGACAAGACCTCTTTAACGTGTTCAAGGGTACAGATGTCAGTTTGAGGACAAAGGGGCATCTGACCCAAGCCATGGTATCTCAATAACCTGATATGCATGTGAAAGTTGGACAGGGAATAAGGAAGACCGTAGAAGAATTGATGCATTTGAACTATGGTGCTAGAAGAGAATATTTTAAAATACCATGGACTGATGAAAGAACAAACAAATCTGTGCTGGAAAAAGTACAGCCAGAATGCTCCTTAGAAGTCAGCTTGGCCAGACTTCATCTCATACTTGGAACATATCATCAAGAGGATCAGTCCCTGGAGGAGGATATCATGTTTGGTAAAATGGAGGGTCAGAATAAAAAACTAGATGGATTGGCACAGTGGCAGCAGCAATGGGCTCAAATGTAGCAACGATTGTGAGGTTGGTGTAGAACCAGGTGATGTTTCATTCTATTGTATAGAGAGGATCGCTATGTGCTGGCACTAACTTGATGGCACCTAACAACAGAAATGCTAAGGGAGGTTTAGGCATGTAGTGTCCTGGAATTTGGGCCAAGATAATGGAGAAAGAAAGGACGACATCAGGGCAGACCTTCTGAAAAAGCCGCAGGAGGACATCTTTGGAGTAGCCACCGTTGGACTCATCCTCCTTCTTGCACTTCCATTTTAGCTGAAAAGACAGCAGTGGCGCCATCATTAAACACTGACCCTTGGCTGAACAGTACCAGACCCACGCCTGAGTTTTATACCTGAGCAGACATCCCTCAAGACACCTGTAGTCCAGAAAGGACTGCCCAGAAATGCTCTCCCTGAAATTTGATAGGCAGGGTGTCTTGCTCACCTCAGCAATGTGGTCAGCCCATCGAAGTTAAAAGCAACTTTCCAGGGCAGAGCTCAAAGAAGTAATCCTGACATCCAGGAGACAGCAAAGGATGTGGGCAGTGTCCTGGATTCCCAGTGACCTAGCACCCCTCGCCAGAACCCCCATAGGAAACATCTGTTCTTACTGAGAGGATGTGGGGTGAGGTAACCCATGGATCCTACCAGGACTCACTTTTAGTTTGGGAGTGCTTTTGCCTTCAGTATTTTCTACCTTTCCTAGAAAAAATGGGAACAGAAGCAAGGTAGAGTTAGAAGGGGTCAGAGGTTCTCTCCAAGGAGACAAAGATCAGAGCCTTAGAAGGACCTAGAAAAGGTCACACCTGGTCAAGGGTAGTATGTGCCCTGCCCTGCTGAGGAGGCTGGTGGGGATGTAGACATAATCCCACCTCCATCCCAGAGAGCTGCCATTCCGGGGGTGGTCTTCCCAACTACCTATTATAGACCATCTGTTATCGGCACTCTCCAAATGAAGCACTGAGAACACCTTTGGGGGGATTTGGAGAGCAGGAGGTAAAGATATGAACCATACAATTCTACTAAAACAAAGTATTCCAAAGCCCCAAATCTAACCAGGCCTTTTCCCTGGTGGAATGCTCTAAAACAGTCGCTCTGCTTGGGACAAAGCCAAATAGGCACAGGAAGTCTCAGGCAGAGAAAAAAGGAGATAGGTCACAGAGAGTTGGCAAGAAGAAGGGACAGGAGCACGTGTCTGAGTCATTGTGGGGAGCCACACTCTGCTCCCCATGTACTCCCAGGGGTTCCGGCGGGTGGAAGCCTCCACAGCTATTCCACTAAGCAGCTAGTGTGGCCACTCCATGCAACCTAGAGCAGCCTGAGAGGGGTGGCAGGTGGGTGTGATCAACTCTCACCTTTCAACCTCTGTTCCCGTTCCTGACGTATCTGCTCCTGGATCAGCTTCTGCTGTTCCTCCAACTGCCGGGAGCCCTCTTCTCGTAGGCGTTCAATCTGCAGAGCAGGAGTTGGGGGAGAGGAGGGGTGACAATTCTGTGCAGATCCAATTCCAGGTTTTCTCACTGTGTAAAAGTCCCTGAGTTCTACCTGCAAGCTACGGCTCAGTAACCTGTGGGTGGAACAAATTACCCAGATCCCTCAAGAGAAAGAGCACACCCTCCCCCACTTGGACGGTTAGCTAGGACCATCCTCCTTTCCCAACAGATGGCCTTTGGGCCTGAATGCTTACCTCCTGTTCCAGCGTCCGGGTGCTCCGGTTTTCCTCCTCCTCCTCACTCCCGTGGGCCTGGGCCTCCCGCTCTCGGGCCTCCAGGTCTAGGCACAAGGGTTGAATGACCCAATTGCTAGTCTAAGCATTTTCTACATGGCCTCAGCCCAAAGTCCCAAACAGGACAAAACTATACAGTAGCTCAGGTCCCTCCCTCCAGGTCCACATGTCCTGAACTGATTTCCACTGAGAAAAATCAGCACAGATTTTTGGCTGGTGGCTCACTCTAACCAGGCTGGTTTTCTCTCCAATCACTGCACAGGGTGCGGTGGGTGCCTGTATCAGCAGCCCAAGGCTATGTGTCAGGGGGTGTCAGTGGGTGGAACTGCTGGCCACCTCTGATCCTGTGGTTTGACACCATGGACCTTGCCTTGGCTTTGATTCTTCCTCCCCCTCTCCCCCAGTTGAGTTCCCACTGCCTCCTTTATGTCCTCCAGCTACAATGGCTCTTGATGGACATTACCCCAGGTCCTATCAGGCCTGGGGCTCACTGTTTCCTTTCTGTGCTCTTCACTTGCCTAGAAACTCTTTTTTTGTTTTTTTTTTCTTTCTGATAGAGAAGTGGGAGTACTGGGAGGCATATACACATAAGGGGCTTCAAAATATTTGTGGAAATTTTCTGTTATCCTCTAATTCCGTTTTTTCCACTAACTTTTTGAAGCCCCCTATTGTGGTGCTGACAGTGTTCCATTGTTATTCAGTGGCTAAATGTTCTGAATTAGTCCACCTCTCCATCTTCCTAGTCTGTCCTAGTCTGGAAGCTCAGCTGAAACCTGTCCACCATGGGTGACCCAGCTGGCATTCAAAACACCGGTGGCATAGCTTCCAGTATTATAACAACACACAAGCCACTATAGTATGACAAACTGACAGATGAGTGGGTATGCATAAGAATGCGGCTGTTGAATAAAGAAGGCCGTGCTCAATCTTATTGGGGTGGTGAAAATGTTCCCAAACTGACTTATGGTCATAGTTGCACCACTCAATAAATTTACTTATATGCTTGAAATGGGCAAATTTTATGATATGTCAAATATACCAAAGAAAAACCCCACAGTTGCCATCGTCTCTAATGCATGGGAACATCACGTGTCAGAGCAGAACTGTGCTCCCTGGAGGGTTTTCAATGAGATGCCTGTGGGTGGACTCAAATGTCTAAGTTTTCAGTTAGCAGCCAAGTGCATTAACTATTTGCACCAAGTAGGGACAATAGAGCTGTTAAAGAAAAAGAAAGAGTGGCTGGATCTGGATCTCTTCGGATGCTTCCTCAGAGTGAAAGTCCTAGGCAGAAATGAAAGCTGGGCCAAATAAAAACAAGTGCAGCATGGCACAATGAACAAGAGCACAGACTTTGGTCAGATTGTGTTGACTTAAGTCCCAGATTCAGCAAATTCAAAGCCTTTCAGTGCTTTGGCTTCTCTGTCTATAAAGATGGCTCTAGTAGCACACACAACCAAGGGTGGTGATAATTACAGAAAACAATAAACTGTATGTCACGATGCTTAGCTAATAGAAAATCTAATAATTGTTATTATTCCTAAGAGTGTCATTAGAATTCAGCCCCTGAGAACAGGGTTCTTTGAGTTCTTTTGAGTTGCTGGCATGGAAGCTCCCTGGGAAGAGAGATAAGGGAGATGGATGAAAATGACCAAGGGGAACCAAAACTGCAGTTATGATGTCACCTACCAAGCTTCACTTTCTTCCTTCTTTCATCAAGTTTCTGGGTCCTCTCGGCTGCCTGCTTCTTGGCTTTCCTGACCTTATCATATGCAGCCTGGCAGAAGACAGGAACACAGAGCAACAGGTCAGTCAGGGAAAAAGAACAAGGCCCAAGAATCTCCCACAGGCCTGACTCGGCAGAGCCATCGAAAAAGGCATTCTGGTGACTGGGTCTCCAGAGCTTGAGAGCAAGGACTGTGTCACATGGTAGAGTGCTGAGGACTAAGGTTGGAGGAAACAGGTGGTCAACCAAGGAAGCCACAGGAACAGTCAGACAAAGGAGAATGTGCTTACCCTGGCTGCTGCATCGGTCAGTACCTCTAAGGCTTGAGAAAGCTGGTGGAAGAGTTCAGCTAAACACAGGATCAAAAAAAGGGGAGAAATGCAGAGTTAGACTTGGTGAGGGTCTAACTCTCAAAACAGTACTTCAAAGACACCACTGGTTGGCAGAAAAGTCAATATCAGCAGATGACAGCAAGGCAAGATATGTGCTTTAACAGTTGAGCAGACACCCTGGATGTGAGGTGAAGCCTGCACCCCACTGCCCAAAAGGCAGGCTGTATGCAGCTCCACACCCAGCACTCAAGGAGAGCTTAGATCAGGGAAATCACAATGCCCGTGCCCACAGGACAGTCTCACCTGCTCTGGGATTGTCAGGATTTTTGTCTGGGTGGCAGGAGAGGGCCTTCTGCCTGTAGGCCTTCTTCACCTGGAAGAGTCAGAAAACATAGTCATTCATTTCCTGCCCAGGTCTCTCAGCCAGGGATGAACAGGAAAAGCTCCCTGGGAAGATGAGGGAGATTCAAATTAAAAGGGAGTAAAGGTAATCTAGGTGCCTGTCACCACCTAAAAAAGAGCCTGCTGGCCACTCCATTAAGACAGTTATTTCACTATCACCATGGGGACTTGCAATGGAGGAGGGCGACAGTGGAGGGAGTTGGCCACTGCCCACCAGCAGAGGAGCTGGGCCTGCTTCTAGCCAGGTGCCAATCTGCCCTCTGCAGATGTCAAAGGGCTCCTGGAAGAGACAACAAACAGCATAGCCTCCTGGTTTTCTACAGTCACTTGGAAGAAGGTATTCTCTGTCACATACTTCCAGTGGGAATGCACACTGGAGCAAGTTTTCTGGAGGAAAATTTAGTCATCACATTTTAAAAGGTACTTTTCCTTTTCCTAGGAATTGGGACTTACAAAAGTATGCCAAAGTAAATAAACAAGGATGCTCACTGCAACTCTATTATAACAGTCCCCAGCAGGAAACTGCCCAAATCACAGGGAAACCCATGATAGAGAAAAGGTCTGTTGTCTCAAAGTGCTCTAAAGTATGATGCATGAAAAAAGCAAAGCTTAGAACAGCATATGTAACAACGCTTTTGAGTTTAAAACAAACAAATGAAACATAAAAATAGTAACAGATTCTCAAATATATAGTTTTGTTTTCTTTTTCTTCCCCCCCACCAAAAATAAAAAAAGAGTAAGAAGAAACTTAACAGTGGTTTCCTCTGGAGAGACTTAAGGTGCTGGGAAAGGAAGTGTTTGCTTCTCATTTTATGCTCTCTGCAGTTTAAAACTTCAAGCATTATACAAGGTTTATTATATTATTATTTTTTATTCTTAACAGGAATTATTAATTTTCAAAAAATAGTTCACTTTTGCATTTTCTTTGTACTTAAAAAACCCAACAAACTAGGGACCCTATCCAGAGAAACAGCAACACCAGAGATGGAGGCAGAGATGAGGACATGGAGAGAGAGCAGCTGAGGACTCTAGACTCATGGAAAGAGAGGCACTGAATGCTGGTGGACAGGAAGCAGGATTGCAGAATTGCAGAATTGCAGAATGTGCCCTCTGGTTGTTTAAATTATTATCTATTCCTGAGTGTTTTTATA
>NW_006408522.1:35605458-35648896 GCF_000296735.1 Chrysochloris asiatica | reverse complement strand
TATTCCTGAGTGTTTTTATATACATCTCCCCCCCCCCCGCCCCCCCCCAAAAAAAAAAACCCAGAGGGAATGGAAGCAAACACTGTTTGATGATGCATGGAGAAGACTGTCCTGTAAAGGAAAATCACAACATAATATTCAATAGAATATAATCAGGTCAAAATAATATTACATGATATCCCAATCTTCATGGTATATTCCTGAGTAAATGAGTATATACAAAATAGTACACATGTAAAAAGTATATGTAACAGGGTTGATTGGGACAGGCAACTTAGACATTGGCTACCTAAAATGGGAAGATAAAGGCACGGAAGTGATTGGCTTACAAGTTTTCAAGAGGGAGTTTAGTTTAAGAATGTGTGGGGCAAGGTAGAGTCCCCACTAAATTGTTTTCATCTTGTCTAGAAGTGTCTGGTGAAAAGAGACGGGGATAAGATAAAAAAACAAAACAAAACAAAAAACCCGAGTATTTTTTGTATTACTAAAAATAAACAAATAGAGCTACTAAGAATCTCTTACATGTATTTTCTACATTGCTGTTCTAAGCCAAGACAGAATCTCAGAATCTGCCCCCTACCTCCTCAGGCCTCTGGCCCCTCACCTCAGTTCAGTCTATACTACCTGCTGCTCCAAACTCCTGGGAGGAGGAGTCTCTGGACCTAGAACTTCAGGAACAGCTAAGTAGACTGGCTTCCCAGGCTTCTCAGATGGACCCAATAAATATATTTAAGCCAGAGTGTTAAATCAGGATCTCCTGAGGCATGCAGCCAGCATTGGTCAGGATATTGCCTGATGCCTGACTCAATTCCGGCTTCCACAAGTCAGGGCTGGCTGCCACCTTACCCAGGACCTCTGGGGGTGTGCTGCCATCTGCTGGACCATGGGGAGCACCAGACCTTCGCCTGCCAAGGCAACTACAGCCTAGTTTTAGTTCTGACTGAGCTAGAGGCTGTGGGCACCACTCCTAGTCCTAGGGTGGGCCTGCAGCATAAGGGAGTACTTACTCCCTGCCTGCCTACCCTCCCACCTCCCAACTGCCCACCTGTGCACACCTGGTCCACTTGCTCCCCTCTCCACCCTGCCCAACTATCCCTAGCTGGTTTCACTATTACCAAAATAGAATGATAGCTTTATATTTTAAATGTTGTTACTCTTTATAACCCTATTATTCATCTTTTCTCTTTATTTAGTGTACCTGACTTTTAAATTTTAAACCAAGTCCCTACTATGTATATTTTTACATGAGGGGACTTTGAAAAGTTTATGGAAAAATTCCATTATCTTTTCACTCAAAATTTCCAAGAATGTTCTGAAGCCCCCTAATATTTTATGGTCCTTTATTGACTTTTTTTCAATAAGCAAAATAATACAAAAAAATATAAAGATGATTTGTTGAATGTAAAACTGACAACTACTCTGTTTAAGATATATATGTATAAAGAAAAAGATAATGTTCCAGCAGTAACTGGATGGTAAGTATCCTTCTAAACCTTCCTCCTTGAACATTCAAACAAATAGAAGCACCTACATACACTATGAGTTGGACTGCTAACCACAAGGTCAGCAGTTCAAACCTACCAACAGCTCTAGAGAACAAAGGTGAGGCTTTCTGCTCCCATAAAAATTTACAGCTTCAGAAACCTATAACAGGATCGCTATGAGTCAGAACTGACTTGATGGCATATAACCACCACATACACGTAAGAAGGTATCTTTTGTGTTTTGTGTCCGGCTTCTCTTTCTACGTCATCTTCTCTGTCTAATCCCATCCATCTCTGCTGACTCTCTGAGGTGAGTGAGAGACAGAGAAAGGGAGAAAAGGGTCTCAATTTGTAACACTGCCCTCAGAATGAACTCTCTCAGGACTAGGATTAGCAGGTAGACCTTTAGTATGGAGGATTTTTTTTTCCCTTTTGTATTCAGAAACTCTTATACAGTGGCTTATATGTTCCTTTTTGCATATCAAAAGAGGACAGCAGAACAGAGAGATAAGGGCCAGTAAGAAAGTAAGATAAAAGGGATGGGTGTGATAATGTAGTCTTCATTTTCTTTTACAAATTTTTTTGATAAAATACCGTATGGACTTTATTGTAAAGTTTGTTGTTGTTGTTGTTAAGTGCCATCTAGTCGGTTCCTACTCATTGCAACCTTGTATAGGGTTTCCAAGGAACAGCTGGTGTGTTTGAACCACTGACCTCGTGAACCAATCAACTCTGTTGCTGTTGAGTCAATTCCAACTAATAATGACCCTGTGGTCACAGTGTGGCGCTGTGGGTTAATGCGCCAGACTGCAAAGCCGTTTGAACTGCAAGGTTGGTGGTTCAAGCTCACCAGCAGCTCCTTAGAAACCCTATACAAGGTCGCTATGGGTCGGAACCGACTCGATGGCGCACAACAACAACAACTGGTCACAGCAGGAGCCCTGGTGTGGTATTGTGGGATAAAGCATGGGGCCACAAAGTTGGTTTGAACCACAAGGTCAGCAGTTCAAACTTACCAGCTGCTCCTTGGAAACCCTATACAGGGTCACTATCAGTTGGAACTGACTCGACGACACTAAATAACAACAGGTCAGAGTAGAACTATCCCATAGGTTTCCAAGGCTATAATCTTTATGGCAGCACATTGCCACATTTTTCTCCCCCAGAACGTATGATGGGTTTAATCCATGGACCTTTGAGTTAGCACTTGGGCATTTTCACTAGGACACTATCAGGGCTCCAGTAATTGACATTGTTGTTGTTGTTGCTGTTGTTAAAGTGCAGTTGAGTCAGTTTCGACCCATTGTGACCCTGTATGGGGTTTCCAAGGAGCAACTGGTAAGCTTGAACTGCCGACCTTGTGGTTCAAACTGACTTTGCAGTCCAGCGCATTAACCATATCAGAATACTGACTTTTCACTTAAATAAGGAAACAAAATTGTTTCCATTGAAAAATACCAATTACGTAATAATGGGAAATTAATCTACATATATTAACTTGCTCCCTAATTCTGTTTCCAGAATTTATGCCTCTGACAAATGTCTTTAACAGTCTGTAAAATAAAGAATTTAACTTGATCCAAAGAACTTGGTCTTTGTCCTTAGTTCCTTAGAGAACCTACATTTTCCAGGTGTCTTTGATGAGGCTTCCACACCACATGTGAGTTTCATACTAATGATTGCCTCTTGGGTGGTGCTGACCAGGCCATACTGTGATATCTGCTGACCTCAAGGGGGACTAACTAAACGTTGAGTTGAATTAATCAAGACTATGTAATGAGGTCCCAATAAAGGCTTTGGACACTGAAGCTCCATGGGCTTCCAAGTTGACAATTGGTAGAAGGCCAGGGCATCCACTCTGGGACATGGAAATTACATAGGAGCCCTCCCAGATCTCACATTATGTTCTCTTCTTTTGGATTATGTTTGCCATAATCAACTTGTAAATATGGCACTTTTGGTGAGTCCTTCTAGTGAATTATTGAAGCCCAAGGGAGTACTGAAAGTTAGCAGGTCAGAAATGGAGGGCGTCCTGTGGATGCCCGACGTTCTGGAAGTGAAGGGAGCCTTGGGGACACCTGAGGTTATCGCTAGTATTCTGAGAAGATAGAAGGAACTCCTTAATTTGTAGCCAGCAGGTCAGAAGTGAAGGTGTCATGGGGGCTGCCAAGCTTGCAGCTGGCATCCAAGGTCTTGGACAGACTTAGCAGTAAGGAGGACCGAGGCTTTTACTTATGAGGTCTGACCTAGCTTTGGGTGGTTAGGTCAGAGGAAGAAGTGCTGCAGGTGCAGCTAGTGTCAGAATAGACATAGATCAGAATTGATAATAGATTGATTTAGATTGATCAACACACAGTATGGAGTCAGAGAAGTGGGATTTGATATTGCAGGGCAGTGAATTTTACTTGATTTATTTTTTGAGTCATAATTTTCATAATTCCTACCAAAAGAACTATATTGTTGTTAAGGGCTGTTGAGTCCATTTTAACTCATAATGACCTTGTGCAGGGTTTCTGAGGAGTAGCTGGTAGATCTGAACTGCTGACCTAGTGGTTCGAAGTCCAGTGCTGATCCAACAGTACCACAGCAGAAGTCCAGAGGACTATGAAAATATGGGGTGTTTGTGGCCCACCAAGGTGACTGGAAAGCTTGCTTATAATGTAAACAAGCTGCATGGCACCAATGTGAGGTGGGATCATACAAATAAGAGATACAGAATTCTAACATGGGAATTTGTCAGTTTTGTCACCCCATTAGATTTGAAATGAGCCATCAGAAAAACAGGAAGGGGGAATCTTACTACCCTCAAGAAAGAAGAGCCAGGAGTGGTATATATCTTTTGAACCCCAGGATCCCTGTGCTGAAGCCCCTTGATCCAAAACTCAGGGAACTGTGACATCAGAGACAGCGAGAGACACCACCCACAGCGGAAGCAGAATCGAGAGCATAGGACAGAAACAGGGGCTTACAGAGTACGGAAGGTGAGCGCCTTGAGGAGGAGGATTGCTGGTGGAGTAGGTTCTCTCCATGCACTTAATCAGGGACCAGAGCTGAGTGCCTTCAGGTCAAGGCTTACTGGCAGAGAACAGAGTGGGCATTTATTGGCTATACTTGCCCAAGTAGGCCAGAGGCCAAAGGCCATGGCACTGAGACATGGTCTCAGATGAAAGAGCTTTGTAACACCTAAGCAAGACATAAGGTCAAGGGTCTGGGCATGCCTGCAAGCATGACTGAGAAGAGGCAGTCCTGACCAAAGGGGCTGTATCCTAGTGTTTCTGATCCTGAATTGTAACCAGTTACATCCCTAGTAAACCTCATAATCATACGTATGGCTTGTGAGTTCTGTGTGGTCACTGCATTGAATGACCAAACCTAGCAGGGAAGTAGAAAGTGCCATGGGAGGCACAGTAGGTGTCAAAATTGGTAAAGAATGTGGAAAGGTGGAGGCATGTGTAACCTCCATCTCAAAGCACCTGGCTTTGAGCTAATGTTGAATTCATCCCTCTTCCCCCTTGTGAACTCAGAGGTCAGACGCTGCATTCATGCTATTTTTACAGTTATCCTTTCAGTTGGTGTGAGAAGTGGGACTGGAAACTTATACTGCCTCATCAAATTTTATTGGAAGCAACTAGAAGAGCTACAGGAGTCCTGCTGTGGCACTGTGAGTTAATACACTGGACTGCTTAGTCAGTTTGAACCACAAGATCGGCGGTTCAAACTCACCAGCTGCTCCTCGGAAACCCTATACAGGGTCGCTATGGGTGGGAACTGACTCAACAGCACTTAACAACAACAAAGTAGAGCTATACCTAGATGATCCCACTCCCCCATATGAATGAACTTCAACCTATCCCCAACTATCGAGTCTCCCACAGCCCAATATTTTCAACCAAACATAACTGCCCTAGTCAAATCGGTGCATCTTGGACTCCAATTCCCAAAAGGTCTGGCCTGTGCCTGTATAAACCACCTTTTAAAGAGATAGGAGGCTGAACATTCTGTGTTTCCAGGTTTCCTAGGAAAAAATGACCAGTTTCATGCAGAAAGCAAGAGGAGGCTGGTACTCATCCTAGAGAGGATGGAAGGAGTTCTCCAAGTGCTCCCTTAATACTGCACTGAACCCTCCACACCTTGTGGATATACTAACGAGCAGCTAGGATGTGCAGGTGCTGAGCTGGAAGCTGGGGATACAGAGGAAACCAGGCTTATTCACAGACACTGATAAGAAGAACACTACTTAGCAAGGAAGATAGCTGTGAAAACAATTTATTACATTACAGTTTGGGAAGTGACGTAAGAATGGTCCCTAAGACTGAGAACTCAGAGAAGGGAGTGAGTAACTCAACTTGGAAGGTTTCCCAGAGAAAGCAACATCAGAGCAGGGCCGTCCAAGATGTGAAGGAGTTCAAGCAGAAAGCTGGGAGAACATTTGAGAGGAAGAGTGTGAAAAGAGCACTCATCAAGCCCCAGACCAGCTTAAAAAACAAAACAAAATAAAAAACAGTGGCCCCGGAGTTGATTCCAATTTATGGCAACCCCACGTGTATAACGTGCTTTAGATGGTTTCAATGGCTGATTTTTTGGAAGTAGACCCCAGGCCCTTCTTCTAGTCACCTCTAGATGGAATCAAACTTCTAAACTTTCTGGTAGCAACTGAGCACTTAACTGCTTGCACAACCTAAGACATCTTGTTGTTGTGTGCAGCCAAGTTGATTCTGGCTCATAGTAACCCTGTACAGAGTTTCAGAGAGTGGCTAGTGGGTTTAAACTGCCAACCTTGAGGTTAGCAGTCCAGTGCTTATCCCACATTGCCATTCCAGGGCTCAGGGATATCTTGTTATTGTTGATAAGTTCTGATAAAGCAATTCTGACTCATTAGTGACCCTATATATAGGGCTTCTTAACAACATAGGGTTTCTGAGAAGCAGCAGGTGGATTTGAACTGCCGACCTTGCAGTTAGCAGTCCAGTGTTTGGCTTTAATGAGGAAAAGGCACCGAGAACTGAAAAGGACATGAGTAGCGACATGAAAATAAAATGACCTTTTTGCCAGAAGATATTTTGATTAATTAAAAAGTTTCAACCAAAGTTATTAGAAGATAGTGATATGAATGGTTTTAATGCACAGACATATGAGGAAGAAATGTTACAGAATAAGAGTACAGATATGAGCAAAAAAATGCAAACTCATTTGAGAAGGGCAAACTACGATAAAAGATAATAAAGTTAACTCAGGTATGGGACCGAAAACATATGGAAGTTAATGTGATTCATAAAGTGTGATTCATAAAACAGAGTAAAATAATTAGAAGCAAAGCCACAGGGTATCATTCTGAGCAAGGTCGGATTATGACGAGCCCTCTTGAGTTCAAGGATAATAAAAGGGGGTGAATGACTGCAGTACATGGGGTCTCCATCCCTGAGGAACTTTGACCTTTTCTACCTGCTATGAAAATGTGTCATAAAGCACAAAAACAGTAGGCATGGTGAATGGCACATAATACACCTAGCCAAGAGAGAAACTGCAGTCAGTATGAAAATTTGACATACAGTCAAAGGTTCTATTAAAATCTTCATCTCAAACCATAGACTAAAATAATTACGTATAAAATTTTAAGTTAAATATAAAAACAATGAAATGAAAAACTCTAAAAGAAAGACAATGATGGGCACATACACATGCAAATGTGTACATACAGAATGGGGGAATTTGACAATGAAAAATGTTTTTATTTCTTTTAATACAAAAATCACAGATAAAATTAAAACATGGGGAAAAAACCTGAGGAAGTATCTGCATCTAATATAACAGATTGTACCGTCCTTACTGGAGTCCTGGTGTGGTGCTGTGGGTTAATGCATCAGACTGCAAGTCCATCTGAACTGTAAGGTTGGCGGTTCATGCTCACCAGCTGCTCCTCAGAAACCCTATACAGGGTCACTATGGGTCAGAATGCACTAGACAGCACTTAACAACAACAATCCTTACTATATGAGGATAAGTCAAAATGTGAGTCAGTTTGAACTCAAAGTGATGCCGTATAAAGTTTCCATGGAGTGGCTGGAGGGTTTGAACCTCCGATCTTGAGGTTAGTAATCCAGTGCTTATCCTACAGCGCACGCCAGGTCTCCTATAAAACCACAGAAACCTTTATTAAAGAAAAATACCAAAATGTAAAGCTACTGTTTCTTGACAATCTCCTTCATCTAGTAGTCTGAAAGCAGTGTCTCCATCTCTCTAACCTTCCCCCAGAGAATTCTTGCATTCTTTGATTTAAACCACTCAAACTTCTCAACTTTCAGGTAGTAGATGAGCACTTCACTGCTTGCATAAGTCAGGACATCTTCTTGTTGTGCGTTCCAATTCATCAACCCTGTATAGGATTTTTGAAAGTGGCTGATAAGTTTGAATTATCAGCCTTGTGGTTAGCAGTACAGTTTTGGCTTCCTTGAATGACTCAAACCATGTTCCTTTTAAATATTGAGTTTTAGGGGTAAAAAAAAAAACACCCAAAAAGCATCTAAAGGGGCAAGATCAGTACTGTATGGTGGATGGAGTAAAGTTTCCCAAAGAAATTCTTAATAACAGCCCATGGTACACTCAAAGAATGAACAAGTGTATTATCCTGTTGAAAAGAATTACTTTGCAAACTTAACTTTTCAGGCCTTTTTCTCACCAATATAGTTCTCAATGTTTTTAATACTTGTTCCTAATAAGCTCTCATGATCAGGCTGTGTTCTTTGAGAAAATCTATCAAGATTGTTCCTTTGGATCCCAAACAGCAGTCACCATAACCTTCTAAGCGCTCTGCCTTGAATGTAACAGGCCCAGCAGATCCCTTTGGAAGCCACTGTTTTGACTGAGCTATTTTTTTTAACTTTTTACTGTAAATTGCATAAAGGCTTACAGAGCAGATCATCAGTTTTATGTTCAACAAATCATACACTTCATTTCAACTCAATGATTGCACTCCCCTTATTTCTTCTGTGTTTTTTGTTTCTATTCCTCCTTCTTTCCCAGCCATTTTGAATTTTGACCTTAGGTAAATGTTGTCTTTTTGATCTTGAATGGTTGACCATTCTAAGGTGTATCACTAGTGTTGGCCTCCCCATATACCTATTTACTGCTTGGCTGAAAACTGAGCCACGGGGGCGAGTTCAGTTCTAGACCTGAATGGTGACCAAAGGTCACATCTCAGTATCCACCAGTTTCTATCTGACAAGTAAGCCTAGTCTTTTTTATAATTTTGAGTTTTGTTCCACATCACACTCTATTTGGGATCTTCTAATGTGATCCTTTTTAAAGCAATCGGTAGTAACAGCTGGGCACCATCTAGTTCTTCTGGTCTCAGGGTCATGGAGACTGATGTTCACATGGTCTGCTGGACACTATTTCCAAGCATATTCAATTTTCATCACTCTTCTTTCCTCCACACAGGGAGAAACCAATAGTTGCACCTTAGGTAACTGCTCATGAGCGTTTAAGATGCCAATTGTTGCTCAACAAAGTAAGATGTAGAACACTGTCTTTGTGGATTACCTTATGCCAACTGACCATGGTGTCCCCTGAGACTATGGTCCCGAGTCCCCCGGCCCAGCGAATTATTTCCTCAAGGTGTTTGGTAATGATTAAGAAGTTTTCATAATTTTGCCCTCTCTGGTGTGGCACTGTAGGATATATACTGGACTGCTAACTGCCAAGATTGGTGGTTCAAATCCATCAGCTGCTCCTTGGAAACACTATATGGGTTGCTTTGAGTAGGAACTGACTCGAAGGCACTTAACAACAACAACAACAACAACAATGCTCTACCACAGAGTCCTGATGTGATCCTGTATGATAAGTACTTCATTGCTAACTGCAAGATTGGTGGTTAAAACCCACCAGTTGCTCTTTGGAAACCCTATTCAGGATCTTTATGAGTCAGAATTGACTTGAAGGCACTTAACAACAACAACATGCTCCACCACATTCATGGGTATGTTTTCAGCAAAGGTAAATACCCATGAACAAATATCCTGTCAAACCTTTATATATTTGTGGGTATATTTCCACTGTCCTTCCTATACCTGTTCAGCCTGTATATCTGACCATCCTGGCTTCTAAGGAGCATTCTGACTGTACTTCTTCCAACACAGATTTGCTTGTTCTCCTGGCAGTCCATGGTACTTTTAATATTCTTCTCCAACACCCTAACTCAACTGCATCAATTACTACAGTCTTCTTTATTCATGATGGCTTGGGTCAGGTGCACCTTAGGTCTCAAACTAACATCTTTGCTCTTGAACACTTTTTTAAAGAGGTCTTATAAGCAGATCTGCCTAATGCAATATGTCATTTAATTTCTTGACTGCTGCTTCCATGAGTGTGGATGGTTGATCTGAACAAAATGAAGTCTTTCACAACTTCAGTACTTTCTGACTCACCCTCACAATAACTCAAAGTCTTAAGAGAAAAAACCTTCAACAAGAGAATGTAAAAAACAAATATAGATACTAATACAAATGGTTAATAATATGAGAAATGTTCAACTTCACATGTATAAAAATAGTCATTTTTCACTTATCAAGCAACAAATTTTTTAAAATGATATAATTAATGTTGGTAGCGTTGGGTTGAATGTGTAAATTGGCATAATGATTCTGGAAGGCAATCTGGCAGTACCTATCAGAAGACTTTAAACATTTTTAAAGTTCATATTCTTTGATCCAGCAAGGACTCTTGTAAGAATTTATTCTAAAAGCAATATTTAGACAGTCAGTCAATATTTATAAACATTGCTGCTCATTGTGACATGATTCATAATAAAGTCATAAATAATGAAAATTCCAAAACAATAACAAAAACAGGAGCCAGCTCCTATAGAACTGTAGTCAGCCCATTTAAAGTGCATTATGTACATTAACTTATTTAACCCTCAAAACATCCCTATGGATGGTGAAACTGTGACAGGTTAGATAGATTATGACACCGAAAATCCATTCAAAGAGAAACCATGCAATCATTATTTTAGACAACAACCATTCTACTCCAGCCAAACACCACAAGAATACAGTATGGTCCTCATCCCCACCATGCCATAAAAGGTTGAGTGGGGAGGTTAGACTTTCCACCCTTGCCAGAAGGAGCAGAGACATCCCTGGCCAATGAAAATACAAGAATATAAAAATATCACTGGAAGAAAGGATTAAAGTTATTATATATTTTCTATGATAAAATTTGTATTACTTTTCCCATGAGGAAAAAAATTGTTAACCAGAAAATTAACAGGGTTGTCTAACTTCCTTCTACTATTCTAAGCTAGGAGGCAGCATGGTTCATTGAACAAGAGAAGGTTCTGCCAGATGTGTTTCAGATTCTGAACCTTCCACACTCATAACTTGAATGACTTTGGGTATATGACTGAATTTCACTCAGTGCTAGGATTTTCGCTCAGCCTTTCACTCTTAAATTACAAAGTAAGGAAAGTGATCCCTACTCAAAGGGCTGTGGTAGTGTGCCATCAGGTCGATTCCATCTCATAGTGACCCTGTATAGGGTTCCTGAGGCAGCAAATCTTTATGGGAGTAGAAAGCCTCATCTTTCTCCCTCGGAGTGAACTGCTAAATTTGAACTGCTGACCTTTTGATTAACAGCCCAACTCATAACCACTACGCTACCAGAGCTCCTTTACACAGGGCTATGGTGGTGGTGGTTATATGCCATGGAGTTGGTTCCGACTCAGCAATGCTGTATAGGGTTCCCAAAGCAGCAAATCTTTATGTGAGCAGAGGGCCTCATCTTTCTCCTTTGGAGCGGACTGCTAAATTTGAACTGCTGACCTTTCGGTTAGCAGCCAGACTCAACCACTATGCTACCAAAACTCCTCAAACCACCAGTCACTCTGCGGAAACCCTATACAGGGTCACTATGGGTCGGAAACAACTCGATGGCACTTAACAATAGTGAGGATTAGAGTCCTGATATGGCTCTGTGGGTTAATGCACTGGACTATAAGGTCAGTTTGAATCACAAGATCAGTGGTTCAAGTTCACCAGCCACTCCTTGGAAACCCTATTGCAGGGTCATCATGAGTCAGAACAGATTCAATGGCACTTAACAACAACAACACAGTTGAAGATTAAAGGAAATAATCATGCGACTGAAGCCCCTGACAAAGTATCAGTTCCCAAACCTCTCCCTTGTCTATCCTGGAAGGCAGTTACTTTAAGATGGTATATGTGTCTTCACTTAGCAATAACCAGTCTTCTTTTAAAATTCTTCTATCAGTCAAACAGACCACTTCCTTCCCTGACCCTTCTAAGGAATATGGCCTGCTTACTGAACTGTGTCTAAGGGTGCTCTAAACAGAGTGCCATGGACCACAAACTCCCTGTGTGCAAAGTAAACTGTGACACTAGTCCAGTTCCTGACAGGAACTCCAGGGTTGGTCCTGGGTCCTTAGTGGGCCCAGGCTAATCTGATTTGAATTTTGTAGATGGTCAGAGTTGTATTTTGAGTCTATTGGGTGCTAGTCCTAATATTCAATCCTTGGTTAGCCCCCAGGGGCTTGAAATACTCTCATTCAAAGAGTAGAGGGCAATGGCTGGCAGCCTGAGATCTTTCAGTGTGGCTGTGAACCCAAACTCAACTGGCCTAAGAATGCTGGTCAAGTGTGTCTGTCCTGATGAACTAGTTGTTACTATATTTAACTGCTAGGCCTGTCCTAGGCAGGGCCCATTCCAGTTTTAGCCTGGAAAGGTCAGTTTTGACTTTGAACCAGTTGGCCTGGAGTTTGGTATTTTCTGCTACAAACTGGATTTCCAGCTTTGCTCAGCCTTCCTGGAGTGACTGCTGTAGGAAGAATTTCATCACATAAACACAACTGTCCTAAAGCAGTCTGTTGAGAGCGCTTCCGGTGTCGCCATTGTTTATTACTAAACAATCCTACATTATTAGCAGCTTGCGAGGCTAGTTTCAGGGTAAAAATGTACATTTTTAATTAGTTATACTAAGGTGCCCAAGTGCCACAATGATTAGGTGGCTCAGCTGCTAACCAATAGGTTGGCAGCTGGAACCCACCTAGCAGTTGCTTAGGAGTATGGTCTGGCAATCTGCTCCCATACAGATGCTAGCCAAGAAAACCCTATGGGGCAATTTTACTCTGCCACATAGGGTCACTAGGAATAGGAAGCATGTTTAATATAGGACAGTCTGACCTCTTAGTCTACCTTAATCATTTTATTTTCTCTAATAACATGGCCTCTATAATGGGGAATTGCAGTCCTGGTGTGGCATTATGGGTTAATGTGCTGGACTGCAAAGTCAGTTTGAGCCACAAGGTTGATGGTTCAAGCTCACCAGCCACTCCTTGGGAACCCTATACAGGGTAGCTATGGGTCGGAACCTACTCAACGGCACTTAAAAACAACAACAACATAATGGTGAATTCTGACTTTCAGAAATATTTTTGAAGACTGCCTCATAAAACTAAAAAAAAAAATTTTTTTTTAAAGAATTCTAAGGAGTCCTAGTGTGGTGCTGTGGGTTAATGCGTCAGATGGCAAAGCAGTTTGAACTGCAAGGTTGGTGGTTCAAGCTCACCAGCTGCTCCTTGGAAACCCTATGTAGGGTCACTATGGGTTGGAACGGACTCAACGGCACTTTACAACAACAACTAGGAGATTAAAGTTTAAAAAATTTACTCTGAATTACAAAGCCTAGTCAATTTCTAGTAAATCCACTGAGTAAGAAAAATACATGCAGTTTGTCTCACCCATGATTCAGAAATATGACAGTCTGACATACTTTCAATATAATATTTATATTAATAGGGCAAACAATGTCCCAAATATATCTGGGACAAAATAACCCCAACCCTATGGGGCAGTTTTACCCTGTCTCATAAGGTTGTCATGAATCAGAACCAACTCAACAGCACCAATAATGATAAGGCTAGAAAGGAGAATGATTTTCAAAGGGACAAAGAAAGAGAGGGAACATGCATACAATGATGTAGGATTAAGACTGTCTCACCCTAGGAATCGGGGTTGGAAGATCCTCTATGAAACTAAGTCCCAAGTGCTAGGATCACTAAGGCAGGGTTAAAGCAACCAGAGAAACTGCCAAAGGCGACCAGATTTTCTTGGAGTCTTGGTGTGACGCTGTGGACTAATCCTGTCAGACTGCAAAGTCAGTTTGAACTGTAAGGTCAGTGGTTCAAGTTCACCAGCTGCTCCTTGGAAACCCTATACAGGGTCACCATGGGTTGGAATCAACTCGATGGCACTTAACAACAACAACAACTAGATTTTCTTAACACTTTCCTTCTAGAGCTGTTGTTGATATTGTTAAGTGCCATCAAATTGGTTCTGACTCATAGCAACCCTGTCTAGGCTTTCTGAGGAGCAACTGGGGGGTTTGAACTGCCAACCTTGTGTGGTTCAAATCGACTTGCAATCCAATGTATTATCCTGCAGTGCCACACCAGGACTATGCTGTTGTTGTTGTTAAGTGTCATTGAGTCAATCCTGACCCATAGTGACCCTGTATAGGGTTTCCGAGGAGCGGCTGGTGAGCTTGAAGTGCAGACCTTGCAGTTCAAACGACTTTGCAGTCTGGTGCATTAACCCACGGCGCCACACCAGGAGTCCGCACCAGGCCTATGTTGTAGTTGTGAAGTGCTGTCAAGTTGGTTCTGACCCATAGCAACCCTGTATAGGGTTTTCCTAGGAGCAGCTGGTGAGCTTGAACCGCTGAGCTAGCAGTTCAAAAGGCTTTGAAGTCTGGTGCATTAACCCACAGCACCACACCAGGACTCCACACCAGGACTCTACCTTCCCCCAATCTAGCCTGTAGAAACACTCATCTGCATTTCCCGAGACTTCACAGTCAGGACAGTTTGGGAGCTTCCCACACAACGCCCCTGTCTAGACTATGGCTTTCCTGAGTACCAGACTGTCTCCAAGAGCCAGGCTTCAGAATGACAAAGATCTCAGATGGATATAAACTTCACAAGAGCTTTGAACTCCATTTTACACAAGCTTGGACTTTCTAAAATGTTGCTGCCTAACACCTCCCCTTCTCCATCCTGGGATACTACTGGAGTTTAGCTTGTCTTCAATGTCTCAGGATAATCATCCAGAGCATAAATCATTGAGCAGAACACTGCAGGCAGGTGTTACTCAGAAAGCTTTCTTTTGTTACTCAGGAAGCTGTCGTATGCTTCCCTCAGTGGCTAAATCCTAAATTCTTACAGCTTTTCTCTTTCCTACTCAGCGTTGACTTGAGTGTGTCTGAGAAGTGTTTCTTACCTACTGTTTCTTTTCTGGTGTCAAAAAACCAGATAAATTAATTATACCTCAAATGGGAGCAAATGAAGGGGCTTCAAAAAAAGTTTGTGGGAAAATGCCATTAGCTTTCTATTTGATTTTTCCACAAACTTTTCAAAGGCTCCTTGTATGGGTTCCCTAGAGAGGATGGGAGGTCCCCTTACAAATAAAGTCAATGAGCTTTAGGGACCAGTGAGTTTGACTTATTCCCAGGGCCCAAAACAGTACACTGAACAGCACCTGCCACTTAGTAGGCACACAATACGTATCTATGAATGAAACATTCACGTGTCTTATTCAAAACACATTTTGAAGTCCTCAACTATTTGCTATTACTTCAGGTCCACTAAGGAAAAGAAAGTGAGAGGTATTTGGATCCTAGGAGACCTTGACACCATTTCACAATTTCCCCTTCTACCTGCTAATACCACCTCTTGAAAAACCAAGTCTGGAAAAGGGACGATCACTCTAGCAGATTGCCAAAGGAACCAAAGTAGGGAACTAAAAGTCATCCCTCAACAGCCCTCATCCAGCAGGGGGCAAGGGATGAGTAAGGAGTTAGCAGACACCCAGCCCTTCTCCCCAAGGTCTGAAGCCCCATAACTGGTTCTACCACTTGCAGCTACAGAAGCTCAGGGTGGGAGGGGGACGGGAACTGGGTTTCCTGCCAGCTCTACTGGGCTTTGCCCCAGGCACATGGTAGTGTCTCGAATGATCCACTTGCCTCCAGTTTCACCTCCTGAGGCCAGTGAACTTCTGACTCACCCAAAACAGCAAGGCGCTGAGGGGTCTAATAAATAGAAAATAGCCATCATTAACTTGAAAACTTGAAAGAAAAGTGCCCTACAAAGAAACCCGAAACCCTGCTGCTGCTGAGGTGATTCCAATTCATGGCCACCCTATAGCATTTAGTAGGACTGCCCTATAGGGTTTGCAAGACCTACTGCCACAGCATTCTCCCACGGAGTGACTGGTGGGTTTGAATGGCAACCTTTTGGTTACCAGCCAAGTGCTTAATCACTGTGCCACCAGTGTTCCTCATCCTAGAGTGAAAGGATCCATATTTTTAAAGCAAGCTGCTGTCCTTTCTTGTAATAAAAGTTGGAGCTACGTAAGTCAGTGGTATAAGAAATTAGGCCCAGTTCTAAAAACCAGGCTGATGGATTGGGGTCAGATACGGAGGACACATATGTGACAACAGTAGTGAATAAATACAGGTGAATCAGCTAGAAATTCATTACCAGGCTAGGTTTCAGTAATGACAGCAGTCAGTAATCATGGCCCGGGAAGTCATTTTTCCCCAAACCTGGAGGAGGCTGATACCTCAGTTCTTTACTGGCTGGGAAATCAGAACTTATACAACTACCTGATGTCACAGCAGGAGCTCTGATTTAAAAGTTCCTTTGGCCTAAAAGATGGGTCATTTGCATTCCTTTCAATCTGGGGCCCATACTGAGGAAGCATGAGAAAAAAATTCCCAAATGCTTGTTCACTTTAGAAATGTGGATTGGTTTTAAAACCAGCAGTAAGCCAGCTACCACCCAGATGAATCCCTTCAGCTCAACACTCCCAAATGAGGGTCTGTCGGTGATACCTAGATGACTGGTGATCAGAACTCAGCCAATCTCTCTCTCAGATTGCTAACAGGCAAGAGCTGTGCCACCTGGAACAACTGAGAGTGTGCATAGGGCCTGCTTCTTCCCAAACTTTGGGATCTGGGTCCTCAGCCCATGCCCTCAGTTTCTCAGGCTCTCACCTCTGGGTGTCCCACACCCTTGCCCTTGCTTTAACCCTTCTAGTATCACTCCCTCCCTCCTAGGTCTCACTCCCAGCTCTGCCATCTTCCTCAGCCAATTCCCCACACCAGTTCCCCATCTGGAGATCAGCTGGCCCTCCTCCTCTTTACACACCCCACATTTTTCTCAGGCCCTGCCTTTTTTCTTTCCCTGACTCCGCTGTTGTTGTTGTTAAGTGCTGTCAAATTGGCTCTGACTCAAAGTGACCCTGCATAGGGTTTCCAAGGAGCAGCTGGTGGGCTTGAACCATGGATGTAGTTAGCAGTGCAAGGCTTATCCTACAGTGCCACACCAGGACTCCAACCTAAAGTGCTTATATCAGACTCAGACCTTAAAATCTTTCCCACCTTTTCTTTCAAACCGGAGAGTCCCATTCCCAAAATCTGCCAGATATTTTGGGTCTAGTTACCCCTCATCCAGCCCCACAGCCTGCTGGTGTCCTTGAGAGCTGAACAGTCTCTGACCTCTCTTCCTCTCTGGTGTACTGCTACTTCCTACATCTCATTTATGTGTTCTCTCTCTTTTTGCCCTTAGTGTACTGGTTTCTTTTATAAACAAACTTATATTAAAGAAAACTTATATTAGTAAGAAAAAAATGAAATGATTAAAAGAAAAATAGCTAAATAACAATACTCAGGAACAATAAAAATTGTGAAAGTTGTTATGCTAAGGATAATAGTTTGCATGCTGCCTTAGAGAACATGGAAACTGCTCTGTGGTAGTTGTAACAGACGTTAACATACTTTCTCAAGCTGTCCACATTGGCTTTTGTTGTTAAGTGCTGTTGAGTTGGTTCTGACGCATAGCAACCCTGTATGGGGTTTCTGAGGAGCAGCTGGTTGGTTTGAACTGCTGACCTTGTGGTTTGCAGTTTGGGACTTATCCCACAGCTGCACCAGGAGTCCCCCAGACTGGCTTACTATCTGCCAAGTTGACATGCATCATACAAGTTTACTCAGAGTCTGCTCTCCATCTGTGTCACAAATGGAGTCAGGAGGCTCTCTGCGGCCCACAGGCCCATCTCTCGCTGCCCTAATTTCTTCTGAAGTGTGGATCATAGAAAAAAGCCTGAAAGAGTAGACAGTTTGGGCTTGGGCAGTGGCTCAGCATTTACTAGCCACCTTATGCTAGGCAAATCAATTAAACTCTTTGAGTCTAAGTTTTCTCATCTATAAAGCAGGGCTAATAGTCCTTGCCTACTTGTTTTGAAGATCACATCAAATGAGATAATTTATGTGAAAGCACTTTAGTGTCATATAAATGTGAGGTATTATCTTGAATGCTAATGAATAGCTTACCGCTTACAAACAAAATGAATCATTCCTTTTGACTTAACAGGCAGTCAAATCACTTAAAAAATTCAGAGCCTCAGTTCAGCCAGACAATCAAACCGAAGTGTGAGTGAGTTAGCCATCAAAGAGATACCAAGAGGATCAGAGGCCTAGTACCCGGTACCACCCAGCACTGGTCAGGCCCCTGGTGAAGGGGCAAATTGTCTGAATGTGAAACCAGGCTTAGTGACCAGGCTGGAGGTCTGAGTGCCTCATGTGGAAACAAGAAGCTGTGGGAAAGGCTTCTGCTGGAGACAGTGGGCTAAGTCAAGCACACCTTAAATCCAGAAATGGCTCCCAGGGGCCCGCAGAATCCAGTCTAACCATCATAAGGCCTTCGGGGTGCAAACACAGCACATTTCTACAGCTTACTCTCCTGTGACATCCTCAACAGACCCAGGTACTTTCATGTCTACACTTCATGTCATGCAGCTCCTTTAAGCCCTTCTCTGCCTTCTTTACAAAACTTCACATACTCTTCTTAATGGTAAGAAATAAAGTTAGTGGGCAGCATTCTAAGGGCTAATAGAAATCTGTACTTAAATGCATGTATTAGCTAGCACACAGACAAAACAGTCTTTTCTTAATGCAACTTATATGATGGGGACTTCAAAAGTTCATGAAAAAAGTCCACTGTCTTTTCATTCCATTTTCACATGAACTTTTTGAAGCCCCTCATATGAAATAACATAACCTTCCTTAAAGCATTACACTCCTCAGGTAGTTTTCCTATTAAAGAAATTTAAATTTTGAGTCTTGAAAGGGGTCATCAAAATGCATTTTCAAGCCCCTGGCTTCACAGAGAACAACACACCCCATCCCATGAGTTATGTGTCCTTCAAAGGGCTTCAAAGACCAGACTGCTGTAGACAGAACCAGCCTGCACAGGAGTGGAAAGAACATAAGTCCAGACCCAACTCTTGGCCTGACACTCGCTAACTGGGTGATCTCAGGCAGGCTTCATAATCTCTGGAGCTCCATTCTCCTATAAAATAAAGACCCCCCCGCCAGTGGTGGTCTGTCTCAGTTGAGTCGGCTCAGACTCAGAGTGACCCTGTATAGGGTTTCTGAGGCTGTAAATCTTTGCAGGAGCAGTACGCCTCATCTTTCTCCCACGGAGGTACTGGTGAATTCAAACTGTTAACCTTGTGGTTAGCAGTCCAACCATAACCCACTACACTACCAGGGTTCTTTCTAATTTCACTGTGATATATTCTTTTCAGCCCTCAAGATTTTGCACAAAGACATTACCTTAGGACCACCTCCCTGGTCCTTCCAATCATACGAATCATGTCCTCCTCTGAATTCCTAAAGTATTTTCCTTATATGCTTTTATTAAATCACCTTCATTCCACCTCAGAATTTATGGTTGTTGGCCTGAGCTGTCCAAAGCACAGTAATGGCTTATTCAGCGCTAAAGCCCCGCTGTGCCTGCCCAGCACCTTGTTGAGACTGATATAATCCACCAATTTGTTGATCTGAACTAAACAGCAAATCCTAGTGATTTATTCTACAAATTCAGTTTTATTCTCCATGATATCTCATCCCCCTTTCTGCTGACCACTGCCTTCCTCAAGAATCACTGGTTCATTGGTAGGTATGTCAGCTCTGGTCTATCAGGGATGGAATGAGGAACAAGGGCAACCTTGGATGTGAGTTGTGGGAGATTTATATTTGATGCTAAAGCTTACCCGGTACATAAAGTGGAATAATGATAATAACCTCAGGTGAACTCAGCATTCACTCTGCCAGGTGCTGTGCTAAGTGTTTACCTGGATCAGGTCTCACAACAATGCTATCAAGTAGGGACCTATCATTATTCCCATTTTGCAGATGAGGAAACCAAGGCATCGAGAGGTTACAAAGTGGTGAGTCATGGAGCCAGTATCTAGACAGTCTGCCTCTAAAGCCCACTCTCTTGACTATAACTTCTACAAAGTATAAAGGCAGCTGTAAAGGCTCAGTCATAATTTCCAACATTGCTTAATGTTTTGTCTTAGCCTTTCCATCTAGTCTCAATACATGGTAGTTGTGCCAAGTAACAATTCTTGGCCTGTTAAGAGTAGTTATAAAAATGATTACTTTTTGTACCAAGTTATCCTCTTTAAGACCTCATCGCCTGACTAGAAAATGTCAACTTCTAGAGGGATTACCACCTTTAGCCTCTGCATTTCAAAATGATGGGCCATAAGAGCAGGAGACAGGGAGACACTAGAACTATACAAGACTTGGAAACCCTACAGTGACCAGCTGTCTTCTTCCTATTTGTAGCCCACTATCAGTTTAGGAACTAGCACACAGAGACACTTACAAGTTTGTGGAAAATGTTTCTATCCTTCTCTAAAGACACATGTGGAGAACAGGGAAAGGAAACCATGACAGAACCAAGAACACTGTAAAAGTCTGATATACTTAAAAATTAAAAATCGTTGTGTGTCTGCTCTGGGCTCTGGGCACACAGCATCTGCTTTCAAGGGTCACGAAGGTGGATGGCAAGCAGGGAGATAGGTGATCTCATAACTACTTGGTTATTGTGGTCAGGTGCTCTCAAGTAGATTTCCTACTTACAGCAACCCAATCTACACAGAATGAAACACTGTCTGGTCCTGTGCCATCCTTACAGTCTTTTCTATATTTGAGCCCATTATTACAGCCATTGTGTCAGTCGATCTCAATGGGGGTTTTCCTCTTTTTCACTGACTCTCTACTTTACCAAGCATGATGTCCTTCTCCAGGGACTGGTCCCTTCTGATAATACATCTAAAGTCTGTAAGACAGTCTTGCCATGCTCATTTCTAAGAAGCATTTCAACTGTACTTCGTCCAAGACAGATTTGTTCATACTTCTGGAAGTCTATGGTATAGTTAATATTATTTGCCAACATTATCATTCAAATGCATAATTCCCCGGTCTTCCTTATTCATTATTTGTCTGTTCTTAGGTGCTGTTGCGATGGTTCTGACTCATAGCAACCGTATCCACAACAGAACGAAACACTGCTGGGCCCTGCATCATCATGTTGGTATGCTTGAGCCCATTGCTGCTGCCACTGTGCCAATCCATCTCGTTGGGGGTGTTTGGGGGGGTCTTCCTCTTTTTCACTGATCCTCCACTTTACCAAGCATGATGTCCTTTTCCAGGGACTAGTGCCCCTAATAATATGTCCAGAGTATGAGAGACAAAGTCTCGCCATTCTGGCTTCTAAGGCGCATTCTGACTGTACTTCTTCCAACATAGATTTATTTGTTCTCCTGCCAGTCCATGGTACTTTTAATATTCTTCTTCAAATCATAACTCAAATGCTTCACTTCTATGCTCTTCTTTATTCATTGTTCGACTTTCGCATGCATATGAGGTTACTGAAAATACAATGGCTTGGGTCAGATGCACCTTAGTCCTCAAATTGACCTCTTTGCTCTTGAACACTTAAAAGAGGTCTTGTCAGCATATTTACCTAATGCAATATATCGTTTAATTTCTTGACTGCTGCTTCCATGAGTGTTGATAGTAGATCTAAGCAAAATGAAGTCACTGACAACTTCAATCTTTTCTCCATTTACATGGATATTATTTATTGGTCCAGTGGTGAGGATTTTTATTCTCTTTACATTGAGGTACAACCCTATCGAAAGCTGTGGATATTCATCAGTAAATATTTTAAGTGGTCTTCGCTTTCAGCAAGCAAGCTTGTATCATCTGCATATTGCAGGTTGTTAATGAGTATTCTTCCTCCAATCCTGAAGCCATGTTTTTCTTCATATAATCCAGCTTCTCAGATTATTTGCTCAGCATATAGATTGAATAACTATGGTGAAAGAAGACAACCCTGGTGCACACCTTTCCTGATTTTAAACCATTCAGAGTCCCCTTGTTCAACAACAACTGCCTTTTGGTCTATGTACAGGTTCCTCATAAGCATAATTAAGTGTTCTGGAATACCCATTCATCACAATATTATCCACAGCTTGTCATGATTCACATAACTGAAAGCTCTGCATAATTAATAAAGCACAGGCAAATATCTTCCTGGTATTCTTTGTTTTTAGCCAGGATCCATGTGACGTCAGCAGTGATAGCCCTCATTCTCTGGCAGTTCCTTGTCAATGTACTATTGAAGCTGTTTTTTAATTATCTTTAGCAAAATTTTACTTGCATATGATATTAATGATACTGTATGATGAATTCTGAATTCCATTGGTCACTTCTTTGGAATGGGCACAAATATGGATCTCTTCCAATCAGATGGCCAAGTAGATGTCTCTTCCAAATTTCTGGACATAGATGAGTGAGTGCCTCCACTATTTCCAGGGAGTATATAAATTGGTGCACTCTTTCCAAAGGGGAATTTTGCATTATGACTCAAAAGCTCTTAAATGTACTTTTTGTCTAGTAATCTCACTTCATCATAAAGTATGACTACCAAAGAAAATAATAATTCATATGAATTCAATAATTAGACACAGATTTATTCAGTACCTATCAAGGACTAGGCACTTTTGTATGTGCTAGAAATATGTAAGCAGTTGTCATTGAGTTGATTCCAATTCATAGTTACCTCATGTGTGACAGAGTGCAACTGTGTTTTACAGTGTTGTCAATGACTGAGTTTTCAGAAGAAGGTTGCTAGGCTTCTTTTCCACGGTGCCTGTGGGTGAACTTGAACTTCCAACCCTTCAGCTGGCATTTCAGTGCATTAACTACTTGCACTACCTATATAGACTCCACTAACATAAAAATCAAAAACCAAGCCCACTGACATTGAGTTGGTTCCAACTCACTGCAATCCTAATTATTCCAAGACGATAAAGCTTCATGAAAGCAGACACTCTCATCTTTCTCCTGAGAAGAAGCTGGTGGGTTTGAACCACTGATCTTGCCTAAGCAATACAAGTATGGAATTGCCATTTAATGAGATGGGTAACAATGGAGTAGACAAAGGCTGGGAAAGAGTGAGGATTTCAATTTAGAGAAGTCTAAAAGATACCTAGGAGTCCTAGTGTGGTGCTGTGGGCTCATGCGTCAGACTGCAAAGCTGTTTGAACTGCAAGGTTGGTGGTTCAAGCTCACCAGCTACTCCTTGGAAACCCTATACAGGGTTACTATGGGTTGGAATCAGCTGGACAGTACTTAACAACAACAAAAGATATCTGGAATCTTGGTGTGGTGCTGTAGGATAAGCACTGGTCAGTTTGAACCACAAGGCCAATGGTTCAAACTCACCAGCCACTTCTTGGAAACCCCATATAGGGTCACTATGAATCGGAACCAACTCGAGGGCACTAACAACAACAAAAGACATTTAAGTTGAGATGGCAATAGACAGTTGGGTAAACAGCTACAAAGAAAAATGATGCAGCAGAAAAAAAATGGTAGTTCAGGCCAGGAAAGATAAGAACGAGGTCCTAATGATCCTCAATAAGCCCCAATAACCTGTTCCAGGTGATTCGCTGGCTGGAACAAGCGTGGACATGAGGGAGAATACTTGCCTAGGTTTCTTCAAGGGGCAGTGGCAACAACCGCTGGGTAGTAAAGGGCCAAAACTACCTGCTCACAGAAGTGTGGAAGTTGCATCACCTGTACTGAGTGCCATAGCGAAATAACTTTACAAGCACTGGGACGACTATAACAAAAACGTCTGAAGATAGTAAGTGATGATGAGGATGTGGAGAAGTTAAAAAACTCACACAGTTTGTCAAGTCTTTAAAAAATTAAACAGAGAGTTACCACAAACAAAAAAATAAAGTAAACCCATGCTATCAAGTCAGTTCCAATACATAGTGGCCCTATTAAGACAGAGTAGAACTGATCCGTAGGGCTTCCAAGACTAAATCTTTACCAGACCAGTTTCATCTTTCTCCCACTGAGCCGCTAGTGAGCATGATCTGCCAAGCTTGTGGGTACCAGTCCAAGGTCTAACCTTCGGCATCACCAGAGTTCCTTGTTGTTGTTAAGTGCCGTCGAGTCGGTTCCAACTCATAGCGACCCTATATAGGGTTTCTGAGGAGCAGCTAGTGAGCTTGAACAACCGACCTTGCAGTTCAAATGGTTTTGCAGTCTGGTGCATTAACCCACAGCGCCACACAAGGACTCTTTAGCTACCCTATATGTTATTGTTGTGTGCCATCGAGTCAGTTCCAACTCATAGCGACCACAGTGTAGGGTTTCTGAGAGCTGCTTGTGGGTTTGACTGCTGACCCTGAGGTTATCAGTAGAGTGCTTATCCTACAGCGCCATAAAGGGGACCATTATATAGCACATTGCACTCCAAGGTATGTACACACACAAATGCACACATACACACAAAGTGTGAGTAAAAAAATTATCTGAAGTCTGGTTATAGAATTTATTTTAATCAACTTTTAGGAAAGACAAATGCAACATTTTTAGACATAATCTCCTTGCTTTTCAATACACTGTGTCCATCTGTCAACAGCTTTTGTTTTCCTTTATATTTTAGGCTGAGCTGCGAGCCAGAAATACACCACTGTCTTCACTTCATCAGAGGTGAGTCTTCCTCCTCAAAGGGCTGCTTTCAGGGGACCAAAGAGGTGAAAGTCTGATGGAGCAAGATCAGGACTATAGGGAGGATGCTTTAACACCTCATTATGAAGGTCTTGCAGTGTGTAAACAGTGTGGGCAGAGGTATATGAATGTGCATCGTCACGAAATATCACAATGCCTTGGATTAGTAGTCCTCTGCATTTAATCTGAAGTTTAGGGTTAGGCTCTTTAGTGAGCATCTCACTGTAAAGAGTACTGTTGATTGTTGAACCTTTTTCCTAGTAGTGTTCTAATACTAGCCCTTGAGAATCCCAGAAAACTGTAAACATCAATTTTCCAGCTGATGGTTGACTTTTGAATTTTTTCTTGGTAGGTGATTGAGGATGTTTCTATTCCATACTCTGCCATTTTATTCTCAGGCTCGTAGTAATGAATCCATGTCCCATCACCACTAACAATTTTTTAAAAGACACTTACCTTCCTTTGAGTATTGGTCCAAATTTTGTTTGCAGATGTCTAAATACTTCAGTTTATGCTCTTCTGTGAGTTGTTTCAGTACACATCTTGCACAAATTTTTCGAAATCCAAGTCTGTCATGGATTATTTCCACAGGCAGAGCCATGGCTGATTTGCAAATGATTTGCCACATACCCCACTGTCACTCATCTATTTGACAGAATGATTTCACGTGCACACTCAATGTTGTCATCAGCCATGGACATAGATGGGCATTTTAATATACCCAGAGTGTGGATAATTTTTGACTCACCCTTGCGTTTGTGTGTGTGTACCCAAATGAATTAAAACTATAATCCTATGTTCCTACAAATACTTGTACATTAATGTTCATAGCGTTATTCATAATAGCTCCAAACACCTATCAACTGATGAATAATGGATAAACAAAATGTGCTATGTCAATACAATGGAATATAGTTCAGCAACATAAAGGAGTACAGTTCAGATACATACTGCAATATGGAGGAGCCTTAAAAACATTACGCTGAATAAAAGAAGCTATTCACAAAAGGCCACAAACTATCTGATTCTGTTTACATGACATGCCTAGAATACGCAAATCTATAGAGATAGATTGTAGATCAGCGGTTGTCAGGAGTTGAGGTAAGGGAGAATGAGAAGTCTGTATGGAGTTTCTTTGTAGGGTGATGAAAATATTCTGAAATTAGCTAGTGATTTGGGCCTGAGCAATAAAGAGTGGAGTTGCCCATAAGGAACCCTGGTAGTATAATTGATTACAAACTGGACTCCTAACCGAAAGGTCAGAAGTTCGAATTTACCAGCTGTTCCGTGGGAGAAAGATGAGACTTTCTGCTCCTATAAAGATTTACAGCCTCAGAAACTTTATACAAGGTCACTATGAGTCAGAACTGACTCGGTGGCACACAACCACCAACCACCATACTCAACACAGCCCTGGGGTGCCTGAAACTGATGCCCCAAGAAGAAACTCAAAGTAGATGTTAAATAAGCTGAGTGGGAAAGAAAAACAGTAGAAAAAAGGCTTGAACTGGTGCTTAGGGCTCCACCACCAAAAATCTGTCTAGACTTTGCAAGAAGGCATCAGGTTCTCAGGTGTCATTTCTGAGAAGGGAGATCATAGGTACAGGAGAGTTTCCGCAACAAAAAAGATACCTATGTAGTCATAAAATTAACCTTCAAGGTGACATTTCTTCCAACTGGGTTTAAATTTGCAAATGTAGAATGATGACCACCATGGTAAGCCTGAAGCCATCAAAATGTCCTCCTTTAAAAATCTCAACATAGAAGAATATTTATTGACAGGAGACAAGTAAACCCACAAATGAATACCTGACTGCAAACTGAGATAGTGCTGGGAAGGAGAAGAATGGAGTGCTTGGGAAGAAAATTAACAGGCAAGGAAGTCCTATTTACACTTAATTCTAAATATGAGTAAAAGTAACCCAGGTTAAAGAAAGGGAGGGAAAGCATTCCTGGCAGTTTGAAAAAGAATATATGAGGAGGTAGGAAATTCTATTGTTTTATTATAAATGCCATGTGACTCAAAGTAAGTACCAAGATCATTCTATTTTCTGTGAGAATCTATTGGAGAGAGACAACAGGCTAGAACAGAACAGATTTAAAGCAGGGAGACAAGTTGCCAGTTGTCCTCTGTTAGGTTGGAGGTTGGTGGTGGCTTGGGCGAGAGTGGCAGTGGTGGAGACAGAGATTGGTGAACAGGTTTGAGAAATATTTAGTAGGCTGACTCATTAGGGTATAACGAAAGAATAGATACCAGGGGTGAGAGGGTAGAAGGGATCGAGAATGACCCAGGTTCTCAGCTCAAGTAGCTGGATGATGGTACCCTTTACTGAGATGAAAATCCAAGGAAGGAGCAGGTTTGAAGAGGGACATTCATGAGTTCAGTTATGGATGTCACAAGATTTAGATCCCTGTGAAACATCCAAATGGAGAGAAGTAGGCAGATGGATACATGATGGATTTTAAACTCTGAGACACGGTCTGAACGAATGTTAAATTTGGTGTTGGTGCCCACCACTACCACTGAGCTATATGACGCTTGACAGGACCAGAGTTTCACAGAGGAAAGAGCAACAACGTTGGTTAGATATCAGAGCATCTGAGTTCTATTCCCAACTCTGTGACTAACAGCCTGAGTTTCTGAACTTCAGTTCACCATCAGTAACAGAAGGAAATTGGCCTACGTAAGAGCTTCTTTTAACCTTTTTATGGATAAAAATTGCCTCCACTGCCAGAAAATGAATACACAAAACATATTATATACTATTTGAGAGGTTCACCCAATTCCTGGAACCCTTCTGTAGACCCTAAATTAAGAACTCTTGGACTATATGACCAGATGATTAAAGTTTAGGAGACATTATTGGTATATGCTCTAAACATCCTCCAGGTGCCCTCGAGAATATTATCCCCCCACCCCCGCCCACACACACACACAACTTATGCTGTGGCACTACAGGAAAAGCACTGAACCAAAATGTCAGTTTGAACCACAAGGTTAGCAGTTCAAACTCACCAGCCACTCCTCGGAAACTCTATACAAGGTCACTGTGAGATGGAATTGACTCCACGGCACTTAACAACAACAACAATCCCCCCACAGAGGGGGTGCACCAGGGCCTAGGTCACTTGCTCTCTACCAAAAAAGTACATTACTATGAAGCTAGGCAATATATTCAAAGGTCTCAACCTACTTATCTTCTTTTACCTTTCTTCTTGGCATATGCTTCAGAAAAATTGGACTATACACACTCTTCTCTTTCTTACTTCCTTTTCCCCACACCTTCTCTTTCTTGGAATACCCTTCCTCCATCTCCATATAGGCAAGTTCTGCTCATCTTTCAAAGCCTTAAATGCCTCTTCTATTTTCCCCACCCTTCTCCCAAACTAGAAGTAATCTCACCCTACCATGAACATCCAAAACACTTTGTGTCCCTCCTCTTAAGTTGATGTTGTGTCTCTCTTAAGAGGTCCTGATGTGGTGCTGGACTGCAAAGTTGGTTTGAGCCACAAGGTCGGTGGTTCAAGCTCACCAGTTGCTCCTCAAAAACCCTACACAGGGTCGCTATGGTTGGAACCGACTCGAAGGGCACTTAACAACGTAAGAGGATTTACCACATTTTCCTTTTATTGTAGTTATCTGTACATGAGTCATGTCTTCCCTAGTAAAAAAAAAACAGTCAAAGTAGCTAGCATATGGAAAATCCACAACACCAACCTTATTGCTGTTGAGTCAATGCTGACTTTTAGCAACCCCACAGGACAGAGCAGAACTGATCCACAGACTTTCGAAGGCTGTAAGTCTTTAAGGAAGCAGACTGCCTCACCTTTCTCCCAATGAGTGGTTTTTGGTGGGTTTTAACTGCTGACCTTTTGGTTAACAGTCCAACACTTAACCCACTGTGCCACTAACGTACCTTGGCACATGGAACCCCAAAAGACTAAACCCGCTGCCATTAAATCAATTCTGACTCATAGCAACCCCTATACACAGTTAGCAAGACTAAATCTTTCTGAAAGTAGACAACTTCATCCTTCTTCCATGGAGCAGTTGGGTTTGAACCACTGACCTTGCAGTTAGCAGCCCAACGCCCAACCCACAGTACCAAAAACTAACCATAAACGTCAGCACTGTCATCCTTTAAAAACAACCTTCTGACATATCTCTCATCTCATCTGAGCTCTTGGTCCCAGACACCATGGCCCAGCTCAGACATCAGTTTCTTGCCTCAACAACATCCCCACCTGATACCTAGTGGCCACTTCTCCACTCCCATCCGTGTCCATTCTGCACAATGATATTGAATATTTTCTTTAAAAAATCCAATTAATGTTACTTTCATGACTAATGTATACATCAATGGCTCCCAGCTACCTTCCTGAGGAGTCTGCAACTTTAGAGTTCCAACATATTGGCTAGATCTGGTGTGAAATGTCCTAAGTAATTTCACACTATTTCAACAAATGCAAAACACTTATAGTAGTACCCAGCACATAGCAAGCATTATATACCCATTGCTGTTGTGTGCTGTTGAGACAGTTTCAACTCACAGTGACTCCGTATAGGTTTCGGAGAGCGGCTATTGGGTTTGAACTGCCAACCTTGCAGTGACCAGTCCAGTGCCTATCCTACAGTGCCACATCAAGACGGGGCATTAATTTCCTTCGAATGAATTACTGGACTCTCCTTTCAGCCTGGTTATAACTATGACAAAGATTCAGAGACATACCAAAATCTTAAGCACAGCTTGATCAGTGTCCCATTTCCTGGCATTTTATTAAAACCTTCCTGTGGAATACAGGCTACCAGCCTCAGTCTTCTGATGCTCCTGTTTTTGGCCCACCGGGCTGCTAACCTCAAGGTCAGCAGTTCGAAACTACCAGCTGTTCCGCGGGAGAAAGACGAGTGCTTTCTGCTCCCATAAAGATTTACAGCCTCGGAAACCCTGTGCAGGGTCACTAAGTCGGAACCGACTCCACGGTACTTAACAATAAATCACGTTAGAAGTCCTGGTGTGGTGCTGTACGGTAATGCACTGGACTGCAAGGTCGGTGGTTCAAGCTCACCAGCCACTCCTCGAAAACCCTATACAGGGTCACTATGAGTCGGAGCTGACTCAACAGCACCTAACAACAACATCACATGTTAAGATGTGTAAAGCCTGAGAATCTGCTACTTGAAAAGAGTCAATGAGCTGGGGTGGAAGAGAAAACGGAGATAACAAAGTCTTAAGTCACAACGGTAAGGGGGAGGGATGGGAGTGGAGCGCCTTGAGACTTGACCTTTCTTCTGCCCAAGGTTTAAGTAAAGTTCAATCTTCAGGCGAAATGAAATAAGCACTTCCAGCCACAGCACGACAGAAGCGGACTTAGAGACTGAGACTGCGCAGGCGCAAGGAGAAGGCTCGCGTGCCCAGTTTGCTCACTCTAGGGCCTCGTCCAAACCGGGACCACAGAACACAGTCAGGCGACGTAAGGAGTCCCCTGTGCCCCCCATCCCCCTGAGGCCCTCAGACCCTCCAGGAATGGTCTGGGAGCACTTCTTCGGAGGCCGTTGGGCTCCCCCTCGCTCCCGCCCAGCGCCGGATGGAACCTGGAGAGCGGGTCCCAGCTGCCGGCGAGGTGCTAAGACAGAAAGAACAGTTCAGGATAGACCTTCCTAGCTAGTGTTCTCACCTCTTTGTCCACAGCCTTCTCATCGATCCCTAGCAGGGCGTACAGGTCCATCTGTAAGAGCTCTTTGGTCACCGCCATGGTTTCGGCTCTGACGCCGTTCGTACTACAATTCCCAAGAGTCTAAGCGGGCGTCGGGACTGCCGGCCGATTGCTGACTCCGAGCAGGCCGAGTGGCGCTTTGCCCCCTGGGAATTGTGTTCTGGATCTCACTGGACTGACTCTAAGGGAGGTGGACGGTCTTTTAAAAAGACTACAACTCCCAGCAGTCCCCGCTCCTGCCGCCGCTGCAGTCAAACCCGGTGGTCTGTTCTGATTCCTGGTCCGGAAATCGCAACCGAAACGCTCGAGTGGGCCTCCCTGCGTGGACAGTGCTGGGTGAGGGTCCAGGGACTCTGGGCCTAGCGGGAGTGACCTCAACTTAGCCGACCCTGCCGCATTGAGAGCAAAGATGGATAGTAGGTGCTACGGCTGCGCAGCCAAGTTTACACTCTTCAAGAAGGAGGTGAGTCTTCTCTCCCTGGGGTCTGGAGGGCTAGGGAGGACTCGGAGTGGAGGGAAATGCACGAGCTTTGCAGTACGAAGTCTTGTATTTATGGCCTGGCTCAGCTTCTTTCCAGCTATGTGATTTTGATGGTCACTGAGCCCCACTTAACATTTCTGTAAAATGGGATTAATAATTGTCTCGCTTCGGAGGTGTGACGGTCCAGTGAGGTCTGGAGGTGAAAGTACCTTATAAACTCCATAGCATACTGCATGGTTTTTTTGAAAGCTACGTGTTTTGGTCGACAATCCGGCTGTTTCCATCTCCCAACCCTGCTCCTCCGCAGTCCGATCTTAACTAACGCCCTGTGACCATTCTCTATCATACTTGCCCCATCGTGCAGCCTGCCCTTTCAGGTCTATGTCCTTCCTGATGTCCTCAGGGTGCCACGACAAAGACTTGCAGGGACCTCAGAACCTTTCAAGTTCCCTTGGTAAATGTAGGCTTTCTGTACCTCAGCTTTGGTCAGGGAATCTGACCAAGAGGTGAGAACCAGATGGGATGAATTAATGGCCTTTGGGGAGGCAGGACAGTGCAGCACTTGGCCTGGATTTTGGAGTCAAGATTGGTCAGTGTTCAAATTTGAATTCTGCTGTTTTGTTTGGGATGACCTGAATTTGAGCAAGTCATGAACCTTCTCTGGCTCCAACTAAAATCAGGACAATAAGTGGTGGTCATCAGAATTTTATTAAATAGTGTCTATAAATGGTGAGGATTAAATAGTACTGAGCTCAGTGCCTGGCACACAGTAAGTGCTTAATAAATGGGGGCTATTGTGATCATCGCATCCTGAGCCAAGCCACCCTCCTACTCCGCTAGAGCGGAGAAGGCATGTGTCCTGTACTCTGATTCTCCTTTGTTGAAGGGCCAGGAACTTGAAGCTAGGGCAGAAAGCACTTGGAATGCTGCATGAAGCTTTATTTGATTTGAATAAGAGACTGACAACAGGAACCCCTCCACTCTCAGCCCCTATCTCTCCCCATGCCTTTGGGGCCCCATTCCTCTTCCTTCTCCTAGTGACTGATCACAATGTCAGTGTCTTCCTTCTCTGTGTGCTTAAAGAGTCCCAGGAAAGAGCCTGCAGGGGCTGGTGAGAGGTGTATACGCCTGTTTCATGTTCCCTGTAGTGTGGCTGTAAGAACTGTGGACGTGCCTTCTGTTCTGGTTGCCTCAGCTTCAGTGCAGCAGTGCCCCGGGCTGGAAACACTCAGCAAAAAGTCTGCAAGCAATGCCAGGAGATCCTGACCAGGTAAGAAGCTGACATGACCAGGGTTCAACCGGTGCAGCCCTGTGCTCTATGACCAGGAGTCAGTCCAGGAAGTTGGGAGTTGGCGGGGGGGGGGGACGGGACACTGCCCTTCAGAGGGTAGCAAAATCTCTTAACACGAGATTGTTTTCCCTATAGAGGACCTGCTCCTGCCAACACCTCCAAGTGGTCCCCACCTCAGAACTACAAGAAGTAAGTGCTGAAGAGATAGACAAATGAAATTGAGGAAAGAACAAAGGAGCCACCAGGAGAGACCAAATTCTAGAGCTAGCTTTTAGACCACATGAGCACAAGGTCAAGAGAATACCCCTGTTTCAGGCTCCTCACTCCCCCTTTGGGCTTAGTAAACAGCTCACCAGCCGTTTTCCCCACAAAAGACACCTGGTAGACCTTGCCTTCTCTGCTGAGCTGGGTTGGGCTACAGGGCAACATGAGCAAGGGCCACAGAAGATGCCCATTGGAGACCCGCCCTTCACCCTCAGATGCCCAGAAATTATTTGAATGGGAAATAGTAAGTGTTCACCTTCTACTCTACTTCCTGCTTTCCTCAAGAGCCTCCATCTCATGTCCTTCAGACGCGTGGCAGCTTTGGAAGCCAAGCCGAAGCCCAGTGCTCCCCGGACCCAGGGACTGACCCAACAAGACCAGGTCATTGCTGAGCGCCTAGCACGGCTCCGCCAGGAGAACAAGCCCAGTGAGTTGGGGCAGGCAGGGCAGCCTGAAGTTTGCTGCCAGGGGCTCCCCTGACCCTTCCCTTCTATGCCACTTGCAGAGTCAGCACCATCACAGGCGGAGATAGAGGCTCGGCTGGCTGCACTCAGGGGTGAACCCCAGGGTTCCTTCTCTTCAACTCAGGAGATAGAGACACGGCTTGCCACATTGCAGGGCAGAGTGCTGCCCCTTCAGACACCCCAGCCGGTGAGTGCCATATCTTGGCTGGGAAGGGGGTCCTAGAGAGATGGCCCAACAGAAGCCCAGGTGCCTGTGGTTATATACTTTCGCAGAGTTGACAAAATTTCAGCTCTGCTGTAGGCCAGGGAGCCAGAGGTAAGCAGCAGGATTGGGTGGAACGCAAAGAGATGGATCTTCAGTCCCATTCGGCACTGCCAGACCCACCCCATGGTGTGAGCCCTGAATTAATCCCTCTTCCCTGGGTGGCACAAGTGATGAAGCACTCAGCTACTAACCAAAATGTCGGCAGTGCAAATCTACCCAGAGGCATCTTGGGAGGAAGGCCCGGCAATCTACTTCTGAAAGTTCCTAGCCATAGGAAACCTTGTGGAGTGCAGTTCTACTCTTGACAGAGGTTGGGTGGCAATGAGTTGGAATTGATTTGACAACTGGTACTGGGACATCATGGGTTTGAGAACTCCTTAGCATCATCCCTAACCTAGACTGCTTCAGGGCCCTATGGTGCAGCTTCCTTCCTCTGGGCAGGTACATCAGCCACCAGAAACCAGGACCCAGACGGCGCAGGCGCAGGATCTGCTGACACAGCTGGCAGCTGAAGTGGCCATTGATGAGAGCTGGGAGCGAAGAGTGCCAGGTAACCCTTCCACCTGACTCCCTGAGGACTCCCATCCCCCTTCTTTCTCCAGGTGGAAGAGGCTTTGCTGCCTCCCGCCCCTCGCTCAGAGATGAATATAAATCAGAACAGTCAACATGATAAGTGCAACCATTTATTGAGTGCTTACTCCAGAGGGAGCCAGTGTAAGGCTAATGGTTCATTTGGAAGCGTTAGAATTAGTGAATCCTGGTTCTGCCATCTGTATGAACCAAGGTCACCCAGCTTCTAAGTGATGGAGCCTTGAAACCAGCATTGTCTGACTTCGGCTCTGCTTGCTCTGAAATATCTGAAAGTGACCCTGTCAGAGCCACATCATCTACTTGGGAAAAACCCTTCCCACCCAGTGATATGCAGGACTGAGACTCCCTTCCTGCCTTCTCCATGCTGCTCCTGGGAAGCACTAATCCCAGATTGAAAGGCAAAGAGACAGGCTGAACCTTGGCTTCATGTTAGCCCATGTCCTGAGCCCTAGTGTGGAGCTGTTGGATAAGCTGTAGACTGCTAACTGCAAGGTTAGGAATTCAAACCCATCAACTGCTCTCGGAAACCCGATACAGAATCATTATGAGTCAGAACTGACTCGATGACACACGACAACCACACAACAATAACAACTCCATATCCTGATCCTTTCCTTTAGGGCAGTGATTCTCAGATGTGGGCCATCTACCACAAGATCAACAGTTACTCTATCAGGAGGGTGGGAGTGGGTGTGGTTGGAAGGTTTGTAGTATTTTGTTGTTGTTGTTGTTAAGTGCCATCGAGTCGGTTCCGACCCATAGCGACCCTGTACAGGGTTTCCGAGGGTGTAAATCTTTACGGGAGTAGAAAGCCTCATCTTTCTCCCGCGGAGCAGCTGGTAGTTTCGAACCGCTGACCTTAAGGTTTGCAGCCCGATTCGTAACCAGTACGCTACCAGAGTTGGTAAAATGGAGGAAATACTTGTATCATTTTTAATATATAAGGCATATCCTGAGCCCTGGTGTGGCGTTGTAGGATAAGCACTGGACTGCTAGCAGTAAAGTCAAACCCACCAGCCACTCCTTGGGAACCCTATACAGGGTTGCTGTGAGTCAGAACCGACTTGACGGCACTCAACAACAACATAAATCACAGGTGTTAGTACTTGAACAGAAACCTAATGATGTTGGTTAAAAAAAAAGTTGAGAAATGGACTGAGAGATCTTGGAATATCTCTGCCTCCTGACTTTGTTATTCCTTCCAGTTGCCTCTAACCAGAACGACCTCAACCAGGGTGGCTCAGGAACCCAGAGCCCTCATCCTAAGGGGCAGGCCACTTGGTCCCTGGAGGAAGAGAAGAGCAGGCTGCTGGCAGAGGCAGCTGTCGAGCTTCGGGAGGAGAACACAAGGCAGGAGCGGATCCTGGCCCTCGCCAAGCGGCTGGCTGTGCTACGAGGACTGGACCCTGATGGAGGTAGAGCTTGGAAAGCAGTGGCTCACTCATATCCATGGGGCAAGGCCTCCCCAACCCCAAGCTGGACTCTCCAAGGTAGCTATACTCTGTCAAGGCTGAGTCCAGAGTCTTACTGACTTCTGCCCAGGGCCACCAGGAGGTGCTGGGGCCAAGCAGTAAATCAGAACTTAGGAGTAGGGGAACTTCAGTCCTTCCAGGTACTGAGACTGCTCTTCCTACCTCCCCCTCCCCCCAGCCCAGCAGGGGTGGAGCAAAGAGAGGGCAGGGTCCCTGTGTGGCAAAAAGTTTCACTAAAGTAGCTATAGAGGTTACACAGATCTGAAAGAAGTGCTCCTGGGAACCAAACTAGCTTCCTGGGGGCAAGAGTACAGCCCCTCAGGTGAAATTTCTCAACTTCACTCTTCCTTCTGATCCCACTTCCCCCTCGTCAAGTGACCCTCCAGGACTATCACCTCCCAGACAGTGATGACGATGAGGATGAGGAAACAGCCATCCAGAGAGTGCTGCAGCAGGTGGGCCCTTGTCCTCTGTCCCATCTGGCCCCGTTCACCCTATCACCACTCTGCTCTAGCTGGTGCTCCACTGCTCCTGTGACCCAGGCCTGCCCCTGGTTCCTTGAGATGGGGAGTCACCAGCCACAGGCAGGTGAAGGAAGATGAGTTGAGAAGCTGAGGCTAGAGAGCACAAGAAATGCTGGGAGAGGGTGCCTGGGCCTGGAGCAAGGAGTTGTCTTCTCTCTGTTTACAGCTCACTGAGGAAGCTGCCCTGGATGAGGCAAGTGGCTTTAACATCCCTGCAGAGCCAGCTCGCCGATCACGGGCGCAGCCCAACAGGCCAGAGGTGAGAGAAGCCCCAGGCATAGACCCAGTCTGTCACCATAGCCTTCTTCCTTGCCTGGCCAACTGCTCGCAGATCCCATCCACCTTATTTTCCCCCTTTCTCTCTGCTCCCTGAAGGCCCAGGCTGCGGCCCACAGATCAGAGGCGGAGGTGGAGGCAGAGGAGCTCCCGTGGTGCTGCATCTGTAATGAGGATGCCACCCTGCGTTGCACTGGCTGCGAGGGGGACCTCTATTGTGCCCGCTGCTTCCGGTGGGTGCAGGCAGAGTACTCTGTGGGACCAGGAGAGCTCCAGGGCTGGCTGGGATCCCTAAAATATATTCCTATCCTCCACAGGGAGGGCCATGATGCCTTCGAGCTTAGAGAACATCAGACATCTGTGTACCGCCCGCCGCAAGCAGGCCGAGAGCTCTGAGGAAACCCTGGTCCACCCAGGAAAGCAACTACAGAACAGTCCCACAGGCTGGGGCACCCAGTGCTGGGCCCAGCCCAGGTCATCTTTGGGAGACTGCCGACAACAGCAAGATATACTGCTGATGGATACGACTCTTCCTGAGCATCAGTGTTCCTGGAAGAAGGAAAGATTCTTCACTCAAGACAATGACTGGGAACCAGCAGGATGGTAGAGTCAGGAGGCCTACAGCAGAGAAGCATGAGCTGAAAGTGAGAGCGTGTGGAGGAAAGAACCAGACTGAATCTAAGGATGAGCCCTGAAACCTGGCTCAAAGGGCCCAGTGCCCCTCCCTGACACTTACTGGATTTAATAAAGTATGTTGGTTCCTTGAACCCAGCATCTGTTTGGAACCTTGTGAGCCCTGTGTGAGGTAGCAAGAGCAGAGTAGGCTATAAGCCTAGTCCTGTGGGTCAAGGGAGAAGGTTGAACTGCTTTGAAAGCTCCTCCAGGGAGGAGCACTCCCACCCTGATGAGGTGGTCTCATCCTGGTAGTCATGAATATTCATTCACTGAACTGAATATCCCACCAAGCCCTATCACTTTGCATTTCTCAGTTCCTCTAGTATTCAAATAAGGCATGTTGGAAATATATGGGTCTGAATAGGATAGACCCAGCTTGCTGCTTTTCTGTCAAAGGATACCACCTCCCAGGGCACCTTCTCCAACCTGGCTACCTTTCAGAACCAGTATCTGCCTTCCAGCATCTTCCCTGCTCCTGACCTCTGATGTCTCAGCTTGTACCCTTTACACTCTCCACATAGTCTCTGCTTTTCTCTTCCTGTCTCAGACTGGAGCCAGCTCAAGAAAGAGCCTAAGGCCTCCTGAATCATTTGGAGGTCAAGGAGGGATTAGCCCTCAAACCCATATAGGTTTTTCTTGCTATTTCCCCTCTGGGGTTTGAGATTAGTGTTTGCCACTTGGACCCCTTCCATTGTTGATGCCAGGATGCTGAGTGTCTTAGCCAGTGTGCTCCACTTGGCCTCTGGACCTTGCTAGCTCTTAAGCAGAGTTATAGGTGTGTGTGAATGAATGAATTGATGAATGAATGAGATATATGGGTAGAACCTAGTCCCAGTGACTCAGGATATTGGCCTTCCAGTGTATCACTTTACCCTCCCCTTCCTGTGTCCCTTAGCACAGACATGCTTGACACTGCATTCAGCTGGGACTCCTAAAGGTTTTATCTACTTGGCTTTTGCCAAGGAAATCAGTGGGCAACAGTATGTCTGACTCCCAGGAAGTCCAGCTGACAGGAACTAGCTGTGACTGCACATCCATTAGGGTGTCCAAATGTCCCTCCTTGTCCGCCACCTTCCTTGTTTGTATCTCAAGGAGCTGTTTTCCTTTCCATAGCCCAGGATCCAGATGTTCAGGACAGGCCTGGGCAGTGCTGAGGTTGCTGAAGGTCTCACAAGGTAGTTTTATTTCTGAGGTCTGCTGAGTCTCCGGAGATTCTTGAGTTGACTGAGTAGCTCAGAGATAAAAGACTGATGGAGAAACAGACAGGTGAGATCAAGACGGGGTTATACTTATTCACCACTCTGCCCTCCCTAATTTCCCCTGGTCCATTTCTTCAGAACTTAAGAAGGGGGTTAAGGCCCAGGGCCAACTCTTCCCTTTAAACACTTCCCTTCTCTAGCTGCCTCCCTCAATGGCCTCCTCTTACCACCAGACCAGTAGAGCATCCCTTACCTCTGTGGGGCGGAGGCAGTTTTGGAGAATAACCTGGATGGGAGAGAGCAGAAAGTAGATCACCAAGTCATAGCAGCTCTCAGACCCCCAGGAATCCTCTCCCCTCTGAATAAGAGAGAAAGCCTAAGTTCTTGGGTTGCTCTTGGTCCAAGCCCATCTCCAACCCTTCACCACCTGAGCCTAGGGTCCCGGCCCCCCATCTTACCTCCAGATGGGTCTTCTGCTCTTCTGTGGGTACATCCATGAGAGCCTCCAAGTCAATCTCAGGCTGAGAAGGGGCTGGTTGATCCTGTTTGGGAATCACATGAGGTTCAGAAGCCTGGCCTGCTGGGAATGGAGTTACTAGCCAGGGACTCACCTACTTCCCATCCTTTCGTCGTCCTATTTCTCAAGTTCAGTCCCTCCCCATGCCTACTCCTACTCTATCTTATTTAAAATACTCATTTATTCTTTAATTCAATAAATATTTTTGACTACCTACTTTCTCCTACCTGAAATGGTACTAGAGTTCTTAGAGAAAAGTGGCTTAATTTCAGAATTTATATACATTGCTGGTATATACCAATAAATGTATGCAGCTGCTTTGGAAAACTGTTGCTTTAAATGTTAAATACAAAGATATCATATGGCCCAGGTATTCCATTTCTAGGTCTATACTCTCAAAAAATAAAATTATACATCCACACAAAAGCTTGCTATGAGTGTTCATAGCAGCCATTCATAATGGCTCAAAAAGTGGAAACAACACAAATGCCTACCAATTAATGAGCAGATCAGTAAATTGTGGTATAGTCATATTGCTGTTATTGTTAATATCAAGTTGATTCTGACTCATAATAGAACTGCTCCATAGAGTTTTCAAGGCTGTGACCTTTCAGAAGTAGATCACCAGACCTTTTTCCCAGATGCCACTGGGTAGGTTCAAAGTATCAACATTTTGGCTAGTAGCCAAGCACGTAACTATTTATACTACCTAGGGACTCCAGTATAGCCATACAGTGAAAATTATTTAACAATAAAAATGGACAAAGTACTCATGCATGCTATCATATAAACAAGCCTTGAGAATGCAAACGGCAGTGAATAAAGCTAGTCCCAAAAGATCACATTTTGTATGAAACATCCAGAAAAGGCACATCTGTAGAGATATAAAGCAGACCAATGGGTACCAGAAACTGGCAGAGGGGTGGTAGTAGGGAGTGGAGTATGACTACTAATAGAATTTTTTCTGGGGGGGATTGTTGTACAACCCTGTGAATGTCTTTGGACAATTAAATGCATGATTTATATATGAATTATATCTCAATAAATCTGTTTTTAAAAGTTATCACACTGCTGAAAAAAGATAATACAGACTTATAAAATTAAAATGAAAGCCTCATTTACTTGCACTGTTAACAGTTTTGAGTTGCATTTCCCTACTGACAGATGATGTCAAGCATCTTTGAATGTTCTTTCTTACTGGTCATTTGTAAATCTTCTTCAGAGACATGTCTATTCAAATCCTTTTCCATTTTTTTATTGGATTGTTTCTCTTCTTGTTGACTTGCAGGAGTTCGTGTTGATTTTGGATACAAAATCCTTGTCAGATATATAATATCCAAATATTTTCTCTCATTCTGTAGGTTATCTTTTCACTTTCTTGAAAATGTCTAAAGACGCACAAAGAGTTTAATTATCTTTTTTTTCTGTTACTTGTGCTTTGGGTGTCAAATCTAGGAGTCCATTGCCAAATACCCGTTTTCTTCAAAGAGTTTTTTATTTTAACTCTTATATTTAGGTCATTGATATATTTTGAATTAATTTTCTTATATGATGTGGGGTAGAGGAACAGAGATCAGATTTATCTTCCCAACATTTGTTGTTGTTAGGTGCCATTGAGTTGGCACCACCGCATAGTGACCCTATGCACAACAGAACAAAACACTGCCTGATTCTGGGCCAACCTCACAATCATTGCTACTTTTGAGCCCATTGATGTGCCAATCCATTTCGTTGGTCCTCCTCTTTTTCTCCAACCTTCCACTTTACCAAACATGATATCCTTCAGCAGTGACTGGTCCCTCCTGACAATATGTCCGAAGTATGAAAGACAAAGTCTGGCCATACTTTGTCTTTCATACAAAGGCTTCCAAGGAGCACTCTGGCTGTACTTCTTCCAAAACAAATCATATTTTCAACATTCATGGTACTTTCAATAGTCTCCTCTGACACTCTAACTCAAAGTATCAAATCTTTTATGATCTTCCTTATTCACTCTCCAACTTTCGGCTGGTGAGCTCAAACTGTTGACCTTGTGACTCAAATTTCAGTGCTAATCCTATTGAACTACCACGCTCCAGATATCCTTTATTATTGTTGGTAGGAGCCATTGAGTCGGTATTGACTCCTAGCGACCCTATACATCAGAACAAAACAGTGCCTAGTCCTGGGCCAACCTCACAATTGTTGCCACGCTTGGGCCCATTGATCCTGTCACTTGGCCAATCCATCTCACTGGGGATCTTCCTCTTTTTCTCTGACCCTCCACCTTACCAAACATGACATCCTTCTCCAGTGACTGATCCCTCCTGACAATATGTCTGAAGTATGAGAGACAAAGTTTGGCCATCCTGACCTCCAAGGAGCACTCTGGCTGCACGTCTTCCAACACAGATCTGTTGGTTCTTTTGGCAGCCCATGGCACTTTCAATATTCTCCTCCAACACTGTAACTCAAAAGCATCAATTCTTCTACAGTCTTCCTAATTGATGGTCCAGCTTTCGCATGCATATGAGGTTACTGAAAATACCATGGCTTGGGTCAGGCACACCTTAGTACTCAAACTGCATCTTTGCTCTTCAACACTTTAAAGAGGTCTTGTGCAGCAGATTTTCCCAGTGCAATACATCGTTTGATTTCTTGACTGCTGCTTCCATGAGTGTTGATGGTTGATCTAAGCAAAATGAAGTCATTGACAACTTCAGTTTGTTTTTTTTCTCCATTTATATGGATGTTATTTATTGGTCCAGTGTGAGGATTTTTGTTTTCTTTACATGGAGGTTCAGCCCATACTGAAGGCTGTGGTCTCTGATCTTCATCAATAAGTATTATAAATCCTCTTGGCTTTCAGCAAGCAAGGTTGTATCATCTGCATATTGCAAGTTGTTAATGAACCTTCCTCCAATCCTGATGCCACTCTTTTCTTCATATAATTCAGCTTCTCTGATTATTTGTTCAGCATACAGATTGAATAAGTATGGTGAAAGAATACAACCCTGGCAAACACCTTTCCTAATTTTAAACCATTTTGTATTCCCTTGTTTTGTTTGAACATACAGTGTCTTGGTCTATGTATAGGTTCCTCATGAGCATAATTAAGTGTTCTGAATACTCATACTTTGCAATGTTGTCCATAGCTTGTCATGATCCACACAATTGAAAACCTTTGCATAATCAATAAAGCACAAGTAAACATCTTTCTGGTATGTATTCTCTGCTTTCAGCCAAGATCCATCTGACACCAGCAATGATATCACTCGTTCCATGTCCTCTTCTGAAACCCGCTTGAACTCCTGGAAGTTCTCTGTTAATATATGGTTGTAGCCATTTCTGTATTACCTTTAGTAAAACTTTATGCGCATGGGATGTCAATGATATTGTCCAATGATTTCCACATTCCGTGAGTCACCTCTCTTTGGAATGGGCACAAATACAGATCTCTTCTAATCAGTTGGCCAGGTAATTGTCTTCCAAGTTTCTTGGCATAGATGAATGAGTGTCTTGAGTGCTGAATCACTTTGTTGAAAGGTTTCTATTTGTATTCCATCAATTCCTGGTGCCTTATTCCTTGCCAATGACTTCAATGCACCATGGACTTCTTCCTTCAGGATCATGGGCTCTTGATCATATGCTACCTCTTGAAATGGTTGAACATTGACCATTTCTTTTTGGTACAATGACTCCGTGTATTCCTTCCATATTCTTCTGATGCTTTCTTCATCATTCAGTATTTTGCTCATAGAATCGTTCAATACCACAAATTGAGGTTTGAATTTTTTCTTCCTTTGCCTCAGTGTGAGAAATGCTGAGTGTGTTCTTCCCTTTTGGTTTTCTGACTCCAGGTCTGCACATTTTGTTATAATACTTGACTTTGTCTTCTTGAGCTGACCTTTGAAACTTTCTGTTCAGCTCTTATACCACCTCACTTCTTCCATTTTCTTTAGCATCTCTACACTGGAGAGCAAGTTTCAGAGTCTCTTCTGACATCCATTTTGGTCTTTTCCTTCTCTCTTGTCTTCACAATGTTCTTTTGCTTTTTTATTGTATGATGTTCTTGATGTCATCCCACAACTCTTCTTGTCTTCAGTCTTTAGTGTCTAATGCATCAATATTCCCAACATAAATAACTAGAAAACTAGACAAAATATACGAACAAAGTTTTCAGACATTTTGAAAAGGGGGAAGAGAACAGAGCCTTGTTGACTTATGAATCATATCAAGCAGTCTAACATACATGTAATAGGAATCCCAGAAGTTGGAAGGGACAAAAAAAATAAAATAAAGATACGTTCTAATAATTAGAACTCCACATCTAAAAATGTACCAGTCCTTCATCAAAACTCACTGCTATGTCAGTTATGACATTAAACATATACATGTTAAATATCACTAAGAGTAAAATTGTTGCTACAGTGTAGAGTTGAAAATATTGGCTCATATCATAGTCTGTGTGGCGTTGCAGGTTAATATGCTGGACTTCAAAGTCGACAGTTCAAGCTCCTCAACCACTGCTCAGTAACCCTATACAGGGTTGCTATGAGTAGGCACTGACTCAATGGCACTTAACAATAACAACAATCATAGTCTAAATATTCTTTCCTTCAAAGTTTTTGTTTTGTCTGCCTTTAAGTATCTTTTACTTTTAGAAAAATATGAGATCATTTGAGATCTAGATTTTTGAAAAATGAGGGGATATATCAAATTACCCCTCCTGGGATGAGTAAGTGATACATTTTGGTTCTAGATTACATGTGGTAATTTCCTACCAGATGATGCCTTTCTCACCTTCACTTCATCTCCAAATCCCTTACTTTTGACTTCTCCATCATGGGGACCAACAATGATTAAGATTCAAGAGATGTGTCAACAATTGTTAGCATAGAGCATTAAAGTTGAAAGTTTAATACCTTGTTTAGTAGAAAAATTTTAAAGATGTCACCATATGAAAAGGTTACATTATAGACTTATAAAGAGCATTTAACCCAACAACAGCAAATAATATATTCTTTTTCAGTACACATGGAACATTCTCTAAAATATACCATATGTTAGGTCACAAAGCAAGCCTCAATAAATTTCAAAACACTGAAATACTCAAGGCATATTCGCATACCACAAGGATATAAAATTAGAAATCAATAATAGGAAAATCAAGGGGAAAAAAATCAAATATATGGAAATTGAATAATACCCTGCTTTAAAAACTACTGGGTAAGTGAGATAGGCTTTTTTGCAGAGTCTTTGTAGTGTATCAGACCTTAGGT
>NW_006408522.1:35603605-35604548 GCF_000296735.1 Chrysochloris asiatica | reverse complement strand
GGGGTGGGGCTATAAAGGCATGAAGTGACAGGCTTATAAGTTTTGAAGAGGGAGTTTCAGAGTGTGTGGGAAAAGGTAGAATCCCCACTGGATAGTTTTTATCTTGTCTAGACAAGTCTGATGAAAGGAGATGGGGATAAGATTCTTATGATTCAATAGTGAGTAACTGTAATCATGCCTAATTGCAAACTGTCACAACTGCAAAGGTAGAAATTTTGTAACAAAAAGGGGGGAAGTAGTTAATCTTACAGTCCAGGAACAGGGGATCCTAGAACCATCAAGGGAGAAGAGCATGAGCGGAATGTGGGACCCTATCCAGAGAAGCCGCAGCACCAGAAATGGAGACAGAGATGAGGACATGGAGAGATAGAGCAGCTGAGGACTCTAGACTCATGGAAAGAGAAAGGCGGTGTCCTGGCAGCTAGGAGGCAGACTTGCAGAATGTGCCCTGTGATTGTTTAAATTACTATATATTTCTAAGTGTTTCTGTGTACATCCCCCAGCCCCCCCCCCAAAAAAAAAACAGGGAATGGAAGCAAATACTGTTGAATGATCATGCACGGTGGAGACTGTAATCATTGCACTGGAACAATGAGTGTAAAACCGATGTTCTCCCATGTAAACTATCACTCAATTCACAATAAAAACTTAAAACAACAAAACCAAAAACTACTGGGTAGTAGAATAAAAAATGAGATTGAAAAATTCCTTGAATCTAATGAGAATGAAAACCCAACATGCCAAAATCTTTGTGACACAGCAAATGCAGTGCTCAAATGGGCAATTTATAGCAATAAATGCACACATTCAAAAAGAAAGAACCAAAAAATCAACACATTAACCTAACAATTCCAGTAATTAGAAAAAGAGCAGCAATGTAAACCTATAGCCACCAGAAGAAAAGAAATAATAAAGATTAGAGCAGAAATAAATGAAACAAAAA
>NW_006408522.1:35598335-35602159 GCF_000296735.1 Chrysochloris asiatica | reverse complement strand
GAATTGGCAAAGAAGTAAAACTTCTGTATTTGCAGATGATACGATCGTATACATAGAAAATCCTAAAGACTCAGAGAGAAAATTATTGGAACTCATTAAAATTTTCAGCAAAGTGTCAGGGTACAAGATCAATACACAAAAATAAGTTGGATTCCTTGACATTAACAAAGAGCGCTCTGAAAAGGAAATCAGGCAAGTAATACCATTTATAATAGTCACCCAAAAGATAAAATGCTTGGAAATAAATCTAACCTGAGAAACAAAAGACCTATATAAAGAAAACTGCAAAACACTACTACAAAAATCCAAAACATGAACGGATAGAAAGATAACAATGTGAAAATGTCAATACTACCCAAGGCAAGCTACAGATATAATGCAATCCCAATCCAGACTCTAATACCATTCTTTAAAGAGATGAAAAAACTATCCACTAACTTCATGTGAAAAGGAAAGACCTCATTAGAAGCATTTATAAAAGCATTAATAAAGAAGAAGAACAAAGTAGGAGACCTCTCACTTCTTGATCTCAAAACTTACTACGAAGTCACAGTAGTCAAAGCAGCTTGGTACTGGTACAATGAAAGACATGTAGATCAATGTAACAGAACTGATAACCCAGTGGTAAATTCATCCACCTATGGTCACCTGATCTTAGACAAAGAGCTGAAACACATTAAATGAGGAAAAGATAATCTCCTTGACAAATTGTGCTGGCAAAATAGGATATCTATTTGCAGAAGAATGATATAAGACTCCCATCACACACCACATATAAAAACAAACTCAAGTTGGATTAAAGACCTAAATTATAAAACCTAAAACTATGAAGATCATCAATTAAAAAAAAAATCGGGACAAACTTACGGGTTCTGATACATGGCATAAATACATTATCAAACTTAACTGAAAACACACAAACAGCAGAAGACAAAATAGATGACTGGGACCTACTAAAAACTGGGTACTTATGTGCATCAAAAGATTTCACCAAAAGAGTAAAAAGAGAACACACAGACTGGGGAAAAAATTGTTAGCAATGGCGTGTAAGACAAGGGACTAATCTCTAAAATTTATAGACAACTTCAACTCCTCAATAAGAAAAACACAAATAATCCAATTTAAAAATAGACAAATAATATAAACAGACATTTCACCAAAGAAGACATTCAGGCAGTCAGCAAACATATGAAGAAATGCTCACAATCTTTAACCACTGGAAAGACACAAATCAAAATAATAATGAGATTATTAAATATCTTACCTGAGCATTAATTGTAAAATTCAAAAACCAAAAAAACAACAAATGCTGACAAGGATGTGGAGAGACTGGAACCCTCATACACTGCTTTGTTGTTGTTGGTTCTGACTCATAGTAACCCTGTATAGTGTTTCCAAGGAGCAGCTGATGAGTTTGAATTGTTGACCTTGTGGTTCAAACCGACCTTGTGATCCAGTTCTTTAGCCCACAGTGCAACACCAAGACTACACTGCTAGTGGGCTGTAATATGGTGCAACCACTGTGTAAAACAGAATAGCACTTCCCCAAAAAGTTGGAACTAGAAATATATGACTCAGTAATGCCTATTTTTGGTATATAACTTAGGAAAGTAAGAGCTGAGACACAGATGTGTGCACACCCATGTTAATTGCAGTACTGTTCACAGCAGCAAAAAGATGGGGACAATCTCAATGCCCATCAATGGAAGAACAGATAAACAGGCTTTGGTACAGACACACAATGGAGTACTACACAGTGTTGAAGAATAACAACAAATCTGCAAAACACCTTATAACTTGGAAGAACTTGGAGGACATTATACAAAGTGAAATGAGCCCACCACAAAAGGGCACAATGTATGAAAGCACTGTTGTAAAAAGTCAAGATAAGGCTTTTACACAAAAAGAAATATTCTTTGATGGTTACCAGGGGAGAGAAGTAAATAGGGGTAATTCACTGGCTAGAGGGTTGTTGTTGTTGTTAGGTACTGTGGAGTTGGTTCTGATTCATAGTGACCCTGCACAGGGTTTCCGAGGCTGTAAATCTTTACAGGAGCAGAAAGCCTCATCTTTCTCCCACGGAACAGCTTGTAGTTTCGAACTGCTGACCTTGAGGTTAGCAGCCCAATTCGTAACCACTACGCTACCAGAGTTCCTTGTGGTGGAGCATATAGAGGACAAAATTATGAAAACTTTTTAGACATTACCAAAAACCTTGAGGAAATAATTTGCTGGACCTGGGTGCTCAGGACCATAGTCTCAGGGGACACCATAGTCAATCAGCATGTCAATTGGGATAACATAATCCACAAAGATAGTGTTCTACATCCTACATCCTATTTTGATAACTAGAGATTGGGATCTTAAAAGCTCATGAGTGGCCATCTAAGGTGCAACTATTGGTTTCTCCCTGTCCGGAGGAAAGAAGAGTGATGAAAATTGAAGATGCTTGGAAACAATTAGTCCAATGGGTTAACAGAGCAGGTAAGCATCATGACCCTGAGAACAGAAGCACTAGATGGTGCCCAGCTACCACTACCAACTTTTGTGAAAGGGATCATAGTAGAAGGTCCTGGATAGAGTGGGGGAAAATGTGGAACAATGCTCAAAATCATAAAAAACAAAACAAAACCAGACTTACTGGACAAATAGACAGTGGTGGAACTCTATGGCCCTTGGTCACCCTTCAAGTCTGGAACTGAATTCACCATAATGGCTCAATTTTCAACCAAAAAATACAGAGCAGACAACACTAATGAGGTATGCATACCATAGGATGATCAACCATTTGAGATCAAAAGAGCAGCATTTACCTAAGGACAAAATTGAAAAGAGTGGGGAAAGGAGGAATGGAAACAAGAAACACAGGGAGGAAGTGGGACAGTAGCAGTAGTTAAGTGCCACCAATCAGTTCCAACTCATAGCAACCCTGTATAGGGTTTCTGAGGAGCAGCTGGTGTGGTGGGTTTGAAGTGCTGATCTTATGGTTAGCTGTCCAGTACTGACCCTACAGCACCATACCAGGAGTCCAGGAAGTGACATAAGTGGTATTATGTTGAGGGAATTGCAATCACTGAGATGAAAGAAGTGTATGACTTGTTGAATATTGAACTGATGATCTACTCTGTAAATCTTTATTCAATTCACAGCAAAAAGTGGGGAAAAAAGTTACATCAAAATGCCAGTGGGCACCTAGAAAAAGCTGTTGTGTTGTCAGGTGTCATTGAGTGGTCTCTGACAAATAGCAACCCAGTAGTTCAAAACTACCAGCTATTCCGCAGGAGAAAGATGAGGCTTTCTGCTCCCATAAAGATTTATAGCCTTGGAAACCCTATACAGGGTCACTGAGTCGGAACCAACTCCACAGTACACAACCAACTATAGGATAATCCTGGTATGGCACTATAGGGTAAGCACTGGACCGCAAGGTCGGTTTGAACCATAAGGTTGGAGGTTGAAACTCACTAGTTACTCCCCTGAAACCCTATACAGGGTTGTTATGAGTCGGAACCTATTCCACAGTACTTAACAACAACAATAAGATAAGCACTAGACTGCTAACCATGGGGTTGGTGGTTCAAACCCACCAGCCACTCCTCAGAAACCCTATCCGGGGTCACTATAAGTCTGAACAGACTCTATGGTACTTGACAACAGCAACAATTGCCAACATACAAAACAGAATGATAGACTGCCAGGTCCTGGGTGACCCTCACAATTGTTATTCTCAAGCCCACTGTTGCAGCCACTGTGTCAGTTGGTCTCATTGGGGTCTTCTTCTAATGAAGTATGCTTTCAATGGAAGTCTTTTTCACTGACTCTAC
>NW_006408522.1:35581848-35597695 GCF_000296735.1 Chrysochloris asiatica | reverse complement strand
TTCACTCTAGTCCTCTGTGGCTATGTCATTGACTCTGGGCAGAAGATCATGATGTAATTTTTCAAAGTACAAGAGACAAAGTCTAAGAGGCATTCTGGCTATACTTCAAAGACAGATTTATTTGTTCTTCTAGCAGTCCACAGTACTTTCAATATTCTTTGCCAACACCATAATTTAAATGCATCAGTTCTTCTCTGGTCTTCCTTATTCTTTATACAGTTTTCACAAGCATAAGAGGTGATTAAAAATGTCATGGCTGAGTGTCATGGAAGTTATAGGAGGAAATGTTTCCAGACTCTGGGGTGCTCAGTAGTTCCCTGCTGATGTGTCCATTAGGTTTAGCCCTCAAAGAAGCCTTGACAAGAGTTCTCAATAGAATGGTGGGAATAGAAGTCAGATTTCAGTAGTTTGAGGGGTGATAAGAAAGAAACAAGTATAGGCAGAGTATAATGAATCTTTTATGGAATCTGGGGTAATGAAGACAAGAAATAAGGTATGATAACTAGAAGGTTGAAGAGGACACTGGGGTCATTCGCCAGCCTGCACCACACCCAGCTTCGCAATACTGCTATTTCTCTCAGAATCGGGATGCTCCTGGGTGCCTTGCCTCATTTTCCATAGCTATTAAACATAGGTTGTCAAATTTCCTATAAGTACTGGACTGCTAACCACAAGGTTGGAGGTTCAAACCCAGCAGCCACTTCTTAGAAACTCTATATAGGGTCACTATGAGTTGAAATTGACTCAACGACACTTAACAACAATAACAACAGGGACCACTACTTGTCTGTCGGTTTGTTGTACAGTGGTGGCTTGCATGTTGCTGTGATGTTGGAAGCTATCTCAAATACTAAGACATATTCAAAATACTACTGTATTAAAAATACCAGTAGTATTTTAAATACCAGCAGGGTCACCCATAATGAACAGGTTTCAGCAGAGTTTCCAGACTAAGACAGACTAGAAAGAAGGATCTTACAATCTACTTTTAAGAAAATTGGCCAGTGATAACCTTATGAAGAGCAGTAGAATATTGACTGATATAGTGCCAAAAGATGAACTCCTCAGATTGGAAGGCACTTAAAATATGACTGGAGAAGTATTACCTCCTCAAAGTAGAGTCGACCATTCACCAAATTCATAACAAAAAGTTAAAAGAAATTAGTCTACCTTAATGATGTTGGTGGAGTAAAAGTTTTCGGGCCTTCATTTTTTGATATCGCATAACTCAAAATGAGTTTCAAGCATCTATTAACATGAAGTATTAAACTGGAAAATTGGAAGCTGTCAAAAATGAAATGGAATGTAAAAAGATTGATATTCTAGACATTGGTGAGCTGAAATGGACTGGTATTGTCCATTTTGAATCTGACAATCATATAGTACACTATGTGATGGGAGTGATAGATTGAAGAGGAATGGTATTGCATGCCTCTCAAAAAGAACATCTTAAGATATAGCCTATCCCTGGTGTGACTCTGTCCTGCGCAGCTGTTTCAGTAACAGTAGATGTTTGTCTCCATCTTCCTTCTCTTCTAGCTAAGTGCTAACTACTACTCCTTGGAAGATTCATGGACACAAGTCCCCTAAGGCCCCCAAACTATCATTTCAGCTATGGACTAAAGGTCAACAAAGATTATCATTTTAAGGAGGACAGTGATGAAAATGAGAACCAGTTAGCTTTAAGAATAATGAATTTAGGGGCTAGTGCAAAGAACAAATTAACTGCATATTGGTGAAGCAGTAACAGTAAGTCGTCAAGGTTGACTAATGAAAGTAACACTGGCAACTTTAAAAATGTTTGTATAGCTAAGGTTTCCCGTGGGGGTGGTCTTAGGGTTGAATTATGACTCATGTCTGTGCATGTTAGTGGACAACACTTAGTAGCTATACAGGAAGCTGCAGAGCCAGATGATGAAGAGGAGGCCGTGAAACTGTTAACTATACTGAGAAAGCGATTTGTCCCTACAAGTGGCAACAGAAAAAAGTAAGACTTGCTTTTGCTGCTGAAGATAATGAAACTGAAGAAAAAACCTCCATTGAAGAAATCTATATGGGATGTTGGTGTTATTATTAAATGCCATCAAGTCGGTTCTGATTCATAGCGACCCTGTAAGGGATATTCCAGCCAAAAATGCACAAAAACAAGCAATGAAGAATGGAAAAGACTCAAATCCATCAACACCAAAATCAAAAGGTCAAGAATCCTTCAAAGAACAGGAAAAAACATGAAAAACATTGAAAGAGCCTAGTTCTGTACAAGACATTAAAGCAAAAATACAAGTGAGTATAGAAAAAGCACAGTGAACAGCCCTGGACACTACTGGTAAATTAAGTGCAAAAATGGGGAGAGGAAAACGAGAGACAAATACAGTCCATACTGAGTATCATAAAAAATTCAGACTAAAGCCTATTTTAATCTCAATCCCCTTTCCTTGCCACCCACCTTTAGGTATCAAGTCTTGATTTCCTAAAGTACTTTGTTTTGACTGCTGTGATTCAGTGAACTGTAATCTGCTTTCTATTACTCTGTTATTAAGGTGCATTTATCTTGCCCTTATGACCATGTTTTATAAACTTTGTACCTCCCTAGCTGTTCAATAAATATTTGAATTAAAAAAAAAAATCTATCTCAAAGTACAATGCTGTCATTGATAGGATAATATCCATATGCCTACTAATTAAATCTGAATGACTATTATTCAAATGTACTCACCAACTAATAATGCCACAGGACTGGGAACCACAGGTCCTTGGATCAAGCCTACTGGCTTCTCCATGGGAGAAAGATAAGGCTTTCTGACCCTGTAAAGATTACAGCCTTGGAAACCATACACAGGATTGCTATGAGTTAGAACTGACTGGACAGTACTTAACAACGACTAATGCCAAAGGTGAAGAAATTGAAGATTTTTACCAACTTCTGTAATCTGGAATTGATCAAGCATATACTCAAGATGCACTGATAATTGTCTTAGTTATCTAATGCTGCGCTCATAGAAATATCACAGATAGATGGCTTTAACAGCCAGAAATTTCCTCTCTCACAGTTTAGGAGGCAGGTCCAAATTCAGAGGTCCAGCTTTAGGGGAAGGCTTTCTCTTTGTCTGTTCTGGGAAACGTCCTCGTCTCCTTTCAGTATTTGTAGGCCTGGTATTTCATGGAGATTTTCATACATGTTTGCATCAATCTTTCCCTGGATCTAGGAGCTTCACGGTGCAGGGACCCCAGATCAAAAGGAGGCACTCCATTCCTGGCTTTTCCATCTTGGTGACAGTAGGTCCCTCCTCCTCTCCTCTTGTCTCTCTCCTTTTATATCCCAAAAGAGATTGACTCAGTACAACCTAGTCCTGTAGATTGAACCTGTCCTCAATAACATCATAAAAGTGAGAATTTACAACACACAGGATAATTACATCAGATCAAGCTGATCACATCATGGGGGTGATAACTACATCTTAACTGCTAAACCACTGAGAATCCTGGCCCAGCCAAATGGAGATAAAACCTTAACTATCACAATAATTATTGGTGACTGTTAGAAATAAAGAAGGATTGGTAGTTGGGAAATATGACCTTGGTGATAGAAACAATGCTGGAAATCACATGATAGAATTTTGCAAGACATATTCATAGCAAGTATCTTTTGTCAACAACATAAAGGACATATTGCAATAAGCAAATCTGCTGCAAAAGACCTCTTTAAAAGTATTAAAGGGAAAAGATGCCAGTTTGAGGACTAAGGTGCACCTGACAAGTCATGGTATTTTCAATAGGCACATATGCATGTGGAAGTTGGACAATGAATAAGGAAGACTATAGAAGAATTGTTGCAATTGAATTATGGTGTTGGAGAAGAATATTAAAAGTACCATGGACTAACAGAAGATAAACACATCTGTGTTGAAAGAAGTACAGCCAGAATGCTCCTTAGAAGCCAGGATGGTGAGACTTTGTCTCTCATACTTTGGAAATATTATCAGGAGGAACCAGTCCCTGGAGATAATATCCATATTATCTTGCTAAAGTGGAGGGTCAGCAAAAGATAAGAAGAACCCCAATGAGATGGATTGGTACAGTGGCAGCAGCGATGGAATCAAGTGCAATGATAGTAAAGATGGCACAGAACCAGGCAGTGTTTCGTACTGTTGTATGTAGTGTCTCTATGAGTCTTCAAGTTCATCATCACTGGCTTTAGTGGTTGGTGTATAAATTTGGATAATGGTTGCATTAACTGGTCTTTTTGGTATTGTTGTTGTTAAATGCTGTTGAATCTATTCCAACTCATAGTGACCCTGCATACCATTTCCCAGGAGTGGCTGATAGGTTTGAACCACCAACCTTGTGGTTAGCAGTCCAGTGCTTATCCTACAGCACCATACCAGGTCTTCCTTGTAGGCTTATGGATATTGCACTATCACAGACAGCACTGTTTAATTTGTCATTCCAGGCATAGTAAACCATGTGATTGTCTGATTCAAAATGTTCAATACCAGTCCATTTTAGCTCACTAATACCTAAGATATCTATCTCTATGAGTTCCATTTAATTTTTGACAACTTGCAATTTTTCCTAGATTCATACTTTATACATCCCACTTTAATAGATATTTTCAACGGTTTCTTCTCATTTTCAGTTGTGCCCCATCAGCAAATGAAGGTCCCCAAAACTCCATCCACATAATTATGGTCAGCTCAACTGTGAGAAGGCAACTCTTCCCCAGTTGTATTATGAGTGCTTTCCAACTTTAGGGCTCATCTTCCGGCACTATATCTGACAATGTTCTGCTGCTATTAATAATTAATGTTTTCAGTGGCTAACCAGAAGTGGTCTGCCTTAATCTGGAAGCTTCACTGAAACCTTTCCATCATGGGTAACCTGCTGATATTTAAAATACTGGTGACATCGCTTCTAGCATCATAGCAACATTCAAGTCACCACGGTACAACAAACTGACAGATGAGTGGTGGACAACAACAACGAGGAATATTATTGAGCAAGGATCTCCTTAAAATGAGAGATTCTTCAGTGTTTAAATCCCTGCTTAGAAGTCAAATCCACATTCCATCTCTGAACAACAGGAGCTATAAATTCTAACTCTGTGTGTATTTTCCAGACTTGTTCCTCTGAGAATCCCAAACCAGGGAGAAAAAGGTACGGCTATCCAACAAGAAACAAGTGGGTCCCACTAAACTAAATTTAGCAAGAAGAAGGAAGCCCTTTAGGGTCGTTCTCAATGGTGCCAGACAAGGTGGGCAAGTGGGACAGAGCACTGGTGGGTAGGGAAGGGCTCTCTGAGCTAGAACCCAAATGGGATAAGGCAGAAAACTGTGTTACATTGTCCTGTGTCCAAGATGACCAACTACCTGGTATTTCCCCAGGTGCTCAATAGCTTCCTGGTAAAAAGAGCAGGGATTGGGAGAGGAACTGCCACCTGGCACCTTTGGACAATTGCCATGGCAACCATAGGCCAGGCCTTATATTCCAGTCATTGCCTGGGAGTGGTCCTCCCACGTGTCCTGTTTTCCAATGTTATGGACTAATTACTGGACAGTTTTCCTCCCTACTTTAATCTTGCAAAACAAGCTTCTCTGCCTGGTGCCTGAAAACGTTTTCCCTGAGGTATTTGAAATACGAGATTTGTCACACAAGTGAACAAGAATTTGAAATTGAAACCAATTCTGTGAAGAAAGAAAAGCGGTTGGACATAGTAAAGGACAGTGTGCAAGGTCAGAGCAGACACAGGTTGAGAAAACATGCTCTTCTGACCCCAGCTCCCAGGCATCTCCACATCCTGCATGAGTCGGCTCAGGATGCTGTCTGGAACATGGTCAATACTCAACACCTGGGCCAAATGAATACATGGGCCAAGTGAGCTTCTCAGGATAGATTGTGCTACATCTTTCACTACATTCACCCCCAACAACAGACCCACTGGCACAGCCCTTACTCACAAGAATCACAGGTCCACAAAGAAAATAGATGACTTGAATCAAGATGGCGGAGAAATAAGACCAAGTATTGTGGACAAGACGTCTCCTGGTTTCCGAGGAGTAGCTAGTGAGCCTGCACTGCCAACCTTGTGGGTCAAGCCAACCTTACAGTCCAGCACATTAACCCACAACAAGGCTAGGTTGTTGTTGTTGTTAAGTGCCATTAAGTAGATCCCGACCCATAGCGACCCTGTATAGGGTTTCTGAGGAGTAGCTGGTGAGCTTGAACCACCGACCTTGCAGCTCGAAAGGCTTTGCAGTCTGGCGGATTAACCAGTGGTTACGAATCGAGCTGCTAACCTCAGGGTCAGCAGTTCCAAACTACCAGCTGTTCCGTGGGAGAAAGATGAGGCTTTCTGCTCCCGTAAAGATTTACAGCCTCAGAAATCCAGTACAGGGTCGCTATGAGTTGGAACCGACTCCACGGCACACAACAACAAGGCTAGGTTAGGTCCTGGTAATCGAGCACTCACCTTTGGTTACTTTGGGTCCCTGGGTGATGCAAATGGTTTGCACTTCATTACTAACTGCAACTTTGGCAGTTTGAACCCACCCACACAGCATCACCATGTAAGAAAGGCCTGGCAATATAATTCTGTTAAGATTATAGTCAAGAAAACCCTGTGGGGGTTCAGTTTTGCTCTGTAGCACATGGGAACATCATGAGTCGGAACTGGCTCAACAGCAATGGGTTTAGCTTGTTGGTTACTCTAACAGTATACTCTAACAGTAACCCAGCACTATTCTTTCTGAGATGATGGGAACGTTCTATATCTGTGCTGACAGTACAGTGGCTACTAGCTGTATGGGGCTACTGAGCGCTTGAAATATGGCTAGTGTGACTGAGAAACTGAATGTTTCATTTTATTTCATTTTCATTAACAAATTGTTGCATGTGGCTGGTAGCTATCAAATTAGACAGCATAGTTCTAGACATGTATGTGTTGAGGTTGAAAGTAAATAAAAGGATAAAATAAAGAAAAATAGCCTGATTGGCGTATGTTTTGCTATGTGCATTTTTGACAAGTACAAATTAAAGAAACGAAAATTAGCTTGACCTTTTATACTTTTCAAAGCAATTTTCCTTATACTGGTATGGCTCTGTAGGATCAGCACTGGACTGCTAACCATAAGGTTGGTGATTCAAATCCACCAGCCACTGTTTATAAACCCTATACAGGGCCATAGTACCAACAACAATAACATCTCATTTAAGCCACAAAAAGCTCTATTAGAGAGCCATGACAGACATTGGTATTCCATTTTATAGATTAGGAAACTAAGTCTCCATGAGGTTAAAAGGCCTGCTCCAGATCAAAAATGAGAGTTAAAGACTGAGCCAGAATAAGAAGGAAGCAGATTTCTAGGCTCCAAACCCATGCTTCCTTCTTCTGCCTATTAGGAAAAGTTTTATCACCATGGGAACATCTTGTATAAGCCCTCCAGTTCTTCTGGGGTTCTCTGTGCAGGTGGGCCCCAGTCTCCTAACTTCTCCCATTCTCCTCTCTCCATCACCTGCAACGCCCCCCACCCCCCAGCCCCTGCTATTCACCTGGTAGAGTTCATGAACCTGTGCATCCACCCACTGTTCCATCTCCAGCCAGCGCTGGAGCTGCCCTCGGTCATACTTCACTGTCAGGCGGCTTGGTCTCCGGGACCTGGGCACTTTGGAGGGGTCCGGATGCGACTTTAACTCTGAGTCTGTGGATGATAGTCTCCTCCTCCCAGGAGCCCACTGGACCTTCTTCCTTGGGTTCTCCCTCTCCGGGTTGGGAGAAGTGCAGGAAGCAGGACTTGAAGAGAGCATGGAAGGGTTGGCCTGAGCAAGAAGCTGGGAAAAATGACCAGTCAGGGCAAGAGCACAGAGGGAAGTGAGGAGGTACAGAATACAGAGAGGTCTTCAGGGAAGAAAGAGGGAGGGGCAGGGCGGGGCAGAGGTCAAAGATCAACAGGTCTTTGTGCTGGGAATGCCAGTTTCCGGACCTCCTTGCTGCCAGTGAGTGGCACTCCAGAACCTTACCAGAAACTTTCCTTTCTGCAACTACTGGAACCCAAAGCAACATAAACTGCAAATGAACAAAGGTCAAGAGGGTGCCATGACCTGGGAGGAGAAAGGAGTCCTGAGTCCTGAAGGTTGCAGGGCTCTAATTGGTGTTCTATGACTAGTACTGGATCAGGACCTGAGTCACATTCACCTGGAGATCCTCTGCAGCCCATCTTCTGCTGGAGAAGCTGTAGTCAGGTGAATCCTACAAGAGCAGAGAGTCCCTGGCCTGTCCCAGATCCTGCCTGAGTGTGGCATTGCTGGAGGCAGAGCCTTGGGCTGGGGACATGGATTGGAGGAGTGATTATTTCTGGTCCTCATAGGACCAGTGTCCCCTTGTGTCTGAATGTGACCTGGTTTGGGTGAGATCTTTTCCTCAATCTGCCTGACCCTATATGCTTATCTACCATGCTTGTTGTTGTCATGTGCTGTGGAGTCTGAAAGCAGCTTGTGGGTGTGAACCACTGACCTTGTGGTTAGCAGTCTAGTGCTTATCCTACAGGGCCATATCAGGACTGCACCATGTTTTATATCATGCGACTCACCCCTGCTTCAAGTTCCTCCAGAAACTAGAAAGAGAAAAACCTGCAGACCTACCTTATACCAAGTATAACACTTTCAGACATGCGAGGGTAAATAAAAAGGTGTTGCTACAAAATCATAGAAACCTTTATTAAACCAAAATAGCAAAATGTGGCACTATTTTTACTAGACTTACCCTACATCAATACATAGAAGAATTGATGCATTTGAGTTATGGTGTTGGAGGAGAATATTGAAAGTGCCATGGGCTGCCAAAAGAACCAATAGATCCGTTTTGGAAGAAGTGTAGCCAGAGTGCTCCTTAGAAGCCAAGATCACCAAACTTCGTCTCTCATACTTTGGACATATTGTCAGGAGGGACCAGTCACTGGAAAAGGATATCATGTTTAGTAAGGTGGAGGGAAAGAGGAAGACCCTCAATGAGATGGATTGGCCAAGTGGCAACATCGATGGACTCAAGCATAACAATAGTGAGGTTGGCCCAGGATCAGGCAGTATTTTGTTCTGCTGTGCATAAAGTTGCTATGGGTCTGTGCTGACTTGATAGCACCTAACAACAACAACCTATACATCTAGGTCTATAAATTTCTGAGGTGGCATTTCCATCTCTCTACTGCAGGTTAATGCACTGGACTGCAAGGTTGACGGTTCAAGCTCACCAGCTGCTCCTTGAAAACCCTATACGGGGTAGCTATGAGTAGGATCTGGCTCGATGACACTTAACAACAACAACAAATCCTTTCCCAAAGAATTCTGAGCTCTTCAATTTACACCACATCAAAATTGCAGTTTTGGCATCCTCAAGGGACTCAAATCACATTCCTTTTAAATGTTCTCTGACTTTTAGAAATAAAAAGAAATCTGAAGAGAGAAGATCAGGGCAGTAGAGTGAATGGAATTCACCGAAATTTTCTTAAGACAGCCCTCGCTACCTTTAAATAATGAACGAACAGGTGGATTATGAAGAAAAAAATTCCTAGATACAACTTCCTGGGCTTCTTTCTCACCGTTCAAAGGCCAATGAGCTCTGGAGTGCCTAGACATGATGGAGGTTGAGCTTTTCTAAGATATACTTGCCTTGCCCAGCCTGGGGGCCAGGTGGCCTACAAAGGAGAAACTGCTTAGGTGGGTGCCTTTCTTCTTGATGAGTTTCACTTCCTCATCTAAGAAATGGCTCTTCAGACAGTCACAAAAATGGAGGCTTGCTTCAGGTTCTTCTCCAGGGCCATAGTGGCTTCCATGGCATCCAGGGTCCTATTCTACTCATCTTGGGTAGCATCTGCATGTTTTGGAAGAGGATGCAACATCACATTAGTTTTACATCTTCTAGAGATGCTGGGTACCCTGCACTTCTCCTTCACCAATTCATGGCAAAAGTGGCTCATATATTCTAAAGCCGTATCATCGCAGTCAAAATAAAAGCCCAGAGAGAAGCAGGTGTAGGACGCCTAAGATACAGGTTGATGAATAGCCAATAAAAGCTGCTAACATTGTGGACTAATTCTGACAGATCTGGGAGCTCATGGTTGGTCAACAATAAGAACCTCATAAGAAGTTAGGCACAAAACAACAACAATAAAACAGTGTTTAGTGTTCCCAGGACTGAATCTGAAGAAGTCGGATAGTGATTGACAATTAGAGGTGAGGAGTCTCTGGGTCTGTTCTGTACAAACACTATTGGAGCAAGAGATAGATTCATGGGACAATCAGGCAAACTTGTTCCATATATCAATTTTTTGTTTGTATAGCTCTTTTTTGGAGTCCTGGTGTGGCAGTGTAAGATAAGCACTAGACTACTAACCGCAAGGTCGGTGGTTCAAAGCCACCAGCCACTCCTGGGAAACTCTATACAGGGTTGCTCTATACAGGAACCGCCCGGTGGCACTTAACAACAATGACAACAACATGGTTCTTTTTAGGTCTTGCAGTGTCCTGGTGCGACACTGCAGGATAATGAACTGAACTGCAAAGTCGGTTTGAACTGCAAGGTTGGCAGTTCAAACTCACCAGCCTCTCCTTGGAAATCCTATACACCTTCCTATTCTCTCTCTCCTCCTAATAAGGGATGTCTGCCAAAGGCTGTTGTTGTTAGTGCCATTAAGTCGGTTCTAACTCACAGTAACAAAGTTTCCAAGGAGTGGTTAGTGAGTTTGAACTGCTGATCTTGTGGTTAGCAGTCCAGTGTTTAGCCTACAGCGCTATACCAGGATTCCCTTGCCAAAGACTTCTTTTTGCACTGGCTTTCTTTCTGTTTTCTTTGGAAAATGACAGCGGTCCAGAAGAGGGTGAAAATGACTTAGTATAGAAGCTTCTAAAACATGGCCTGTACTTTGACATTCTGTGACCTGTTGAAATTATCATGATAGTTCTCTCCCTCTTCTGCTTTCTCCCACTTCCTTCCTAAGGTAAGATTGTGGCTCTTTAAGGAAAAGGAATAGGATAAGAAGAGTCCCCAGATTTTGTTCATTCATTAACTCATTCATTTAGCAAAGATTGTGTGAGTTCCTCCAGTAAGCCAAGCACTATGCTGTCACCAATCCTTCTCTTCCCAGAATTAGTTTAGTGTGAAAATAAATACATATTAACCAAATAATAAATAAATGTAAAACTAAAACTACATTCAGTGATGTGAAGAAAATGTAGAAGGTCATATAAGAGTATCTAGTGAGGACATGACCTAGTGAGGGACAACATTTAAACTAAGTTCTGAAGGATGCATAAGAATTAACTAGGCAAAGAGACCAACAAGAATGAGCCTGGCAAAAGGCAGAGCATATGCCAAGGTCCTGGGGTAGTAAGAAGATGGTGAATACCAGGGAATAAGAGAAGGTCAATAGGTGGAACAAGGGGGCTGGGGAGAGGGGAAGAAGAGAAAAGTGAACCATGAGGCAGGAGAGGTGATGTGGGTAATCATGCAGGGCTCTGCTAACTTGTTGAGAAATTTTGTCTTCATCATAAGTGTATTAGGCAATAATGAACAGTCTTAAGTAACAGTAACAGTAGGTAGGCAAGTAGATGCATTTAGATTTAAATTTCTAAAAGTGTGCTCTGGCTTTTATATGGAGAGAGGATCAGAGATTCAGATAATTAGGAGACCATTGTGGTAGGGTTTGATTGGGGAAAGGGGATTCTGTGGATGGTGAGAAGTGGACAGGCCAGAGAACTACTTAGGGATTAGTGTTTAACAGAATTTGGTGATAGACTGGAGAGGCACAATGATGCAGACTTCCTGGGATGCATAACAGATACAGACAGATCCATGTACAGACTGAGCCTATTTTCTCCTCCGTAAACTGGGGTTGGGTAAGACTCTGCTTGGGCATGCAGCACTGACAGTATGAAAATCAATGGCACACAAATGAGTTGTAGCCATTATTTGTAGTGTGAGGCTCCTCATTACATTTGTCTATAAGGAGCTCTGGTAGCGTAGTGGTTACGAATCGGGCTGAGAACTTTAAGGTCAGCAGTTCGAAACTACCAGCTGTTCCATGGGAGAAAGATGAGGCTTTCTGCCCCTGTAAAGATTTATAGCCTCAGAAACCCTGTACAGGCTTGCTATGAGTTGGAACTGACGCCACGGCACATAACAACAACAATCTAAGCATTGACATTTAGCTCACAGGAATATGAGTGTCACCATTCATCAGTAACTTGCAAAAGATAAAGGAGTTTGAATGATTATATATTCCTGAGTGCTTCGGTGTACATAAAAAAAACAAAAAACAAATAAGAAAAGGGAATAGAAGCAAAGGCTGTTGAGTGATGATGCATGGAGGGGATTGTAGTCATTGCAATGAAATGAAATACGATAGATAGGATGAATATAAAGCTGATGCTCTCCTATGTAAACTATCACTCAATTCACAATAAAAACTTTAAAAAAAACACATAAAGGAGCTCAGGATAAGACAGAAGGAAGAGGCCACCAGGACTGAAGGGCCACACAAGGGCAGGGCAAAAAGAGGCTGAGGCCTGCATTACCTTTCCTCCAGTGTTGTTGTTGTTAACTGTCATCCAGTTGATTCTGATCCATAGTGATCCTGTATCGGGTTTCTAAGGAGCAGCTGGTGAGCTTGGGAATAAGAATGCAAGATGGCTTCACCCAGCTCCTGAGCTGAGGTAACTGAAATGACTGGGAACTACGCGGGCCTCTCTCTATCTCTTCATAGTCTTTATCCTCCAAGGTCTTGCAGGGCAGTTCAAGTATTCCTATTGCAGCTGACTCCAAGAGGGAAAGAGACTTCTTAAGGCCAAAGCCTGGGAGTCTCATGGTACTACTTTTGCTACATCCTATGTTCTGGTATGGCACTGTAGGATACACACAGGACTGCTAATCAAAAGACTGGAGGTTCAAGCCCATCAGCTGCTCCTTGGAAACTCTATACAGGGTCGCTATGAGTCGGAACCACTTGATAGCATTTAACCACTTGATAGGGTACTGGTATGCCACTCACTGTAGGATAAGCACTGGACTGTTAACTCTAGGTTTGGCGGTTCAAATCCACCAGCCACTCCTTGATGGCACTTAACAATGGCAACAACAACAATGATTCAAAGCAAGTTACAGGTTCAAAAGGAGGGGAAATAGACTGCCTTTTTTTTTTTTTTTTTTAACTTTTTATTGTAAACTGAATGAAGATTTACAGAGCAGACCATCAGTTTTACATTCAACAAATCATATACTTCATTTCATTATAATGATGGCAATCCCCTCCAGGTACAATGAGTTAACAGTATTTCCCTCTATTCACTTTAACTCTTGCATTCCAGTCTCTTGATGGCAGAAGCAGCACTATACACAATAATGAGAAGTACTCTTGGTGGCCATCTTTGCAGACAAGTCACCATACCTTCCTCAAGATACCACCAGATCACCATTCAAGACAAGACATTCAGTTTTCCTTGATTGGTAGTGGTGTTACAGACTAAATATTGTCACCAAACTATCTACTCCAAAAAAAAAAGGCCAGTGATACAGCAAATAGAAATGAAGTCTATGACTCAAAACCCAGGCTCACAGTGGGAAGATAAATGACAAAGCCTAACAAAAGAACTAACTCATCCATATAGCTCCCCTTGTACCTACAATCTAGAATTTAAAAATGAGATAATTTGAAAATGTTTTACAGGATGACAGTTCAGAATAGTGTAAAGGGCCCAAGACTGGCAGTCAAGAGAGCTGATGACTGGAGATGGCTTTGCCACATTCTAGCTCAGTGTCTCTAGATAAATCAAAGTACCTCTCTAGACCTCAGTTCCCTAATGTTAGGACAAGAGCTTTAATTAAGGCCCCTAGAGCTCTGACACTCTCTGCTGCTCCACAAACCAAACTTAATGAATTCATACGGGGAAGTACTCAATCTGTATGCATTTCCAGAAAGGAACTTGGAGTCACTGAAAGTCTGAACAGTTACAGTGGAGGGTCGATGAAGGCAAGGCTAGAGGAAGAACCATATGGCAGTGTGCAGAATGGCCTGGAGCCCTGGAGAAGGGCCGCAGTGGGAGTGGGCAAGATAGGATGGATGTGAGTGGTTACCAAGGAAGAGTGTCAGGACTCAGGGGCTGGTTGCACACGTGTAAGGAATGTCCAAGGAAAAGCAGAGGCCACAGATAATGGGACAGTAAAACCAGGAGAAAATGTGGCGAGAGAAGATTTGGGGCTAAATATTTTGAATGTGGAGGTTATAATAATGTGTTTTTCTCTTCATATTGCGTCCTGGTGTGGTGCTGTAGGATATGCACTCGACAGCAAAGTCAGTTTGAGCCACAAGGTTGGTGGTTTAGACTCAACAGCCACTCCTTGGAAACCCCCCTACACAGGGTCACTATAATTCAGAAACAACACCAACAATTACTGCTTATGGGAGCGTGGTGACTCCACATGATAAACATTGGACTGTGAACCACAAGGTCAGTGGTTTGAGCCTGCCAGCCACTCACTCCTTAGGAGAAAGATGAGGCTTCCTACTCCTGTGAAGATGAAAAGCCTCGGAAACTCTATACGAGGTTGCTAAGAGTCAGAACTGACTTGACAACACTTAACAACAGTAGTGCTTATACTAAAAACTAGAAAGAAGAAAACTTTACATCATATTCTCACCATTCAAATACCAACACTATCTTAGTTATATGGTGCTTGTTGTTGTTGTTGTTGTTAAGTGTCATTGAGTCAGTTCTGACTCATGTTGTTGTTCGGTGCCTTCTAGTGGGTTCCAACTCATAGCGGGGAACGGCTGGTGAGTTTGAACTGCCAACCTTGTGGTTAAAACCAACCTTGCGATCTGTGATTTATCTCACAGTGCCTTAGCAACCCTGTATAGGGTTTCTGAGGAACAGCTGGTGGGATTGAACCACTGACCTTGTAGTTAGCAGTTCAATGCTTATCCTACAGTGCCACATCAGGACTCCCAAGTAGTGCTGCCATTATGGAAATACCACAAGTGAATGGCTTTACAAAACAGAACTGTATTTTCTCACAGTTATGGAAAGTAAAGGTCCAAATTAGGGTCTCAACCATGTTACTTCTGTGAGTCCCTGTCAAGCAGCAATCCTTAGCAGTTCATGGTGTTGCTTCAAGTCTATCTTCCCCCGTATGTGTCTCTGTGCTCATTCTGGTTTCATTTTCTTTTTTCCAACTTTTATTGTGAATTGAGTGAAGGTTTATGAAGTTTTACAGAGCATGATCGGTTGTGCTCTATTCTGGTTTTCTTTTCTAGGAAGTGATTAGGTTCAGGACTCACACCTAACATTGTATGACCTCACTGATATAACACACACTCACAAAAAAATAGCCCATTTCCAAATAGCATCACATCTATAGGCACAGGGGTTGGGATTTCAACACGTATTTTGTTTATTTATTTACACTTGGGGAAAAAAAATTAATTGTGCTGTGCCAGGTCACACAATAAATCACAAAGACTGCCAAAAATTTTATAATTAAACTTGACAAAAATTCAAGGACTAGGTCATTACAGAAAAAGGATGAGCTCTTTCCAAATCATTTTAAAACACTTGTATAACGTAGATACCAAAGGCCATGTAAGACAAAAATATAGTTTAATCTTATTCATTAGTATAAAGATAATTAAAAATTATTAGCAAATTGAATTCATCGATGAATAATTAAGATAAAAATGTATAATCAGAGAACAAACAAGATGGCGGATCGGGTGGGCGTATAGCAGAGAGCTCCGCCAACAACAACACAGAATACCTGACCAAGCAGGCTCAGGGGATGGTCCCAGAACTCTGAACCACATATAAA
>NW_006408522.1:35567055-35578608 GCF_000296735.1 Chrysochloris asiatica | reverse complement strand
TGGGACCTTATCCAGAGAAGCAGCAGCACCAGAGATGGAGGTAGAGATGGGGGCATGGAGGACTCTAGATTCATCAACTAAGAAGAGAAGGACTATGAGCTGGTGGCCAGGAGCAGACTTGCAGAATGTGCCCTTTGGATATGTAATTTATTATATATGCCTGAGTAGGTTTTTTTGTTTTTGTGTTTTTTTAAAAAAAGCTCAAGTGGATAAAGAGAAATACTTTTAACTGATGGTATATGGAGGGGATTATAATCAATATAATGAAACAAGTTATATGAATTGTTGAATGTGAAAAAAAAATGTATAATCAACTTGAGTTTATTGCAGAAATGCAAAGTTGAGTCAATGGTGAAAAAATGTATTAGAGTACGTTGCCATACTATGACATTTCAATACATGCAGAAAGCAATTTTTCATAAGATTCAATACATACTTAGAATTTAAAAAAACAAAACACCTTCTTACTATACTTCTGAATATATTGGTCCTTGGAAACTCTATATAGGGTTGCTATGAGTTGGAACTGACTTGACAACACCTAACAGCAACAAATAAATTAGGTGTGATGTCCTGAATTTTCCAATGTCTCTTCTAGTCATAGTCTGCTACTTCCACCAAACAACATTTCTTCCTTACTGGGGCCGGGTAAGAGAAGGTGGGAGAAAATACTGACAGGATGACATGATTCAGCTGTGGATGTTAGTCAACACGTATTTTAGGGTCACAAAATTCAATCTATAACAATCACTTTCAACTCAGATGATCTTACAATCTTTTCCTCTCATGTATAGATTTTCTTTCTATACCTAAGAAGCAGCATAAGGTAGTGGTATTCAACAGTTCCAACACATTTCATTTCATGTCACTGATTACAGTCCTCACAGTATGACATCACTCATCCCACTTCCTCCTTGTGCTTTCTGTTTCCATTCCTCCTCCTTTCCTAACACTTCTGGACTTTATTTTTAAGTAAATGTTACCCTTTTGATATCAAATGATTGATTCTTTGAAAGTGTGTGTGTTTCCCTAGAGTTATTGATCCCCTGAGAGACCTATGTATCGTTTGGTTAAAAATTGGGCCATGGGGGTAAGTTCATTTCCAGACCTGAAGGTGGAACCTCCAGATGAAGTCAGAATTGCAGGTGCTATAAATGTTTAGGAACTGAAATAATAAAGTTGGCCTGCCTGGACTCGGGTCCCTGCTCTGCCACCTAGCTGTGACATGACCCAACAAGTTAGTTACCTGTCTCATCTGTAAAATGGGGATAAAAATAGTGTTTTCTTGGTATGTTTTAAGTATGAAATTAGGTAATTTGTGGGAAGGGCTTGGAAACGAGTAATGTGTCGGTGAGTGATAAATGTAGGTTTCTGTAATTGGGTGACACATACACAAAATTCCAGTGTTAGAATCCTTGTATACTTATTAGAGATACAGTGGGAAAACACAACAAAACCCTTTACTACCAGTAACTGCTCTGTTCCTAGCATATGACGATTACCCATGTCCACCACTATGCCAGGGGCTCTGGAAAAAGCACAGAAAATCCAAAGTAGAAAGACACAGATCCCAGACTCCCACTTCCAACACCCACAACGTGGGAAGCTGTGGGATCTTGTGGTTCAGTAAGTTAAAAGGTCAAAGGGTTAGCTGCCCTAGGTGAGAAATTGGGAAAACTGTTCCCATTGGTTGGAGAGTGTTAAAAGACATCATGAAAATATGTGGTGTTTTTGTTTTTTTGAGGAGCATAGGCTGCACCAATCTCGCTCTGAAGAGAATGATTTTTTAAGAGAGGTTCTGCATTCAGGAAGCGCAATGAGCTTGGCTTCAAGGATTCCACGATTCTCTGAAGAGCATTAACTCGGTGACTTTGATGAACTAGAACTATTGAACTTCTAAGCCCTAAGCCGGATGAAACTGGCAATTTCACTTGGGAAGCTCTTGACCAGGAAAGGAGAGGGAACCTGAACTCCAAGGAAAGGGTGCAGCAGACCAAGGAACGGTTAAGAGAGGTTAGATTCCATTTCGACAGAGACAGGAGACTGGAATGTAAATTTTAACAAGAGATGAGGAAGGGCCTCAAACTACTGTGGGTAAAGCAAGGAATCCCGGACTCCGGAAGCAGTCTCAGTTTCTCACTGTGGCAGAAAGAAGGGCTTCTCGATGTTGGCAAAGATAGTTAACACAAGCATCCTGGATTCCCGTAATCAAAGGTTCTCTACCAGCAAAGAAAAGGAAATGATTTCCAGAAAGTAGGCGAAGTAATTTGCATCGGGCTTCCCTCGCTTCTCTTCCCCCAAGCCTTCTACAAGCGCCCCAGGCCAGGGGTTTGGAATGCCTTCCCGGACAGGAATAGGAGACTGGAGGTAGCTGCCCTAGAGCGCTGGACCCTTGAGTGTCTGACTTCTCAGGGCATCCGAGCCGTGTCCCGGCCTCCAGGGATCGAGGTACACTTCTGGGGCGCTGGGCTCGACTCGGTGGAGTCAGTGTAGCCCGAAGGTGCTCGGCCAGAGACAGATGCCTACAGGCCTCGGAGCCCCACCGGGACCAGCCTGTGGGGTGGGGGCGGAGGCGCAGGACCGCCAAGCAGGCCCGCCGGAAGCTTGCCTCCGGAGGCCGGGTCCAGACGCACCGGGCGGGGGCGGGGCCGGCAACCCTGGGGTTAATGTCCGGCCCCGCCCCCGCCGCTCTGACTCAGTTTCACCAAATACTACCTAGAGGAGGTGGCCGAGCCCCAGCGCACCGGACACCGGTGCGGAAGCGGCGGCCGGAGACGAGCTGGAAGCCGAAACCGGAACCTTGGCGGACCCGGCCCCACCCCGCTCACCTGCACAGGTAACCCGCACCCCGGAACGCAAGGCAAAGCGGGCTCGGAGTATGTTTGGCCTTTTGTTTTGCGCTCTTGCCTGAGTCCGCGTGTGTGAGTTTCTTAGTTGTCCGTCTGATCGTCCGTCGGGCGGTTGGTCACCAGATTGTGCGTAGGATGGCCGGGGCCGCAAACACACCTCTCTCGCGAGGTGCGGGGTGCTCCCTGACCGCTCACTTCCTCCCGGCCGACCCGCCTTCCTTAAGGTCTCTTCGGCTGATCAGGTGTGTCTCCTCCTTGTTTCCTTCCCTCCCTCAGGCCTCAAGCACTCTCCAAGTCCAGAGGCCCGCACAGTGAAGGTGACCCCCTACGGGAGGAGGGCGAGGGCCCCCGGGAGGACGATGGCCAGCGCCCGTCTCGCTCAGGCTCTCATCCCTGTTGCCGCCGCGGTGTGCCTCCTGTGGGCTCTCGGCCTCCGGGGCATAGAGGCCGGGCCATCACCCTCGCCCCCCGGGCTGCCGGGGGGAGCCGCGTGCCTGGATCTCTTTACTGCCGGGGTACCTGCCTTCGTGCTCGACACTGAGGCCTCGGTCAGCAATGGGGCCACCTTCCTGGGCTCCCCCACTGTGCGCCGCGACTGGGACTGCGTCCGCGCCTGCTGCGCCACACACAACTGCAACCTGGCGCTCGTGGAGCTGCGGCCCCACGGCCTGGAGGATGACACCCCCTCCTGCTTCCTCATGAACTGCCTCTACGAGCAGAACTTCGTGTGCAAGTTCGCGCCCAGGGAGGGCTTCATCAACTACCTCACGCGAAAGGTTTACAGCAACTACCGGGACCTTCAAACCCAGGGCTTTGGAGGTATGGCGAAGGATGCTGGGATGGTTGGGTTTGGAGAGATTCAGAAAAGGGGCTAGCATATGGAGTCCTGGGGACAGTGAACATCAGAAATAAGCTGAAGAAGAGAGTCGCCGCCCCAAGTCCTTCTCAGAAATAGGCAGGCTGTATAAATAGTAAATTGAGGAAAGGGGATGTGCTTGAGAGGATGACATTTTACAGTCTGAATTTGGGATGTTCAGAGGAAGACCTTCAGCCAGGAGGTGTGTGTAGGGAAGAGTGGAGACAGCTACCCAGGATTTCCTGGCTTCTGGTTCTGATAGGCTGAGCCTGGGAACCAGCTGTGACTAGTAAGGTGCCTCTGGCCAAGCACTGTCCTGGGTACCTTGAGGCCTTGTCAAATGAACCTGCAGAGGACGGTCTCCTCCACTGGCTAGTTTGGGACTGGTTAATATCATACTGTTCCCTGTCTACCAGGACATAGTTAGCTGTTTAGTGGTCTGGGAAAGGCCACCAGACTCCAGAGACTAAAGAGCAAGCCCCAGGCAAGCCCAGTCTGAAGCTAACCCAAATCCAAGAGAGTGAAGGGGGTTGTTGTGGGCACAGTAGCCTAGAGGCTCTGGGGTGGGGAGGGAGGAAGGCTGCTGGGTGACTCAGCTCACTTGGTATGTATACCTGGTAAGGGAGGGATGTCAGCTGTCCTGGCAGGTGTGTGTGTCCGTCTATCTGTTTGCGTGTACCAGCTGACTTCTAGAATGAACCAGGCAATACTCTCCCTGCTTAGGATCTGGTAGCTAAGCTATCCATTTAGTTTACCTTATTTACCTCCACAGATAAGGGTTCAAAGTGGGGCCAGGGCCCCTCCAGAGACCTTTACTTGCTGCTCTGGCCATGTAGACTCCAGCACAGGGGCAGGTGTCAACAGTTCATTTCAGCACTTTGGTTTACTGAATCCTGCCCCACACGTTCTCTCACTGGGCTTCATGACACCCTCTGAAGAGGGAGCTATTAGTGGTCATTCCACTTTCTAGATCAGGAACTGTCCATAGATGGTAGACCTGGGAATTCAACCCATGGTCACCTCCAAAAGACCTGTATTGTTTTTTCACATTACACTACTTACCTAGTAGAATCCTAACTGGCCAGTACTGGACTGGGGCTATTTTACAAAATGAGGAAGGGTCTTTCCTATCAACTCTTTGACCTTTTCCTGAGCCAGTCCCTCCCTCAAACTGAAGGTCCTTATTTCTTTCTATCCTTCCAGTGACTCTCCTGTGTATCTGAGGAGAGATGGGATGAGATCAGATGAGGGGGCCACCATCTCTGGGCCAGGCTGGGTCCCAAGCCCCGCCTGCCTAGGACCAGAGCCTGTTCCTCTGGAATTGGCAGATAGTGTAGGTGGTAATGACTCTAATTGGCCTGTTCTGCCTGTATCCTTCCTGCTCTAACAGAGGCCCCATGGGAGTTCTGCTCCAGGGCCAAAGCTCCAAACTCTGGGGTCTTATCAGGGAGCTAGCTGGACTTGGACCACATGGCCTTAGGGCCAACCTTTCACATCTGGAAACCTCCAGGACAGGGCTGTTTGGCTCATGAAGGTGGAATGGGGATTTCCTGGGGCAATTCCGGAGCTGTATAGGGCCTGGGCTGTGCTTTGGAAAGTGTAGGAAGCTGTGTGTATGTTAAGGATTTTGTTCTCAGCTGAGTCCCACTAGAGAGATTGGATATGGCTAAGACCAGGAGTCCTGGTGTGGCACTGTGGGTTAATGCGTCAGATTCCAAAGTTGTTTGAACTGCAAGGTTGGTGGTCCAAGCTCACTAGCTGCTCCTTGGAAACCCTATATAGGGTCGCTATGGGTCGGAATCGATGACACTTAACAACAAGACCAGGGTAAAGCCATCAAGACATCCCTTAGATGCTGGGGAGTGAGGAAAGCAGGCTTGAGGTGAGGCAAGCAAGAGGAGGTGGGTGCTCAGGCTTCTAAACCTTTGATTCTTGTGTCAGGTAGAGAAATCCTCCCCAGGAAGATTTTGTTTGTTCCCTTTTATCTGCCTGTGGCCAGGCCAGTTCAGTCCAGATTCCTGAGGCTGGAGGCTTGCTCCTTCCTCCTCGCCCCTTTTTGGCCTCCCATCTCTTTCTTTTGGAGGAGTGGCATTAGAAGGTGGAGTCTGTGTTTCTCCAGCAGCTGGGGGATGGGCTGGTTTTATTGCCACTGAGCCCTTTGCTCTCTTGGGGATTAGGAAGAGGAAGTGGTAGGGCAGGGCATCTGTCCCTTGGTCCTTAGATCTGAGACTTGAGAAAACAGCTGTGTTCTAGTGTATCACTGCCACTTCTACCCTGGGGGCCTGGTGGGGCTAGCCTTCTGCTTTGTTGTTGTTAAGGGCTGGCCAAAGTAGGAAGGAACAGAGTCCTTCCAGCTCAGTGGCCCCTTGTAATGCCTCTTGGCCCCCCTCACTTTTTTACCAGTCAAACCTCTGGGGTTGGATCAAATCAGGCACTTTCTTTCCTGTAAACTCCTGAAACCCAGTTTCCCTTTTAACATTTTTGTAGGCCTCCCTCTGTACCAAAGTACTTGTGTGGCGCAAATTATTAAACCCTTAACTACTAGTTGAAAGCTTGGTGGTTTGAACCTACCTAGAGGCATCTCGTTAGACAAGCCTGACGATCTGCTTCTGAAAGATCACAACCTTGAAAACCCAGTAGAGCAGTTCTACTCTGCATACATGGGGTCACCCTGACACAGAATTGACAGATGACAACTAATGCCAACTCTGTACCATTTGACATTTATGAAAACTCTTCTCTCTCTTTACTCTGCGGTCACTCTTGTGTTCTGGTCTTCCCCCCTCTGTGACTCTTTGAGCCCCCTACTGGCTCTGCTTTTTCTGTCTCATCAAAGAGGAATCCCTACTGGTAAGGAGATAAGAACAACCAGCCTCCTACTGGTTGTTCTTATCTCCTTACCTTCCATTCTTCCGGTCTACTCTACTCACTCTTAACACTTGAAATAACTCTGTAGAATCTCTTTTGAGGGCAATTACACAGTATCTATCAAACCTTTAAATGCACATAAACCTTGATGCAGTTAACTTCTAGGGATTCATCTTACAGCTGTACTTAATGCATGTTATTGACTGTAATATTGTTTATATAGTAGCAAAGAATTGGAAAGACTATTCATTAGCACATCTTATAATTGATTATTGCAATCAAAACTAAAGCAGCATAGTTTAGTTCTTGTTGTCAGGTGCCATCGAGTCGGAACCAACATAGTAGCAGAAAAAAGGAAGGATGGAAGTGTTAACTTATTTAACTTAACAGGGAAGGTAGAATGGTTAAATAAATTATACAGTGGAATACTATGCAACAACAAAAAAACGAGAAATTGTCTATATATTGTTAGAGAATGATTTTCAAAATATACTTAGGGAAAAAGAAGATGAAGAACTCCAGAGAGTCACAAACACATACAATTGATGAAAGTAGATGCCTCTAGAACAGGGGTAGGGAATGTCCGGCCTATAGGCTGCATGGTTGGTTATGTGCTGTGTAGTTGGTTCTGACTCATAGAGATCCTCTATAGAGTTTCTGAGGCTGTAGATCTTTACAGGGGCCGAATGTCTTATCTTAAGTTGACAATTTTACATGGCCTGCGAATGATGTTATAAATTTTGACAGTAAAAATTTCCCCACCCCTGCTCTAAGGAGCTCTGGTAGCGCGGTTACAAGTTGGGCTGCTAATCTGTAAAGATTTACAGCCTTGGAAACCCTATACAGGGTCACTATGAGTTGAAACTGACTCCATGGCACATAACCATCACTACCACCACCTCAGCTGTAGAGAGAGGAAACTGGAGGGTTAAGAAGACAGGACTTAATTTTCACAACCCTTTTGTATTTAAAATGTTTTCATGTCATGCTGAGCTAAGGAAAAAGAACAATCCTTGGTTATAAAAGCAATCAAAAGCACACCTCTAAGCAGATGGATGGTTTGCAGCATGCTCTTTCAGAGAGAGCAGAAACTATGGAGATAGTGTTGTTTTTTAACTGATCTGGGTTCAAATCCTTACTCTACTTATTAGTAATTGAGAGACCCTGACCCAACCATTCAACTAGTCTAATTTTCTATTCTCTAAAGAAGGCTACGAATACAGTTTAGGCTTTGTGGGCCATACTGTCTCTTGTCACAATTGGTCAACTCTTCTGCTTTTATACAGACATTCCCTGGGTTGCCTGTAACCCCAGAAAGCCTATTATATTAAAAAATTGAGATACATACAATGATTTGTCATGTACATAAAAACATTATAATTACTATTAGTGTATTATGTTAATGTTTTTGTGTGTTGAAGTTTTTAATTTTTTTTATACATAGAAAGGTACACAATCGACTAAGACAAACATTTGACCCACCTTAGATGTGAACAGTACCTACTTACATACAAATTTGACCTAAAGACAGATGTAGGAATGGAACACATTTGTAATCTGGGGCTGCCTGGGAAAGTAACCTTAGACAATGTATTTAAAAAAAATGTGTGTGGTTGTGTTCCAATTTATGGAGACTGAAATGTGAATTTCATATCATTTTCACATGCTGTAAAATATTTTCCTCCTTTTGATTTTTTTTCTTTCAGCCATTTAAAAATGTACTAGGCAGTAGGTCAGATTTGGCCTGTGGGTCATAGTTTCCCAACTCCTGAAACAGGCAATGCATGTTAAATACCTAGCACAGGTTCTCTGGATGGTGCAGTTAGGCACTTGATTACTAACTGAAAGGTTGGTAGTTCAAACCTACCTAGTAGTACACCTCGGAAAACAGGCCTGGTGATTTACTGCTGAAAGGTCAGCCTTGAAAACTCTATGGAGTGGTTCTGTTCTGCACACATGGGTCATCATGAGTCAGAACTGACTCCATTGGACCAACAACAATCACATGACTTGTAATATCACAACAGATTGAATGCAGATTCTGAGACGCTAAATGATCTAGCACACTGGCTTCACAGATTGTAATAAATGCCACTCCAGAGCTGTCTCTACCACTGGCCTCTCTGGAGTTCCTACCACTTCTCCTACTCAATGCTGGTCAGTTCCTCTCCCAATGGTCTTCCCTTTCTCAAATCCAACTTCTGTGTGACTGAATGCACATGTTCCCTCTAAATTGCTTTCCCTTCCACTTGTTCCCTGGCTCTTCCTCCCCAGTTCCCATCAGGCCTAGCAGCCTGAAGTTTTCATCAGCATTGTTGGTCACATCCTCCTTTCCATCAGCCAAGGAATGGATTGCACCTGTTGTGCCTGCCCTGCACCTTTGCAGTGTCCCACTCACCTCCCATCCCCTTAGGAATACTTCCAAAGGGGTTGGTGAACTGTTGCTGCCCCTGTCCCATGGCCACTCCCTTAGGATTCTTGGACCGTACATCTAGGAGGACAATGTCCAGTGCAGCCAGAATTCTGCTCCACTGTCCAAAGTCAAATGTCTGTTCCCAGCCTGTACCAAAAAGCAGAAACAAAATCTAGTTGTTAAGTATTAAAATGTCATTCCTGCTGTGGGCCTAAGTTCAAATACGATGACCTACATCTAAGGTCCTTTGAGGTCTGTCCTAGCCCAGCTTATCTCCTTATGGTCCATGAAGCTAGCCTTGCAAGTTTCTAACTCTTTCTGTGGTTGATCATGTTTTCTACCATCATCAGGAACACCACACATTCTTCCCCACAAGCAAACACAAAAGCATCCCTTCTTCCTCCTCCAGAAAGCCTTCCCTTATTGTCCTTGCCTGCCTGTGGTGTCTCCCTTCGCTGAATGTCCATTGGCTTGTCCATGTTGTACATGTTGTTAGGGTTTTTCTGTGCTTTTATCTCCAACTAAACTGCAGTCTCCTGAAGGGAATTAATTTCCTGTAGCTGCTGTAACAATTGACCACAAATGACTAAAACCCACTGCCATCAAGTTGAATCTGACTCATAATGACCCTATAAGACAAAGTAGAACTATTCCATAGGGTTCCAAGGCTATCAACCTGGACAGGAGCATATAACCTCATCTTTCTCCTGAGGAGCAGTTGGTAGGTTCTAATTGCAGCCTAATGTGTAATTCACTGTGCCACCAGGGCTCCTGAAAATTAGGGAGTGTAAAATGACAAAAATTTATTCTCTCACAGATATGGAGGCCAGAAGTCTAAAATCTCCCTCCAGAATCTCTCCCCAAAGGTTCTAGGGGAGGACCCTTCCTTGCCTGTTCCAGCTTCTGGTATCCCTTGGGACTTATCTCGATCTTCATCTTCACTTGTTTTGTTCCTCCTCTTTGTCTTCTGTCTTTTATAAGCACACTGGTATTGGCTCTAGGCTCATTCGGGAGTCCTGGTGTGATGTTATAGGGTAAGCACTGGACCGCTAACCTTAAGGTCGGCAGTTCAAACCCACCAGCCACTCCTAGGAAACACTATATAGGGGTTGCTGTGAGTCAGAACTGACTCAAAGGCACATAACTTCTAACTTCCTCAGATAAACCAGGAGAGCTCATTTCGAGATCTTTTACTTCACTGCATCTGCAAAAGACTTTATCCAAAGAAGGTCTCAGGTCTAGATATTAGGATGTGGCCATATACTTGGATTTTGGGGGGCCACCATTCAACCCACTACAGGCAAGAATCCTGCTGTATGCATTTCTCCTTCTCCTAGCTCCTATCCGTGAGTGTGGAGAAGTCTCAGGGATAGAGTCTGTTGATAGGTGGTAGAAACACCGTGTTCCCTGGGCCCCATGGGTTTGCCATGTTGTTGCCCAGAGACTGTGTGTATAGGCCCTATGCAGATGGTTAATCAGGGGCCTCCCCTAGCCTCCGGTCAGCAGGGTAAGGGGTGATGGGTTTAATCACATGCTTATTTCTTTGGCTTTCTAAAAATATTGTACTTAAACTTTTTTAAAGCAATGAACACAGCCCAAACCAAAATACTGAATCCACCACTGTGGAGTTGATTCTAATTCCTAACAACCCAATGTAGGGTTTCTGAAACTAACAATCAGTCTTTACAGACAGCTTCATCTTTTTCCCACAGAGTCGCAGCCCAGTGCTTAACCCACAGTATTACCAGGGCTTCTTTAATTCTCACAAAACTGAAAACCCTCAGCCATCAAGTCTATTCTGACTTATAGCAACCCTGTATAAGTAGAGGGTAGATCTGCTCTGTAGGGTTTTTCAAGACTGGAAATCTTTTCTGGAGCAGATAACCTCATCTTTCTCCTACATAGCAGCTGGTGGGTTTGAACTGCTAACCTTGAGGTTAGCAGCCCAGTGCTTAGCCCACAGTTTCACCAGAGATCCTTTAATTAGCACAACTACCTGCTTATTACAGAAAATAGGAACAAGCCCCAAAAAAAAGAATCTGCATGTTGTATGCATTGAGTCAGTTCTGAGCCATAGCAGCCCTGCATGACAGAGTAGAAGTGCCCCATGGGGTTTCCTAGGCTGTAATCTTTATGGAATCACATTGCCAGATCTTTTCTCTTCTCTTAGGTAACTGCTGGTAGGTTTGAACTACTGACCTTTTGATTAGCAGCCAAATGCTTTGCTTAATCATTGTGCCACCAGGGCTTCGTATATATTGTGTGTCCTTACATATATGAGGGACGAGTCCCTTGAGAAGGACATCATGTTTGGTAAAGTGGCAAATCAGAGAAAAAGAGGAAGACCCCCAACGAGATGGATTGGCACAGTGACAGCAGCAATGGGCTTAAATGTGTCAACGATTGTGAGGTTGGCACAGGACCAACGAGGCAGTGTTTTGTTCTGTTGGGCGTAGGGTCGCTGTGAGTCGGTATCATCTTGATGGCACCTAACAACAACAGTAACAATAATGTGTATATATGTATATACATGTTTGTGTGTGTGTGTGTGTCCCCTTCATCTGATG